>NC_077231.1:125567486-125938319 GCF_027887165.1 Monodelphis domestica
AGTTTTGTGACTTCTTTTCCTGTTCTTCAGACATTCATTTATTCTCAGTAGCACTGATAACCACTAAGACAACTTTCATTTCATTATTAATTATGTTAAAGATTTCAGAGTGCTTAGCAGGCAGTATTGGGGGTCTATAACTCCATTGGGTCATTCAGGAATATTGCCCCCTTTGGAAAGGCTTGTAATACAGCTTAGTCTATGAGGATTGAGAACCAGGTCTGGAGAGCAGAGATCCTGGATTCAAATTTGGCTTCAGATACTTCCTAGATGCATTTTCCATTGCCTAGACCTCCACTCTTCTGTCTTGGAACTAATACACAGTACTGATTCTAAGATGGAAGGTAAGAGTTAACAAAAAAGTAACTTATATTTCATAACATTTTCTGGAGTTTCATTGATATAAAGTTCACACATAAAGCCCAATCCTGAGGTAACACCTCAGATATAACCTTGGGGTTGGAGTGACCAAAGGTGGTGGTAGATGGTTGGAGAGGGGAGGAGGGAGGTCTTACATGTAAATAGAAATGCTCTTAAACTGCCAAACAAACTACCCAAGGCACCCTTAAACAGAAGAGTCCTTGTGTTTGTCTCTGGTCATTTTTGCCACAGTGACCCAAGGAAAATGGCCTTTTTTACCCCTTTCCTACCACAATATTCTGACCTTTGTATGACCTCTAACTTCTTCCCTGTTCCTATTCCTCCAAATGACTCACCTTAAATCATAACACTTCATTAGCTACTCTAAATGAAAAATCTACTTTAGTACTATGTGAAGAATTTGGGGATATAGATAAGTAGGGGACTTATGGGCATTTAGCTTAGTTAGTAACTGAATCCTGCTAGGCATGACTTAGCACACACATCTGGCTTCTCAAAGTTCTTTCAGGCATCATATCCTTGTCCTTGGATGCACTAGGCCTTTTTTTTTTTGGCTGGGTAATGGCAATTACACCCGTTAAATTACACAATCAATCTTTTCATATTCTGTACTAGTTATTTTGTCTTCCCCTCCACTCACAGCTAGATATCTCTGAACTTCTCTATCCTGATGTCCCCATAGCATCAGGTCTAGTTTCACAAATGTTCCCTCTCTTGGTTTCTGCTGGAATATCTCAACCTACTTCCTTGTTCATACTCTTAAGCCTTTTCTCATCACCTTGTTCTTTGAGAGATTCAAAATGGTGGAGGCATCGCTATGTAGCTATTCATATAAAAAAAGATCTAGGGACCTTTTGTAAGCATAGTGTGAGTTAGCAGCATGATATCGCAATCACAAAACAAGTATAATCTTTGGTTGCATTAATAGAGACATAGTGACCAAGTTCTTCCTCCCCTCCCTCTGGTTGAAGCTGGATAGAAACCTCCATTTGAGGATACTCAAAGCATTCACCTCAGCTGTCTCTCCTGGACTTTATGATCCTTAGAAATTCACCAAATGTGGAATGTGCTGCCCCTCACTTTAGTTCTTCAAACAAAGATTGGATGAAGATTTGTGAGATATGTTCTAGTGGGGATTCTTGCGTAAACATAGGTTGCACCAGTTCCAAAGTTCCTTCCAACACTTGGAGTCTATATTTTTCTGTCTTTCAGTTCTCTCTGTGGCTGTTGTTTGTCATTATTTCCACCCTTCTTCAGGGCATCACATCCTAAATCCCAATTTATTATTGCAAAAGCAATTGCACTTATATTAAGATTGCCTCTGTCTTGACCAAACAGAAGTGCCCTTGGACAAGTACTTTAAAATCTCAGTAATGTCATAGGAGTTTCTTTATTCACATGTCTCAATCTCTCTAAAAACTAGTGGATTTTCTTCATAGCCAAAAAGAATCATCAGCTGTTAGCCAACTGTCTCTGAATGTAGCAATAGTCACTCCCAGATGACATACATGAGGCCCATTGCTATCTTACACTTGAAGCTTTTTTCAGCTCTGAGAACATGTGCTTCATTGGTATAGCTTTCAAAAATCCAGGGTCTTTTCTATGCCACAATGAGGCATTAGTGTATCATTTTAGTGGCAGGAGTATTTTACCATTATAAGTAGGAATTGGGTAGATATTTCATTATGCTTTTTATAGATGATATTAAAGGCATGAGTGATAATAATGTGGAAATAGGTATCAAGTGATAACATTTGTACAGTCCACTGGCATTGCTTATTGACTCTGGGAGGGGGGAGGGAAAGAAAATGGATCATGGAAACATGGAAAAATATTTTAAAAATAAAATAAAAAAGACATAAGTGAGAAAAAAATCCCACTCTCAGATCCTCATGGAAACATCTAAGGTGATCTCAACTCTCAGGAATAACAAAGATGCATAGCATAGTGGAATAGGCAATGAACTAGGAATTTGGAAACTCATAATTCTAGGGCTTGCTCTGCTACTAGCTAGCTTGGGCAAGTCACTCAACCTCTCTAGGCTTCAGTTTCTTCACTTGTAAAAGGAAGAATTATGTGGTCTTCAAAGTGTCTTTTGGCTCTAATATATTGGTTTTATCTTTATTTTGGGGAGCACATGACCCAGATAATCTTACAGTATTGGTAGTGGAAACCAAAAAGCAATGAAATATGACTCAGTTTATCACCTCAGCAAAGAAAGAACATCAAAAGTACCCTCAAAAATATCCTGGAATTTGGAATTGTGAGAGGGAGTAAAGAAGAGAGGGAGGAAGTAAGGAAAGAAGAAGGAGAAAGGAAGGAAAAAGAGGGGTGTGAGGAAAGAAGGAAGGGAGGAAGGAAGAGAAGGAGGGAGGAAGGATGAAGGAAAGAAAGTCAAGTGTGCAGTCTAATCACCAATTGTTAATTCATTTTTAGAATTTTTTTCAAGCAATAAGCAATCCTCAGAGAAGTTTAAAGTTTTCCAGTTCTGATCTTTGTGTTGAGTTTTTAGAAGTGACTCTAACTCAAGAATATGTAGGGAAAGTTCAAATGCAATAATGACATCCCTTTTCTTGCTGGATAATTCTGTGAGAATAGGAGGGAGGACAGAGAAAATTAACAAAAGGTGCAAGGAGTTAGTGAAAGCAAGAAAGACCTATATTGATCTAATACAGAGTTCCTATTTTTGTGTCTAAAAGAAAAATAATATTAAGTCCTTTACTTACCCACTAATCCTATCCCCACTGGTCCCTGCCCTAATGTTCATTTCTCCTACAGCTTTCAGACTATTAGGCATTTTGTTTCTTTGAGGAATTTTCCTGGCTTGGTCAGATTTGTTCCCATTCCATGAGATTCAGTTTTATTTACAGAATGTTGGTTTTATGAGTTCAGATTGTGATTTTACTGGCAACTCCAAAAGACTTAATCCTGCCAAGAGAGGCAAGAGGAGAGGAGAGAGGAATTAAGGCACAGAGCAAACCTAGAGTTAGAAACAGAAATCACTTTCTAGGGACACCAAATAGAATATAAAAAGTAAGACAGAAATTCAGTGACATCTAAAGGGTGATTTAGGGTACACACACAGAAAAACTTTTGAAGACCCCTTCCTATTAATATCAAGGGTCTGAAAAGTCTTTTTTATAAGGAGCAGTCACTTTCCAGAAGATTCTGCAAAGTTCTCCTATGTAGTCGTTGCCATGGATAGAGTAACCTTTGGACAATTCCATTCAACTAAATGAGCATTTATTAAGTAGTGACTATGTGTTAAGTACAACGTTGGGCTTTAGAGTGTATAGACAAAAAATGAAAACTATCCCTGCACTCACAAAGCTTCCATTTTTTGGAGGGGGGGGAGATACAGAGACGAATAGATACAAAATACATGCTAAGAGGATGCAAAGTAATTTCAAGTACATGGAAGAGAAACACTAAATACTGGGAGGGACTAGGAAAGGCCTTATGTAGGGATTGGAAGTAAATGGGACTTAAGCTAAACCTTCAATGGAGCTAAGGATTCCAAAAGACAGAAGTGAGGAAGAAAGTATTCCAGACAAGGCAGGTAGTCTATGGGAAGGCTCTGAGCCAGGAGAGGAAATGTGGTAGTATCAGAAATAGCAAAAAAGCCAGTGTACCTGCAGTGGAGAGAGATGAAGGGTAGTGCACAATCAGCTTGGAGAGAGTTTAGAGTCAAATTCTAAAGGACTTTATACACAAAACTTGTATTTTTATCCTACGAGTAATAGGGAACTTCTGAAATTTCTTGAGTGGGAGAGTGACATGATTGACCTGTGCCTTAGGAAAATAAATCTGGTATTCATGTGAAGAATGGATTAGAGAGACAAGAATCTAGAAGTAGAGATCAATAAGCAAGCTATTACACTGGTCTAGGTGAGAGTTGATGGAGGTCTGAACTGGGGCAAAGGCTATGTGAGGGGGAAAATGGGACACAATAGAGATGTTTTACAGGTAGAAACAACAATAAAAAAAAACAAAGAAAGAAATTGACTGGATGTAGGGAAAGGTAAGGAAAATAAGTCAAAGTTGACTCTGAGGTTGGGATCCTGTGCCACTGGAAGAATGATGATACCTTTGAAAAAAGTTAGAAAGTGGGTTGAGTTTAGGGGTCAGGTAATGAGCTTTTCTGAACATGTTATGTTTGAGCTGTGGAGATGTCTAGATAGAGATGTCAAATATTAATGACTGGTGATGTATGACTGGTATCTAGGAGAGGAGTGAAAGGTAGACATGCATATTTGGTACCTCACCTCCATAGAAGTGATGTGTGAACCCATGAAAACTGATGAAATTAGAGAGAGTGAGAGTGAATGAGTGAAAGAGAGAGGGAGACAGAGACACAAAGAGAGAGACACACACACACACACACAGAGAGAGAGAGAGAGAGAGAGAGAGAGAGAGAGAGAGAGAGAGAGAGAGAGAACGTAGAGAAGGCTTGAGGCAGAGCCATAAGAAAACAAAACATAGAATTCAAGATAAGGATTATAATTAAACAAGGGAGATAGAATAGTCAAATAGGTAGGAAGAGAAGCAGGAGAGAACATGCCATGAAAATTCAGGAATGAAAAGGGCATCCAGGAGGAGGAAGAGGATGGTCAATGGTATCAAATAGTGCAGGAAAGTTCAGAAGCATGAGATCTGAGAATAAGTCACTGAATTTCATAAAGAATAGATAGTTGGTAACCTTAGACAGAAAAATTTCAGTAAAGTGGTGACAGTGGAAGCAAGACTGCAATGAGCTGAGAATTGAGTGGGAGATTGGAAATCAAGGTAACCAGTGTTGATGGATTTTTCTAAGAGTTTGGATCTGAAATTAAGGAGAAATACAGAGTAAATGAAAACAACATATTTTTATTGATAGCTTTGCTTTCATACCACCTTCTTTTCCAAAGATGTGTTACCTTCTCCTTTATTCCTCCCCATGTAGACATCCCTTGTAACAGAGGATAAAAGGAAAGATTGAGGGGGAAATAGTTCAGAAAAATAAAATTAACCCATGAAATTAATCTGATGGGGTATGCAATGGTCTACACCTATAGTTCCTTGCTTCACAAAGAACAGAGAGATGCATTTTCTCTGCTCTCCTTTAGTTTTTGTAGTTATCGTAATATTTCTTTTCTTTCTATTTTTTGTTGTTGTAGCTGTATATTTATTCTTGGTCTTGTTTACTTCATGAAAGTCAGTATATTTTTCTGTGTTTTCCATATGAATAATTTCTTACCTCACAGTAACATAAAAATCATTCCTATACTACAATTTGCTTAGCTATTCTCCATTCAGTTGGTATCTACTTTGTTTTAAATTCTTTGCTAGTACAAAAAAAAGTGTTGTTATAAATAATTTTATGTATATGATACATTTCTTTACATCTTTGACCTTCTAGTGTTGGGACATTTGAGTCCAAAGATATGGACGTTTTAGTTACTTTTTCAAGCATAATTCCCAATTGTTTTGGTTAAATCGATTCAGTAAATTGATTCACAGCTCTCCCCAAAATGCACATGTCCCTACCTTTGCACCCCTCCTCCAACATTAACTAGTCTTATCTTTATCTTTGCCAATTTACAGTGTGTGAAATTAATTTCCCCTCCTAGTTCTTCCCTTTCTTCTTTCACTATTTCCTTCTACACCAGTGTTTTGTTTTTAATCTGTTCCCCTAAGTCCTCACCCTTATTTTACTTCCCTTTCTACCCCCCTCCTTTCTTATTCCCCTCTTATTTTCTTTATGGTCTTTTTAAACTACCTCCTCCACTCTCTCCCACCCTTGTATTGCTTCCCTCTCCACCAGTCTGTTTGTTACCCTTCTACTTCTCTATAGGGTGCAAATGAATTCTCTGCTCCAATGGATCTGATTGTTCTTCCCTCTTTGAGTCAATTTCAATGCACATAAGAATGAAGTATTTTCTGTCTCCAACCTCCTTACCCTTCCAATGTATTAGTGTTCTCCCCCACTCCTGCCATGTGCTTCTTTATGACATATAAATTCATCCCATTTTGTTTCTTTTCCTATTTCTCTTAATAGTAACCTCTTTTTTACCTCTAGTTAAAAAAATATATGTATATATATATAGGCATTTCATCCTATACAGTTTGTCACTGTTTCCACTAAGTATAATTCTTCTAGCTACACAGGTGATAATAACAATTTTTAAGAGTTACCAATAACCTCTTTTCTTCTAGGGATACAAATAATTTTAACTTATTGGGTCCCTTAAAAATTTTTTTTTTGTTTTTTCCCCTTTCTTAATTAACTTTTGGTGATTCTCTTGAGCTCTGTGTTTGAGCATCAGATTTTCTGTTCAAGTCTGGTCTTTTCTTTATGAATGCTTGAAAGTCTTCTATTTTATTAAATGACCACACTTTCCCCTGCAAGAATATAGTCAGTTTTCCTTGGGAGTTGATTCTTGGTTGTAGACCTAGTTCCCTTGCTTTCCAGATATTATATTCCAAGCCTTTCTGTCCTTCAGTGTAGATGCAGCCAGATCCTTTGTTATTCTATGGTTCCATGGTATCTGAATGACTTCTTCTTAGCAACTTGTAATATTTTTTCCTTGTTTTGGCAGTTCTTGAATTTGGGTATAACATTCCTTGCTGTGGGGTGGGTCAGCCTCTCACAGGGAATGGGGTCTTGGAGGTGGGATGGTGTCAGCAGAATGATGGATGGGATACTGCTTTTGCACTCAACCTGCAGCACAGGTTTCACAGGATAAACTGCTAAGCCTTGGCTGAGGCCTGGCTTTATTTTATACCTCATGATCACACATCTACTTGGCACACAGTTTCATTCTCAACATACATGTTTCCATAGAACCTAACAACAGGCAGGAAGCCTAGGAAGATAATTAGTGAAACATTGTTGCTAAGTGCAGGATCCATGGGTAGAATCAACATGACCCAGATATAGGTTGGGGAATTCAGAGCACAGATTTGCCAGAAGTTTTTATGCCTAAATAAGAGGGTTCTATCTAAGTGGGTATATAAGAATCTTTAGGTTTAATTTTGTAAGGGGGAATCTCCTGGTAATATCCTAGGGGGACAGAGTGGGACATCTGTATTAACCCTGCAAGCATTTTGCTCTCATCTATTTTTCCTGGAGCTAAGTAAGAATAATAATCATAGTAATTCCAATAATAAGGGGATGTTAATAAGGAAAATAACTTAGGGAGATTTCAGTGTATGTTTCCATCCTTCCTGGCAGTTGCTTTGCAGTCCCCGGTTTCCACATGTGACTATGTCAAACAGCACAATCTTGATGGCTCCTGGCATCTCCTCCTTTTTTGTTTTTTAATTGGAGTGACTTCAATTCATCTTAGACTTGATGTAGGGTAGAACCTAGTTATGGATGGTGACTGTTGTGGAGTGTGGACTCCTTGAGCAATGGCTGCAGTGGAAGTTGCTAGGGATGTAAGCTTACAATGGCTTAGACTTTGGGAAATCAATTGTGGGGTATAAATGCCTAAATATTGTTCAACAAAAAATACAGTGAGGGGATTAGAACAATTGGTTTAAATACATACTGAACAAGAAATTCTAAGAGTCATGGGGGATAACATGCGCATCTGTAGGACCACAGAGAAAGTCAGAGTCATTTGAAGGCATCAGTACAATCAGGAGGTGACAATTCCTGCTTTTGCTTGGGCTTCAGGTATCTTGATTTGCTCCCAAGATGGTAGATCATTATGGGTTGTTATCTTAACACAGTCTCTCTGTATCTACATTCTCTTCATCTCTTTCCTGCTGGGGTGTGTTGTGTAGCTTGTTATTAGAGTGGAAGTCATGGTGAGGATGTGTCCTAAAGGACCCAACCTTTAACTTAAAAATTTTGATTATACCTCCCTAGTAAATAGCTAAATTATACTTTTGACATTTAATTGTAGGCTAATCAGAATCTCAGAAATGTAGGGGAAAAGATCTTGTTTAGAAATATACATGTACAGACTAAGCATCAGATATCAATAAAGGCAAAGTATAATAGATGTAGTAAAGGACAAAAATTTTCACCCATAGTCAATAATACTCCAATTTCAATCATTATCATAATTTGGAAACAGGTTGCTTGCATGTTCACATATTTACCTCAAATAAGTGTAAGGTTCTCACTAACTGCTGCATAGAAGCTTTATTTATGTACATGTCACTGTAGTGGTGAAAATTATCGTATCCTATTTTAAAGTGTGTTTAAATGTAGTATAATCCTATTATGATAGATTTTTTTGTGCTCTCTAAGAATCCTTTTTACTGCAATAGAAAAAGGGAGGGGTAACTGGTAACTTGCTGTAACCAGAGAAAAGGGTGTGTGTGTGTGTGTGTGTGTGTGTGTGTGTGTGTGTGTGTGTGTGTGTGATAAGACAGGTTAACTCAAAAATTAAATTAAAATCTTTAATAGTAGCATTTTAAAATCATAGGATATTTGTTTTCAAAAATATATGTGGATTCCCAAACATGTAGGTGGATAGTGGGGTCCCTTTTCCAATAATCAATGAAATTATTTGTAATCAAAAAATCTGTTTTTGGTTGTCAGCCACTACATGTCTGTTTCACTCTAGTTGGAAAGAGAAAGAAAAGAACAGGGAGCGAGGGAATGATTTCCTCAAGTTTGTATCTTACCAACTCCAAACAATCTCCTTTGGGGGTCAACACACTCATCTTCTCAAAATGCAGTCCCAAATCCACACCTTGGAAACACCATGGCCCACATAGAAGTATCCATAGGAAAGACTGATATGTAGATGTACAAAGGTAATCTAGACATTTTCTCAAAAATTTTATCCTAACCACCTGAACCATGAATCTTTTAATTCTGATATAGTCTCATTAGCATCTTAAATAGTTGGTCCAATTATTCATAAGTTATTATATTACTAATTTGGTTTAATGAACTTTAGCATATCAATTGTTGTGATTAAGGGAGAACTCTGTTCTTTTTTTTTTTTAAACCCTTACCTTCCGTCTTGGAGTCAATACTGTGTATTGGCTCCAAGGCAGAAGAGTGGTAAGGGCTAGGCAATGGGGGTCAAGTGACTTGCCCAGGGTCACACAGCTAGGAAGTGGCTGAGGCCAGATTTGAACCTAGGACCTCCCATCTCTAGGCCTGGTTCTCAATCCACTGAGCTACCCAGCTGCCCCCCAGAGAACTCTGTTCTTTAACCTGAGCTTCTTTAGAATTCTGAATTTGTAGTTTGGACTTCGCAGTTTTATCACTAAGCCAAATTGTACAGTTTCAACTTAAAGACCCTTTTGTTGTTGTTGTTGTTGTTGTAGTTGTAGTTGTAGTTGTTGTTGTTTCTAGAAAAGCTCATATTTTTACTTAATACTAGTATATAGAAATTGTGGCATTTGGGCATGCTCAAATAAACGCTTAAAGTTCTTGTTAATTTATCTTATTATGAGATCAAGATCTAGCTTTCAATTAATTTCTCAGGACTTTCAAGTTGTATCTATAAAATTTTAGATAAGGTAACTGAGAATTTTTACCTATTTAAAATGTTTTGCTGTATTGGTCCTTTAATATAAATGTTAGGTAATTGCAAGCACTTTGATCTCCTTTCTGTGTCTAAAAAATGGGTTAGCTTACTTTTGGAAAAGGTCCAAGACAGTGATCATATGGCTGCACTTGGCTATTTTCCCAGTAAAGGTACTTTGCTGAAGGAAAATTTTTTTCTTTCTTTTCAATTAAACATGTAAGTTACATGGTTTTTAAAACCTTGATATTAAATCACTTCCAATATATTAATTAAAACTTAACAACTTCCAAATTGTCTTTGATTAAGGCTCCTTAACAATGTTTCCTTAAGATTCCAGTTTTCCTTTTAAACTTCTGCTCCAAGAAGAATAAAATCTTCATTTTTTTGGTTGGTATTACTCTTATTACAAATAGGGGAGAGGTAACTACCTTTTACCTATATTTAATAGTCTAATACTGAATATTATTTGATTTCTGAACTGGTTAAATTTCCTTTGCCAATAACAATATACATAATTTGCATAAAAATTAAAAACTTTTTTTCATAGCACAACTTCATACCAATTTTGTTTATATCCATTATGATATTATAACAGATTATATTTGAATAGACAAAAACAATTTCTCAGTAAAATTAAGTACAACACTGATTAAAAATTTCAATTTAAGTCATATACCAAATTCACATATATTGATTATCAAATTAAATTTCTAAGATCTCAATACTAACATGTAGTATATGTAATTAAAAGACATCCCATATAAAACTCAAAATTTCAATATTAGAAAAGATTCTCCACAATACACCATAACCTTTGTCTGACTGAATTTTGCACATAAATATTTGCCAGTATGTTTTTTTTTTGCCTTTGAAAAGGAAAAAAATTCCTCTTGGTGTCAAGCTGGCTATTGCATTACATTCAAACAGTTCTCAGTGACAAGAAATAATTCTCTAGTATAGATTTATTTATTTTTTTCTTGGTCTGGTGGTTCTTGGATTTAGCTATAACATTCCTGGGTGTTGTCATTTGGGGATTAAGTACAGGAGGTAATCTGTGGATTCTTTCAATCTCCACTCTTCCCTCTTGCTCTAGAATGTCAGGGCAGTTTTCTTGGATAATTTCCTTTAGAATGATGTCCACGCTTTTTCTTTTGTCATGATCTTCTGGTAGTCGAATGATTCTTAAGTTTTCTCTCCTGGACCTGTTTTCTAGATCTTTGATTCTTTGGATGAGGTGTTTAATATTTCCCTCAATTTTTCCATTCTTTTGATTTTGTTTTATAGTTTCCTGCTGCCTTGTGAAGTCACTTGCTTCTTGTTGTTGGATTCTAGTTTTTAAAGACTGAATTTCATCCCTGGTTTTTGGTCATCCTTCTCCTTCTGATCTTTCATCTCCTTTGCTTCATTTTCAAGCTGATTAATTTTGGCTTTCAAGACAGTATTTACTGTTTCCAGATGATTTATTTTGCTTTTTAAGTTCTTTTCCCAGTTGTCTTTAGCCTCTCTTAATTGTTTTTTTGAATTGTATTTTGAGTTCTTCCAAAGCATGTGTCTAATCCCCTGGAGTTTCTGTGTTTTTGCTTGGTGTTCGTTGATCTTCCTCTGTTCCATTTGTTCTTTGTTCATTGCCTGGATAGAAGCTGTTGATTGTAATTTCTTTTTTCTTTTTCTGTTGTTTATTCATATTTCCCCTTTCTTTCTCCCCTGTAGTTGTCTGTAGTCTTGCTCCTTTCATTATGTGCTGGATCTATGGGTTTGGGTTGTTCTGTCCTGAAGGGGCTTCTTCTCTGTTCTGCTGATTGGTCAGGTTAGTCAGATCTTCCCCAGCTGACAACAGAAGCTGAAAAGGATCTGGGCTTCCCACCCTGTTGACAAAGTTGTTGCCTGTAATTTGTTGCAGCTTCTGCCCTTAGAACTTAGTCAGCAAGGCTCTCAGATCAGTATGTGGGGGAGAGGTGTTGGAGCTTGAGCTACCTTGCCCTCTGAAGGTTTCTTATATGCCCTGTTGATGAGATTGAGCAAAGGTGGAGTTTATCCACAAAGCTGTATGTGCCCTGAGGCCAAAACCTCCAGAAAGGGGGAGGGGACAAGATGGAGCATCTTGGCTGCAACTAGGCTGCCTGCTCTCTGCTTCTCCTCTAGCTGCCTATATGCTGCCTGTGCTCAATGCACACAGCTTTGCCTGGCTAGATAATCCCTCCAGATTTGTATCCTTGCCTTCCCAGAGATTCCAGTCACCACTGGAGGCTCAGTGCTATAGGTGGGGGAGGGGTCCTGGGACCTTTCTTCTTCCTTCCCCTTAAACCCACCTGTTCTAGAATTCAGGCTTTTGGGGGTCATATCTTTTAAGTTGGGTCCAGGAAGAGGGTTCCCTAGCTCTGTCCTGTTGTTAGATTTGTTTTTCAGTCCCCTTGAAGCATTGTGTTTTTGATTGCTGAAGAAGGATTTATGGAGATATGAACTGCTGCTGTCTCTAAACTGCCATCTTGACTCCAGGGGGTGAAATTGAACTTGAGAGCTATTTTAATTTGATTAATTTGATTATATTCATCTTATTATTATAGGTGATTTGGAATAATATATTATGTGGCTATTAATAGTTAATGATTATTCTCCTGAGAGCTGGTTGTTCATATCCTTTAACCTAAGTAATGATTTTTTAAGAATGGGAAGATCTTGGCCTGTTTGTGGGCAGCAGGGAAGAAGACAGTGGATAAAAAGACATAGAAATTTATTGCAAGATAAGATAGATAATGGAAGGGGCAAAGTTTCTGAAGAGAAGGGAGGGAATGGGGTCAAGAATACAGATAGTATATTGGTCTTGGAAAGGAGAAGGTCCTATACATCCTGAGACTGCAGCAAAGGAGAGAATGATGTTGAGAAGATATGAGACATAAAATTAGGAAAAAAGGAACCTCATAAATAATAGCTTACAATTTTGTAATGTTTTAAGATGAGTAAAACATTTCTTTAATTTCATGGAGAATCCTACAATTTATATAGTGAAGCATTCTTTTCTAAAATTTTATAGTGATTATTTTATTTGGCATCTTAGAAAATGGTCATCTCTTATTCATCCTGGACTACAAATAGAAACATAGAGGCCCAGATTAATAATTTGTTGATTATTTCCCAATTATTTTGTATTTTCCTTGTTAATTTGGGTATAGTTGTTTACATGTTGTCTCCATATTAGTCTGTGAGCTCCTTGAGGACTATCTTTTCCCTTTATTTGAATCCCCAACACTTAGCACAGTAAACATTTGCTTATTAGACTGACTAGTTCCCAGCATGTCCATCTGAGTCTTTACTGCCTACTGAAAAACATTTCAAAATAAGTATTCTTCTGCATCTATTTTTTTCCTCCTGGTCTCAGAAATCACAGTCTCTAAATCATAGATTCTCAGATGAAAGAGACTTCAAGGGTTATCTGAACTAAGTTGATCCTGAACAAAAATTCTCTTACAATTCTCTTACTTGACAGAAATTCATTTATCCATGACCTGATAACCTTAAGGGTTTACATATGATTTATTATAAACATGTAATAACAATAATACATATGATTTATTATAAATAACAATAATGCATATGATTTATTATAAATATGTAATAAATTATATAAATATATGTATCCCAAAGAAACAAATTCTCACATTAGCTATGTTAAAAATTTGAAGTTTCCTTTTTTTTTTTACACTTCCTTCCCACTCCTCCCCTTTCTCCAAGAATGTAGGTAACATATAGTGCCAAGAGTTCAGAGTCTGCCTTGCTCACAGCTTTGGGGGTTCTCAGCCAGGTGTGACGGCAAAGGCAGAAATGAGTGATGGAAGGCAGCTATGTGTGTGTCAGCCTGGGGCCAAACTTTGTGTGGAACTGCTTCCACCAGGCCCAGGGTTAGCCTTTAATTTTCTACCCCAATGGGTACATATTCATCATACATGCTCAAATGCAGATAATTAGATAAGTGATTTTTAACTTTTAACTAATTGTCTGATTAACATCCTGTGAAGACAATCGACAAACATTGTGGCCAAGCTGACAGATTAAGTAGTTAATAGAAACATAATTCAGTTTCAATATTAATTAATCATTTTTCAGAATTTCATTGGGGAGTTTCCAAGATGAAATTTGATTGGCAAATCAAGTCACTGAGGCATGAGGTATTAAGGCATAGTGTACAAGCTTCTCCCTATAATGATTTATGTACTGGCTTAGGAGAATTTGTTTCTGTGCATGGGAGTAGGGAATTTTCTAAGCACAGCTTTGTTAAGAGCTATATGCATAAACAGAAACTAAACCATGATAGTCTTTTGGGTTTGGTTTTGTGAGTATGATCTTTTGGTGGTATTCTGGGGGAATAGTGTGCAAGTATTTGCTCTTATATTATTTTTCCTGATGCTGGGGAGAGAACAATAATCGTAGTGATTCTAGAAATAAGGGATGTTAGTGAGAGAAGTCGCATGGGGGGGGTGAGTAAATGTCTCCATCTTGCCAAGGGACCACTTTGTGACCTCCTTGCTTCCACGTGTGACCATGTCAAGACATTGTGGCTTGATGGCCCCCAGCAATATAGGTTGGATATATATTATCATATAATATATATTTTCCTATTGATCATGTTGCTTATATTAGAGAACAATTCATGGAGGAAATAAAATAAAGAATGGTAGGTTTTAATCTGCATTTTGATTCTGTCTACGTATATCCTTTTCCATCAAGTGTATTTTGGAGTTGTCCTGGATTCTTGCCTTGTTGATTTCCACAGTTGTCAACCTTGAAAAATACAGAACCACCAAAGTAGTTAGAAAGAATGAGTCTTTCATCAGGACAAGGGAGGCCATGCTCTAATGGCCACCACACAGACTCATAAGCAAAGTACCACAAAAAGACAAGGTCTGGACTCTGAGAACACTGTCTCTGGGAAAACATACCTTGAAAGGGGATTTCCCAATCAACTGAAGAACTTGAGGTCTTACATACCCTTTTTGAAATAAAAGAAAAGGAAGGACAATTGATCGGTTTTCATGGAGACAAGGGAAGGAGGGTTCCAGCCAGGAACTGGACTGCCTTGGAGAGGCTTAGATACAGTGGGAGAAACCTTTAAGGCAAAAGGGTATTTAAGATTTGATTCTATCTACCAGTTCTATCTAGGCTAAGATTGTTGGGTACTTTAAGGTTTATTGTTCAGTCTAAGAAAAGAGTTGGTCCAGTAGTACCCTAAAGGCAAGTTACCAAGAGACAAAGGTAAACTTGGGGGTTCCATAAAACAAAGTCATCACAGATGATCATCATATATTATTATTGTTACCATGTACAATATTCTCCTGCTTCTGCTCACTTCTCTTTGCATCACTTTAAGTTTTTTCAGGAATTTTTGTGATAATTTTATTTGTCATTTCTTATGGCACATTGGTATTCCATTACAATCATATACCATAACTTGTTCAGCCATCCCCTCAGATGATGGAAATCCCTTTACTTACCAGTTCTTTGTCATCACAAAAAGAACTGCTATAAATATTTTAGAGTAGATAGTTTCTTTTTCGTTTTCCTTGGTTACCTTATGAAAAAAACAAATAACGGTATTACTACCTCAAAAGGTATAGTCAATTTTATAACTCTTTGAGTATAATTCCGGATTGTTTTCTAAAATGTTTGGGTTAGTTCACAGTTCCACTAACAATAGTGTCCTTTTTTTTCCATATTCCTTCCAACTTTGTCACTTTATTTTTTAATTATTTTAGCTAATCTGATAGGTGGAAGATGAAATCTCAGAGTTGCTTTGATCTGTATTTCTCTAGTCAATTATGACTTAAAGCAGTTTTTCATATAGTTATACATATCTGATTTCTTTATCCAAAAACTGTTTATATCTTTTGACCATTTATTAATTGGGGAATGACTTACATTCACATATTTGACAAAGTTCTTTATATATCTTAACTATTAGATACCTCTCCAAGAAAATGTTAACTCCCTCCCCCACTCCCAACTTATTCCTTTCCTTCTAATCTTGGCTACATTAATTTTATTTGTATAAAAACTCCTTAATGTATTCAGAATTACCCATTTTTCATTTCACAATGCTTTCTACTTCTTGTTCCTTCAAAAATCCTCCTATCTATAAATCAAATAGATAATATATTCCCTGTTCCTCTAATTTGTTTATAATTTCTCCCATTGCACCTAGGTTATGTATCCTTTTTGATCTGATCTTAGTAAATGGTATGACTTTGGTCTATATCCAATTTCTGTCCAACTTCCTTCCAGTTTTCCCAACAATTTTTACCAAATAGTAAATTCTTATTCCAAAAACTTGGATCTTTACCTTTGTCAAACACTAGGTTACTATATTCTTTTATGACTGTTTGTTGTATGTCTATTTTTTGTGATCAATGCTTCTTTTTCTTGGTGCGCAATAACAAATTCTAGAATTTTTCTGGGGAAATATTTTTTGCAAGTCTTTTACATTTTTCTTCTATTCTTGGTTCTCTTTCTATTTTCATCATTGAATGTCCTTAGGATGACTGTGCTTATTTAAATATCATTAAAATGGTTTTATTCTTTACTGTTCCATTCTACTTTATGAGACAATCTTGATAATAATTATCCATTGTTCTTAAAATTTTGCTGATTAGTTTATTTTCCCTATTCTCTATTAGACATTATTATTGTCTTTGGCAGCCATCTCACAATTTGGCAAATAAGTCATCTGTTTCGTCACTAAGGCACTTTCCAAGATATTTTGTTCTTGTTGAAGTAATTATTTATATTGATATGGCTTTTGGATAAAGTTATCGTAATCAGTGTCTATGTCATTTATATTGTTCAGTTCCCATTTTTATTTTCAGTAATTTGCTAGAATCATTTATGGTTTGATTTTCTTAGTTGTATACCATGCCATTTACCCCAATACTCTTCTTTTTTCTTGTTTATGATTAATTCTGATTTTAGCTTTGACAAGTCAGTGACTTGATTGTGTAGAGATAGCTGATTCAGAGATAACTCCTGTGCTTATCATCTTCCAAATTTAGCAAATGTTACAATCTCTGTATTTTTTGTAAACCACCATTCTCAGTGGTCACTGTGAGATATTGAAAGAAATTTTTCTCTCTTGAAAAAATGAAACGTCATTCCTTTTTTTTTTTGCAGAATTTTCTTCCCTTTTTCTGGTAGGAGAGTAGGAAATAAAACTAGTGAGGGATGCTGGAAACTCAAAGGAAGGGAATAATACTTGAATTTTGACTGTGAAAGGTTATGGAGTTGGTGTTAGCAAAGGCAAGAGAAGCAGATATATACTGTGGGTGTGCACAGTAAGAAAGTCCTAAAGGTCTAGGTGGGAATGCTTAAGAAACTAGAAAAGAGCATACTTTGAAGAAAGGAATCTAATAAATAGGACAATAATAAAAAAGTAATGGGGCTTTGACACATAACTGGATCATCTAAGGGGACAAGATATCCAGATTACCATGTGATAGATGCCAAGGACCTGCTTCTGCAAGGTTTGGCACGTGTGTAGACATTCTGCTTGGCTTACCACATGGTTGGTAACAGACTCTTTCCATTGGCTGAATAACCAGGACTGGATTCTTCCTTACAAATACCAGAGAGATGCAGTCTGGTTCTGTCTTTCCAGCAGTGTCTAGTTCAGTTACTGAATGGCATCATGAATATTTGGGAAAGGAGCTGGAGTTTTCTTCTCTTCTCCTTAGTCTCTGAAAGACAAGCATGAAATGTTGGCTTTGCTTGGTTTGTACTTTTCATTTTTACTTTCAGGGAGCTTCCAAACAAGAAACTGGAGCCACACCAACCTTGGGGCCTAGAATTCCAGGTCAAGTCTTGCAACCAGTCCAGTAAGGAATCCCTGAGAAGCCAGGGCCCCTGGACAGAAACCCAGCATGGCTTTGGACTTGGAACTTGGTGGGATTAATATTATTTAGGAACTGACTTTGGGAGTGAAACAAATTCCCTTTCCAGAAATTGAGAGTGGTATAAGGGAGATTATGCCCAAGACTCTAGGGCCTAGAGGTTGGGGGAAAAGGGAGGGAATGGTTGTAGGTTTGTTCTGGCTATACTTTTGAAGTAAATATTCATTAATAAAAGCTATTCTGACTACTAAATGGCTAAAAGGAATTCAGATGCTTAGACTCCTAAAACTGGAGGAACATAATGATGGGGGCTTGTGCCAATGGCAGAGAGAAGAGACCACTCTATAATCCCTAACAAGTGTCCGAGAAACCCAAGTGAGAGATGAAATGTAATTTGGCCTTCAGTAAGTAATTTGGGGTCAGAGTAATTAATGTTACTAAAGGTATAGGTATAAAAGCAGCAAGAATATATTTTGAAAAATCTGCAAATATCTCAGCTTTGAATAAGATTTCAATTTTCAACTCAGAGAGAAATTGTATGAAAATAATTGTCAAACTAGCAGAAGCTATAAGCTCTGAAAAACAAATATTGGATAGAACAATAAAGGAAAAAAAACAGAATGATTGAAAAACAATCTAATATTGTTATCCTACATTCAGGGAGTACTATTTTTTTTTTAAACTCTCATCTTCTGTCATAGAACCAATTGGCTTTAAGGAAGAAGAATGCTAAAGGCTAGGCAATGGGGGTGAAGTGATTTGCTCAGGGTTATAGAGCTAGGAAGTGCCTGAGACCACATTTGAACCCAGAATCCCATCTTTAGTCCTGGCTCTCAATCCACCGAATCATCTAGCTGACAATTTAGTCACTATAGAAATCAGATATTATCTGATTCTAAAAGTGCCATGTAGAAGATTATAAAACATTTCCTCACAGTTTATTCTTCTGTCTGACAATGTTTACTGCAAATAAAATTTTCCCTATTCATATCCAAATAACTAAAACTAAATGTGCCTCTGTGTATATGCCTGTGTGTGTGTGTGTGTGTGTGTGTGTGTGTGTGTCTGTTATTACTGATGCCAGACAACAGTTGGTATTTTGAAATACTAAATTATCAGTTATATAATAACAAAAAAGAAACCGAGGGAACCCTTTTTCTCTTCTTTCCACATTTTGGGTTCTTCTCAAAATTTAGGCAACTCACCTATAATTCTCCCACGCAGGAAAACTTCATTTTGGGAAATGGATCTATTTCTAAAAGTTTTATGAAAATTCAGTTTGGTGAAATTAAATCATATTTTAAATTGAAACAAAAGGAGCTTACAATTTCAGAATTTAGTCTCAAATGGCACCTTGGTGCTACAGCAATAATAAAAGAACAAGAGGACATCTTCAAGCATTTGAGTGGGTCTTCCAAGATCTACAGGCTCTTACAGGTGGCAAAGTAGATAAAAATGACTGGGTCTCAAGTCAGGAAGTCTTGAGTTCAAATATGACCTTATATACTTACAAGCTAAGTAACCCTGGATAAGTCATTTGACCTACATCTGCCTTAGTTTACTCAACTGTAAAATTGGGATAATAGTAGCACCTACTTTCTGGGGTTGTTGCAAGGATTTGTAAGGTGCTTAGCCCAGTGCTTAGTATACATAGTAGATACCTAATAAATTCTCATTTCCTTCTTTCTTATGAAAAAAAATTAATACCTTAGTTTTTGTTTAAGTATCAGTTTTAGGGTAGATGAGTGACAAAGGTTAAGCAATTGGGGTTAAGTGACTTGTCCAGAGTCAGACATCTAAGAAGAATCTGAGACCATATTTGAACCCAAGCCCTCTTGACTCCAGATCTAGTCCACCATGCTACCTAGATGCTTCCCACCTAGATTAATGGAGAAAATATGGACAGTAACTTCACAGAAGAAAAAGTTCTAATGGATGAAGGATGCACACTCATGATCTCATGTAACCAACCAAGTGAATTGAGGCACATGCGATGCAATTGCAGCCAGAAGCTGATTTGGTCACCAACACTAGATCTGCAAAGGATGGGAAAGCTGAAAATTTCAGTGGAAGGATAACTAGAAAAAATGTGCTGTTTATTCTAAAAACTCTGTAGAGAAACATTTTTTTTTTTAGCCAGTCCTAAATTTGTGAGATTCAATCACTATTTTACAGACTACCTTGGCTCCTTTCTCCTTTTCCCTTATCTCTCTGCCTTCCCTTGCCTCCCAACAAAGTTAAAGCCAGGAAACTCTGAAACCAAGCAAATTTTCGGATTAAAAAGAAAGATATTGTGAGCTTATGTGTTCAGGAATGCCATGTAAAGATGTTAGTGATTAAAGAAAGGAAGGAAGGGAGATAAAAAGGAGAGAAACTGAGACAGAAAGATGGGCAGAGTTTTCTTTTCCTTTTTGTATTTTTTAGTTAAAAGTAAGAAAATGTGTTCTTAATCTCTTTCCTAAGAGATTGTATTTTTTTAAAGCTTTTAATACTTTCATTGTGGATTTAGTTGATAAAGATATTTAGGCATCTGAGAACTATTGAGGATGAATGGTAGACAAGGGTTTGAGGGGGAACCAAGAGGAACTTGGATTCAGATTTTGGCTGAATTCATTACTGTGGGACTCTTGAGAGTAACTGTTTAAACATCACATGCTCGGTGCCAGACATGAGTGAAATGGAAAATTAGGTGCATAAGTCAAACTGTTCCTGGAACAACTAGAGGACTGAATTTGACCTTAGTACTCTGGTGAAGTTGACATCACTTGGACTTTTCTACCTTCACTTCTGGTTGTATTAAGTTTTTGTCCCTGGCTGACCCCCACCTCTAGGACCAGATGAAGTTCATCTGACTGGGTTCATTTCCTGTCCAGACTCAATGAAAAAAAAATGACATTCACTGATCTTCCTGCCAGCATGTCTTTCTCCTCCACAGAAAGGAAATAACAGTATTGGCTAACCTGGATGGATTTGGAAATCTAAACTGCTACAAATGATTTCCATATGATTTTTTTGATTGTCTTAATTATCCCAAGCATAGGCCAATCAAACAACCTTTAAGGGGTTTCCTGTGGACTTCCCGAAAGGAAAGAGATGCTTAAGACAGAGGCACTACACTAACTATTGCTTTAGGTCAACCCTGATCTTTTATAGTTATCTTTACTATCACTAAAGGAAGGGTAATCAGGAATACCTGGGTGCAAGTTCTGTTATGAATAGGGAGAAGTTACTTGGCTTCTCAGTGTTCCAGCCAACTCTAAAAATTATTGATATGTTTCCCATCTGTATCTGTTGCTTACTATTATTGTGTTATTCATCTTCCAGTTTCACAAGCAATTAAGAATGTGTGTACATATAGAACAATATAAATTGTTATTTTGTTGTTGTTGTTGTTCAATCATTTCAGGTGTGTCTGACTTTTTGTCCTCCCATTTGGGGTTTTCTTAGGCAAAAATATTGGAATGGTTTGCCATTTCCTTCTCTATCTTATTTAACAGATGAGGAAAGTGAGGCAGACAGTGTTAAGTGGCTTGCTCAGAGTTCTACAGTTGGTAAGTGATCAAGATCAGACTTGCATTCAGGATTGCTCCCAGAACTGGTGCTCTATCTACTGTGCCACATAGCAGATTCATAGATTTAGAACTGGAAAAAAAAACCCTTAGAAGTCTTCTTGGCTAGCCTTTTTCATTTTATAGATGACAAGGTTGAAACCCAAAGGATAGAAATGATTTGCCCAAGACTCCTCAGGTGACAAGTGGCAGAACTAATCAAATCCAGACCTCTTTATATGATACCACTTGCCTTCCAAGTCTGTGGATTTATTGTAACCTAATTATTGTTATAGTTATTTAAATTCCTGCCTTATACCATCTAATATATATTTAAGCCCCTTTCAGGAAACTGGGAAAAACATCTCACTAATTTTTCTATGCCTGTTAGTGCTTGGCATAGTACCTTGTAGATGCTAAATATTAAATAAATGTCAACTGAAATGAACATATGTATGCCTATATATTTATATTTCATATAAGTATTGTAAGGGTTAAAATAAGGGTTTTGAAAAAATAAGAGAGCAGCTTTTAATAACCTAAGTTTTAATGAGAATATAGTAGAGATGTAAATTAATATTATCCCTTTAAGCCAGAGAAAAGATAACTTCCAGTAGCTTTTAACATTTAACAACTTAGTTTAATTAAAATAGAGATAGTAAAAGAATATAGTAAATGAATATAGTAAAGAAATATAGGGAAGAAGTAGAGAAAGAAAAATTCCTAATGTCTATGTATATATATCCTAATCTAATCACTACCTAAAACTGCCTATATTTACCTATAACTGCCTATAACTACTGCTAATAACAACCACCCCACAAAGTTCCAACCCAATCCAGCCCAATCAAAACCAGATCAATCAGTATTTAATCCAACACCAATTAGGTTGGTCAATGAAGACCAGCCACCTTCCAACCCAGAAAAGGTCAAAAAGCCCTCTAAGGGCTAAAGCCAAAAGCCTTCTCAATAAGCTCAAGCCTGCCTTTATATTCCATCAATTAAATGCCAACACACACCACCAGCAACCAACCCCCAGCAACCAATTCATGACCAGCAACCAACTTCCAGGTAACTGCCAGCTCTCACTGTCAGCAACGGATCCCCTGACTGTCTGCAACTAACAGGCTGACCAACTCACTCTTGACCCCTTTTATAACCCCCTCTTACCTCACTTCCTGTCTCTATGGTTTCTCCTTCCTGTCTCTATGATAGTTTTTACTTCCTGTCACTGTGGGCTAGTTAATTCCTACACATCTCTTTGGTAAGAGGACCTCCAGGTCCCCCTTTAAATTGGAGAAAAGGAATAAAGAATTCCTTTTTACAGTATGCAGTATATTTTACATATAGATACACTAGAATATACAAAGGATCTGTGAATTAATCAGTGTGAAGAACTCTTGGTATAGAAACACCTTCTACCATGCAAATTGCAACCCATATGTGACAGTATTTAAATCTTAGGTCATTGCTTGAGATGCTAGAAGTTAAGTTATTAGCCATGGTCATATATACAAATGTGTTGGAAGTGGTTTTCCACCAAGGTCCTTCTTATTCTAAGCCTACCATTCTAGCCATTACTCTATATAATCTCTTTCTTCTTGTTCAGTTGTTTCACTAGTATCTGACTCTTCCTGATCCCAACTGAGGTTTTCTTGGCAAAGATAGTAGGATTTTTTCTTCTCTAACTCATTTTATAGAGTGAAGAAACTGAGGCAAAAAGGGTGAAGTGACTTGCTCAGAGTCACAGAGCTAGTTTCTGGGGCTGAATTTGAACGTGTCTTCCTGATCCCATGTCTGGTCCCACCTATCTACCCTTCTGGAACAGATAAGGCTATTTTCATTTGGTAAGAGTCAGAGGCTTATATTGAGCTGAGCAGCTTCTGGTTTAAAATTGAACTTGGTCTTCCATAATGGATAGAATGCCAAGAAAAATTTATATAAAGCTTTGACTACATTATTCTGCCACCCCAACACCATGAGTACTAAATATTCATTGAAAAAGGGTTGACTTTAAACTAGAATGAAAGTGAAAACATTTTTTTTTTACAGATAACTTAAGAATCACAGACCAGAATATTCAAACTAACCTACATTTTAAAGAATTCAGTTTTTAATTTTAAAACACAGTGAGCCTCAGATCCAGGGACATCCTGGGTTTTTTGGATTTCAGAACCTAAAGGTGGTTATACACTTTACAAATGGACTGACTGTAGCATAGCTTTAAGCATTGACTTTCTTTAGGAATACATTTGATTTTTAAATTTGTTTTATACATAGATTTTTAGGAGCACATCCATTGTTCCAAGGCAAGGCATATTTCTTTGTTAATGGGAACATCATAGTCACTAAAATTCCTTCACTGCTCTAGTTAAACTGTATTCGACAAGTAATCAGAAACAAAATAATTAGACAAGCAGGAAAATTTTTTAAAAAACAGTAGTAAAATGCCATTACATGCCTTGTGAGAGAGGCAGCTAGGTGCCACAGTGATTAGAATACTAGGTCTGGAGTCAGGAAGACTTATCTTCGTGAGTTAAAATCTGGCCTTAGATATTTACTAGCTGTGTGACCCTGGGAAAATTACTTAATCCTGTTTGCCTCAGTTTCCTCATCTGTAAAATGAGCTGGAGAAGGAAATGGCAAACCCCTCCAGAATACACACACACACACATATACACATATATATGAAGAAAATCCAAAATGGGTTTATGAAAAATGACCAAATAACAGAAAGAGAGATAACTATGAGACCCAATATTCTGAATGAATTTGTGGGGAATTTTGATAAAATAGTTATAAAGTTGTCCTGATGAAAAGCAAGAAGAGAAAATCTAGAATTATTTTGCTGGTTTTGAACTTATGGAATTAGCTAAAGAAAATGAAAAGTCAACAAAATAAACATCTGAGAAGACTATGCAAATTAAGATAACAACTAAAGGGCAGATAGCAAATAAATAACATAAGAAGATTTTTGTCTTCCAGGGGGGAAAAATGTAATGAAAGTCTGAATGCCTTCTTTCAGGAAATTGCACAAAAGGATTTCCCACAAATGTTGGAAACAAGGGATAAAGTATAGCTTCTTGACAGAAACCACAAACTACCAAACAGAAGTAGGTGTTGCATATTTCATTAGTATGCACATCCAGGGAATTTTTTTTTAAGGCAAACATTTATTTAATCCTCGTAAAAGACACTATTTTTGTTCATTAAATAAAGAAACTGAAACAACTAAATTTAACTTTCAAAAATTAACTACTAACCTTTATTTCAAGATGCAAACATAAAATGAAACACAAAATAACTTTTTGGGGAAAGGGGAAAACTATAATGTGCCTCGGTACACTAGGCATACTCATGAACACCAAATGAGGTCACAAAATTATAGATTTAGAGCTAGAAGGGACCTTCAAGGTCAAGAACATGAATCTCAGTACAATCTCATCCAATCATATTCTCATCAAACTCCAAAATTTCAACAACAGAGCTATTGCAAAGAAGAAACAGACCAGTTCAAACTAATTTCTCATCAGAGACAAAAAATGGTAGGAAAAGCTAGAATTTAATATACCCCCAATCAAGGAAAAACCAGATGTCACCCCCCAAATTACCTATTCATCAAGACCAAGTATATCTTCCAGGAGAAAAGAAACTTTATTATTCTTCTGTGGACAGAAGAATATTTGGCATTTTAACAGAGAAAGCCAAGTCTCTATGGGACTTAAATCATTCATGAAGTAGAACTTTATCAAATTAAAGTTACTTTAAAACAACGAATGAATATCTAGTATGCTCAGAGAGCTTTTAATAAAGGTATTTACTCAGATGGCATAACAAGAAAAGAAGTTATAAAATATTCCCTAATAAAGTCCCATTTTATAAAAGGGAGACAAGGAAACAATACATTTGACTACATTGTCAAATTCCAGTGACCCATAGAAAAGAAAGAAAAAGTGATTTCAATATGGAGAAGAGGAGGAAATAGTTAGAAGAGGAGGAAAGAGAATAGAGTCATCACAGCTATGCCTTTTTTACCATTAGGCCCATCCCATTTTTTAAGGTGTTGTTTTCTTTAGCATTTTTGTGTATGTTGTCTCTTTTATCATGCAGTTAATTTTCTATTCAGAATTTTCTTGTCTCACTCTCATTTCTTTGCCAAAATCTTCTTCTACTATTCTCATCTCTTTGTTTTTTCTTTTATTGAATCCCTCCCTCCCCCTCCCCCCCATACCATAGAAGACATAATCTGACAAAATGTATAACTTATGTCTTTATTGTTTCCATTTCTTAGTTCCTTCTCTGGAGAGGAACATTCACAAGTTATACTTCAAATATTAGCCTGTAGCTATATATAATCTCTTGGTTCTACTCATTTTACTCTTCATTATTTCATGTAGGTCTTTCCAAATTAAAAAAAAAATTAACCTGCTCATTGTTTCTTACAGTGCATCTTATATCTTTCTTTAACTCTTCCTGGAATTTTGCCTAGCTTTGGATCCAATTAGCATTTTTCTTTGAGACTTTGCTTGTGACTGTTTTCATTGTTGTCTGCTTCTAAGTATGTCTTAATATTCTCTGCCAACATAGTAGCTTCTTATGGTCAGATTCTGTGTTTGATGTCTGCTCTTTTCCCCAGCCTACTTCTTCACTTTAAACTGTATATTAAAAGTTGGGTTTTGCTCACTTGGTTGTGGGGAGGTAATGTGTTCAGGCTTCATCATGTTGCTATTTTCAGATCTAATTTTGGGAGTCGGTAAGTTTTTTGTGCTTCTAAGGTGATATAATCTGGAGAGAGTTGTGGCCATTGCTGTTCAGGTCTTTACTAGGAAGGGCCTTTGGCCCTTTGCAGTCACAAGTGTTAGTGCTTATTTCTGCTCTGGAATTGCAACCCAGAAGTGTTTGTGGGCAATAGAATTGCTGATCATTGCCAGCTGCACTCAGTGCCATCCATAGATTCCCTATAATTTCTTTCTGACCAATTGTCCAACTCCCCTACAGTCTCTGGGCTGGGAGCTTGCTGTTGCTGCAATTGCTTCTCAGGTCCACTGATGGTGCTTTGTTTCACTCTGAGACTGTGTTTACCCTTGTATTACAGATTTCTCCTGTGGAACTCCTAAATTATTTCAGATTGGATAAATCACTCGCTCTGAACTTTTGTTGACTTTGCTGTTCCAAAATTTGACTTGAGGCATTATTTTATTTTTATTTTTATTTTTTTTACTTTTTAAACATTATTTTATTAGGTTATTTACAAACATTATTCATTGGAAACAATGATCATTATCTTTTCCTCCCCCCGACCCCCTCCTACCACTTCTCCTATAGCTGGCGCACAATTCCACTGGGTTTGACATGTGTTCTTGGTTCGAACCCATTGCCATGTTAGTATTTGCATTAGAATGTTCATTTAGAGTCTCTCCTCAGTCATATCCCCTCAACCCCTGTAGTCAGGCAGTTGCTTTTCATCGGTGTTTTTACTCCCACAGTTTGTCCTCTGCTTGTGGATAGTGTTTTTTAGATAACTGCAGATTGTTCAGAGACATTGCATTGTCCCTAGTGGAGGAGTCCATTACCTTTAATTGTACCACAGTGTATCAGTCTCTGTGTACAATGTTCTCCTGGTTCTGCTCCTCTTGCTCTGCATCACTTCCTGGAGGTTGTTCCAGTCTCCGTGGAATTCCTCCACTTTATTATTTCTTTGAGCTGTAAAAAATAGACTCGAATACAGGACTACAATCCCCATGAGCCTTTGCTCCACTTCCCCAGAATGCCTTGTAATCTCACCTGGGCCGAGATCGAGAAGATATTTAAGCAAAGGCTTTTGAAGGGCTCGGGCTTTTGGACTTCCGTTTTTGGAGCAGAGGCGTCTCTTCCATGATGTGAGGTTATTTTGTCTAGGCCTCTGGCCTAGGCACATGTTTCTTACTTGTATATTCTTAATCTTTGACCTTTAATAAACCTCTAAAAAATATAGTACTCCTTGCAGAGAGAAACTAATTTCTGCCTCTACCTGCCTCAGTCTCCCCATCTCCCCAAAATTTTAATCTTTACAGTTGGCGACCACTAGATTGGATGAGAACTTCTCAAAAAATTTTTAGCCTAGAGAATTTTTTTTTAAAGCCAAGGTTCTCCGAGATGCTCTTTAGAAAACCATCTTGATCAGCTCCTGCCTGCGGCCCTCTCCAGCTCCTGCTTCTGCTCCTGGTCTCTCACCTGGTGCCTGAGCTGTGCTCCAGCTCCCAGCCCGACCCACCCCGGCAGTCTGTCTCTCACCCATCTGGCTTCCGACCCAGCCGGCTCATCACCCAGATCCTTGGAGCAGATCGCTGAGGACTCATTGCGACCAGCTGGTAACAGTATTGGCCACGTGGGCGGAGGGGAGAGACCAGAGGGAAAGGAGACCGGGCAATTTTCCCTTAGGCTAAGCCTCCACGTGGCTGGGGGTATTGGCCACAGGGGGGTCAGAGAGGGGAAAGAGAGAAAAGACTAGAGAGAAGAAACAGATCTTTTCAAACAGAAACTTAATAGCAATGGGCTGTTTAAAAGGATTTTTGACTCTTCTGGCAATTTCATTGATTTTGCCTGCCTGTCTGGGAGCAGACTCAGCCCAAAGATTCAACTTTAACTTTGGGGAGGAAAATGGGTGGCCCAGCGAACTGGAAGCCAGGCCCAGAGACGGGAGGTCTCTAGTTAAAATCTGGCCTCCGATGCTTCCCAGCTATGGGGCCCTGGACGGATCCCTTGAACCCCCGTAGCCTAGCCTTTACTACTCTACCTTCGGACAATAGACATTTAAATGGATAATTAAAAACAAACAAACAAGAAAAAACAACCCAAGGAACTTTGAAGAGACTAAAGGCTCTAAGGCATTTCAGACTCCAATGGTTTATTAAAAAATCTCTGTATTCTATTGCATTTTTTGTTTAAGGTTTAACTTTGTGATTTTAAGTTCATATATTACTGGATTGAATATTATTCTGTGAACTGAAGGTTGATTGAATTTATTTTGAATGTACTGAGTTTTAAAATTCTGTTGTTTTCCCCCTATAACTGTGTTGAAAAAATATTATTGTGAATAAGCCCATATATGAAAAAACAGCTTTTTTCTATTTTGCTGAGGATAGATGGACTTCAGAACTGGTTATAATTGTATTAACAACCTTTGGAAAATTTAATGTGCTAAATACCTCAAATGATTTGATTTTAAGGGTTTTTTAAATATGATTTTTGGAATTTTTTTAAACAATCTGGTTATTTTGCCTGCCCCTACCACGAGGTAAGGCCCATTACAGTAGCTGAAGTGAGATGTATTTTATAACCCCCAACCTTCCCACATGTGAATGGAAGTTGGGCAGTTAATTTCAGGGCATTTGTACCCTTGGGAAAAGCCTCCAAAAGGAGCACCCTTTATTTATACTCTTCAGCTCACTACTTTACTTGCACCAGAATGATATATAGATTTCTTGATTATGTTCTTAACCCAAGATGAGTTTTACTTTGTTTGAAAAAAAAATATATGTTTATTACCAAGGTTGAAAGATTGCTACGTTTGTAAAAATTGTGACAAATGTCCATCAATTCATAGGTTTTAAAAATGTCACACAGCAACTTATGTGAAATATGAAAGTGTGTTTGTTTGCTATTGTAATTAATTGGGCTATTGAGAATTTTGGGGATTTTGATATCTACATATTTGTACTACTGTATTTTAAAGATGAAAAAATTGTTAACCTTGTTCAATTCATTTGCCTTCTACTCACAGTGATCATGGCCAGATACAAAGAGGAAATGGATCTCATTTTTTGGTGAGAAAACCTTGTATTTTATATTTTCTTAACTGACACAGAGTGTCAATGGTTATAAGCTATATTTTTGAATTTTTTAAAGCTCTTTTATTATTATATTTTTCTTGCATGTGCAATATACTTTTTCAGTTTTTTTATTATTTTTTCTCTCCTTTTTATATTTGAAGCACATGTCACCAGTATTAAGATTTTCTTTAACCTTTTGATTTTTAAGTTTAAGATACATTTGCTAATGCATGCCCTAAAAAGCTTGTGACTATGAAAATGATTCCACTAATTATTTAAATAAATTATGGGACTTTGCTTAATGTTTCTGTCTGATTCCAGGAGAACATATACACACAAGAGCCATTCATTACATAGGGCCAAAGAAAGGCCAATCTAGGATGGATTGATGCACTTCTAAGCCAATACAAAGGTCTTGAACCTAGTGTGAAGACTCAAGGTTACTATGTTTAACATGTGTTAAGACATAGGCTTTCCTTGTATCCACACTCACTCTGAAGATACTCAAAGATGAGTATCCCCGAAACCTTGGCTCCTACTTGGCTTCTATAATTTGGTCCCTTTCTTTTCTGCCTCTCATAGTGTGGTACCTTTCTGTAGTCCTGGCGCTGATTGGGTAAATGCATCATTACTTAGATCATTTTGATTGGGCCCTGATTGAAGGACCTGTTATAGATTTATTTTTCTTCTACTTGGAATTTTTACACATAAGACTTTGATAGTCTATATTTTCATCCAGAAATTTTTCTTTTCTTTTGGATTTTCTGATGTCTTTTTAATATCTCTTGCCAATTGATTCATATACCTCAGCCATGCATCCCTAACTGATTCTGAATCTTTCAATCACCCACAACACGGGGGAATGTAAAAAAATATCATTATTTAAATTGCAAAGTTTAAATTCTTTTTGAGAAGAATTTTAGGTAAAGAAGATGCTACCTCTCTGAATCCAGAACTGAACTGTTGGAGAAGCCATCATGAAGAAGCCTCCAGACCACAAGTTGCACAAAATTGAACTTTGGGTGTGGTTGATTGAACATTTATTTGTATGTATACTTTTATGCCAAAGGGGACTGCCCCCTAACGGCTTTTTGTCAATGTGTTCAGAAATTATTGGTTTTATTCTTTTTTCTCTTATCCTCACACTATTGTAATCTTTTAAGTTTATTATGTTTTTATGATCCTTTTGGGGAAAAATTAATTTTTCCACAAATGATCACACGGGGGGATGTAAAAAATAGACTCGAATACAGGACTACAATCCCCATGAGCCTTTGCTCCACTTCCCCAGAATGCCTTGTAATCTCACCTGGGCCGAGATCGAGAAGATATTTAAGCAAAGGCTTTTGAAGGGCTCGGGCTTTTGGACTTCCGTTTTTGGAGCAGAGGCGTCTCTTCCATGATGTGAGGTTATTTTGTCTAGGCCTCTGGCCTAGGCACATGTTTCTTACTTGTATATTCTTAATCTTTGACCTTTAATAAACCTCTAAAAAATATAGTACTCCTTGCAGAGAGAAACTAATTTCTGCCTCTACCTGCCTCAGTCTCCCCATCTCCCCAAAATTTTAATCTTTACAGTGCACAATAGTATTCCATCACCAACATACACCACAATTTGTTCAGCCATTCCCCAATTAAAGGGCATCCCCTCATTTTCCAATTTTTGGCCACCACAAAGAGCGCAGCTATGAATATCCTTGAACAAGTCTTTTTCCTTATTATCTCTTTGGGGTACAAACCCAGCAGAGCTATAGCTGGATCAAAAGGCCGACAGTCTTTTATCGCCCTTTGGGCATAGTTCCAAATTGTCCTCCAGAATGGTTGGATCAGTTCATAACTCCACCAGCAATGAATTAATGTCCCTACTTTGCCGCATCCCCTCCAGCATTCATTACTTTCCATAGCTGTCATGTTAGCCAATCTGCTAGGTGTGAGGTGATACCTCAGAGTTGTTTTGATTTGCATCTCTCTGATTATAAGAGATGTAGAGCACTTTTTCATGTGCTTATTAATAGTTTTGATTTCTTTGGCTGAGAACTGCCTGTTCATGTCCCTTGCCCATTTATCAATCGGAAAATGGCTTGATTTTTTATACAATTGATTTAGGTCTTTGTAAATTTGAGTAATTAAACCTTTGTCAGAGGTTTTTATGAAGATTGCTTCCCAATTTGTTGCTTTCCTTCTGATTTTAGTTATATTGGTTTTGTTTGTACAAAAGCTTTTTAATTTGATGTAGTCTAAATTGTTTATTTTATATTTTGTGACTCTTTTTATGTCTTGCTTGGTTTTAAAGTCTTTACCCTCCCAAAGGTCTGACATGTATACTATTCTGTGTTTACCTAATTTACTTATAGTTTCCTTCTTTATGTTCATGTCATTCACCCATTTTGAATTTATCTTGGTGTAGGGTATGAGGTGTTGATCTAATCCTAATCTCTCCCACACTGTCTTCCAGTTTTCCCAGCAGATTTTATCGAATAGTGGATTTTTGACCCAAAAGCTGGGATCTTTGGGTTTATCATATATTGTCTTGCTGAGGTCACTTGCCCCAAGTCTATTCCACTGATCCTCCTTCTGTCTCTTAGCCAGTACCAAATTGTTTTGATGACCACTGCTTTGTAATATAGTTTGAGATCTGGGACTGCAAGGCCCCCTTCCTTTGTATTTTTTTTCCATTATTTCTCTGGATATCCTTGATCCTTTGTTATTCCAAATGAACTTTGTTATGGTTTTTTCTAAATCAGTAAAGAAATTTTTTGGAAGTTCTATGGGTATGGCACTAAATAGATAGATAAGTTTGGGTAGGATGGTCATTTTTATTATATTGGCTCATCCTACCCATGTGCAGTTAATGTTTTTCCAATTGCTCAAGTCTAGTTTTAGTTGTGTGGAGAGTGTTTTGTAGTTGTGTTCATATAGTTCCTGTGTTTGTCCCGGGAGATAGATTCCTAGGTATTTTATTTTGTCTAAGGTGATTTCTCTTTCTAGTTTTTGCTGCTGAACTATGTTGGAGATGTATAGAAATGCTGATGACTTATGCAGGTTTATTTTGTATCCTGCAACTTTGCTAAAGTTGTTGATTATTTCAATTAGCTTTTTGGTTGAATCTCTAGGATTCTTTAAGTAGACCATCATGTCATCTGCAAAGAGCAATAGCTTAGTCTCCTCCTTGCCTATTTTGATGCCTTCAATTTCTTTTTCTTCTCTATTTGCTACTGCTAGTGTTTCTAGTACAATGTCAAATAGTAGAGGTGATAATGGGCATCCTTGTTTCACTCCTGATCTTATTGGGAATGCATTTAGTTTATCCCCATTGCAGATGATATTGGCTGATGGTTTTAGATATATACAGTTTATTATTTTTAGGAATGACCCTCCTATTCCTATGCTTTCTAGTGTTTTCAATAGGAATGGATGTTGTGTTTTATCAAAGGTTTTTTCTGCGTCTATTGAAATAATCATGTGATTTTTGTTGCTTTGCTTGTTGATATGGCCAATTATGTGGATGGTTTTCCTAATATTGAACCAGCCCTGCATCCCTGGTATAAATCCTACTTGATAATGGTGGATGACCCTTCTGGTCACTTGCTGGAGGCTTTTTGCTAATATCCTATTTAAGATTTTTGCATCTATATTCATTAGGGAGATTGGTCTATAATTTTCTTTCTCTGTTTTTGATCTGCCTGGTTTTGGAATCAGTACCATGTTTGTGTCATAAAAGGAGTTTGGTAGAATTCCCTCTTTGCTTATTATGTCAAATAGTTTGTATAGTATTGGGATTAACTCTGTTCTCTGAATGTTTGATAGAATTCACTTGTGAATCTGTCGGGCCCTGGGGATTTTTTCTTAGGGAGTTCTTTGATGGCCTGTTGGATTTCATTTTCTGATATGGGATTATTTAAGAATTCTATTTCTTCTTCTGTTAGTCTAGGCAGTTCGTATTTTTGTATATATTCATCCACATTGCCTAGATTGCTGTATTTATTGCTATATAATTGAGCAGAGGCATTATTTTAAAGTTATGTGGAGGGGCATTTTTCCAGAATTCATCTGGGTCCTTGTCTCTACTCTGCCTCTTGGCTCTGTCTTTCCAGCTTTCTTTTTTAAGAGTTTTGACAACTCTTACTGTTTTGGGGGCTGGGTGATCATATCTCACCATTACTTATATTCATGATCATCCAAAACATTTCATACATCTTCATTTCTATAGGATGGTCCACAACCATGCAATGGCCATCTGCTTAAAATTTGCCAAATGGCTTGTGTTCCAGATTTCTCCAGTTAAAAAAACAAACCTGTTTCTCCTATCAATCTATGAAAATGTATGGTTTTGCATATATAGATACACAAAGAGGTAATATACGTTGGTGGAGGAGGGTATGTGTATGTACATGTGCATGCAATGACAAAAGTAGAATCAGTAGTAGGGAAATAAGATGGGTTTTATTCTATATTGAGAACATAATTAATATCATAATGCCTGATGGAGGAAACACTTGCTATAGTTATGAATATATAAACATAAGCTCCCCTATAAAAAGGAAAAGTATAAAAGGATTTAAAAGGGCATTCAAGTACACTAGTCTCATAATATGTTGCACCAAAGAAATATAACTAAGATATAATAATATGTATAGGCTGTGAATAAGAAGTTAAACAAAATGTAATCTGTTCATAATATCAGCTAATTTTTTTAAAAGTCAAGATATACAAATGTGACTTGAGATAGAGCTGAATTCAAACTAGAAAACTTCAAAGAAACTGTTTCTTAAAAGTCCTAAAAACAGTTAAGTACTCTCAATATGTACTAAGTATCATAGAAATTAAAAGTTTATGGGAAATGGTAACTAAAATAAAAATATTTTGATAGTAATACAATATGAAGAAAGTTCTATATTCTAATAACATAATTTAACAGATTAAACAAAAAAGATTAATGAGAAAGAACTTATAGATATGAATAGGATGCTGATGAAACTGGATTTGGTAGACAAGTGAAGACAGAAACAGAACTGAAACACCACCTAGAGCAGAAGGATTGATGGGTAAATTTTATAAATCTTTTTTTTTCAGGACAAATGGACCTTGAACTGCATAAATTATTATAACAGAAAGAAAGGTATGGTTCACTGAATTCTTTCTCTGTGAAAACTTGGAACCTGATCCCCAAACCAGGTAAGAATCAGGTTGAGAGTTATACTAAATACTACTAATACATACAAACAAAAAACATGAAATGAAATACTAGAAAAGAGAATAAAACAATATTCAAATATTACCAATGGATTTACTCTAAGTAAGTTGATGCTTAGGAAAGAACCCTAACTGTCCATTCACCTTGATTTCAGATTGTAGAAGATGAAGGATATATGTAAAAAAAAAACATGCATGCTATCAACTATTTTAGAGAGGTCTACAACCTAGTTTTAGCTTCAGCCCATAAAATACAGAAAAGAACAAGGAATAGTTCTCTTTCAGGGACTTCAGCTAAGGGACAAGAGTCCTGCCATTAAATTTTGGTGTTCCCCAAAACACAGTTATCAGACTAATGAAAAAATATCTTCTTTCCAAATTTTAAGAGATGAGGGAGTCTACCCATAGATAAAATATTCCTGTCAAACATGTCCAGGACTATCAAAAATTATAATAATATATTGGTTATAGGAGAGTAAAAAGGACTATCAAGTGAACACAAATATAGGGAAGCTGAGGAAAGTTGCTCAGAGATGTAGCAAAAGACTTTGCCAGCTAAGAGATATTGAATAGGACTACTGGTCACTGTCCATTAGAAATGTACTGAGAAGATACACTAAAGGCAGAATCTCTTCTTCTTTTTTTTTTAATTTTATAATATTTTATTTGATCATTTCCAAGCATTATTTGTTAAAGACAAAGATCATTTTCTTTTCCCCCCACCCACCCCCCATAGCTGACGTATGATTCCACTGGGTAGCAGAATCTCTTCTAAGCCTTGTCCTGGGCATGATTGTGACAGAGTTTGGCCAGGTCTTTGGGGAAGAGTTGCTAGTAGGCAATTGGAGTCATATTTTGTAAGTTATTTTTTCTTCTATTTAAAATTTTAATTTATAAATAAATATTTCATTCTTTGAGCCCTCTGAACTATAAGCTAGCTAGCATAGTAGATAGGACTGTGGGCCGGAGTCAAGATGAACTAAGGTCAAAACTAGCCTCAGATAGTTGATAGCTGTGTGACCCTGGAAAAATCACTTAACCTTTACCTGCCTGCTCAATTTCCTCAACTCTAAAATGGAAAAAATAATAGTATCCCCTAATTTTCCAATTTTTTGCTACCACAAAGAGCATGGCTATATGTATTTTTGTACAAGTCTTTTTCCTTATTATCTCTTTGGGGTACAAACCCAGCAGTGTAATGGCTGGGTCAAAGGGCAGGCATTTTTAAAAAGCCCTTTGTGCATAGTTCCACATTACCCTCCAGAATGGTTGGACCAATTCACAACTCCACCAACAGTGTATTAGTGTCCCAATTTTGCCATATCCCCTACAACATTTATCAATTTATTTTGCTGCCATATTGTCCAGTTTGCTAGGTATAAAGTGGTATCAGAGTTGTTTTAATTTGCATTTCTCTAATCAGGAGGGATTTAGAACACTTTTTCATGTGCTTATTGGTAGTTTTGATTCCATCATGTGAAAACTGCCTATTCATGTCCCTTGACCATTTGTCGATTGGGGAATGGGGAAATTGTGGTATTTGTTGGTGATGGAATACTATTGTGCTAAAAGGAATAATGAACTGGAGAAATTCCATGTGAACTGAAACGACCTCCAGGAATTGATGCAGAGTGAAAGGAGCAGAACCAGGAGAACATTGTACACAGAGACTGATACATTATGGCACACTCGAATGTAATAGACTTTTCTACCAGTGTCAATGCAATGACCCAGGACAAGAGAAACTTAGGAGAAAGAATGCTATCCATATCCAGAGAAAGAACTATGGAAACGGAAATGCATTAGAAAAATATGTGATTGACCACGTAATGTGATAAGGATATGATTGGGGTTTGATGTTAAAGGATTGTGCACCTGCAGAAATGAATAACATGGAAATGGGTTTTGAATAGTTATACATGTATAACCCAGTAGAATTGCTTTTCAGATTTGGAAGTGGGAAGGAAAGAGTGGGGTAGGGGGATCATGAATCATGTAACCATGGAAAAATAGTCTAAATTTTAAAAAGGAGGAAAAAAGCATCTCCCTCTTATAAATGTTATATGGATCAAATATGATAATAATTCTAAAACATTAATCAGAGTTTCTGGCACGTAGTAGGTGCTTAATATTTGTTCCAAAACCTTGCTAGGGGAACAGATTGGGTGTAGCAATAAGCCAGAAAAGTGAGAAATCTCTTAAAATATTCCTGCGCCCATCGTATGTACTTTAATCAACCATCGTAACTTTAAAGCCAGCCATTTAGTGTCTGTGAAATTTAGTTTCTTTTAATTTATAAGATTAGGGATTTGGACTATATAATCTTTCAGTCCCCAAAATGCATTTTTCTACAAACTGAAGTAGAGAGAGAAGAGAACAAATAAATTGACTGATGGATGCCCTAGGCTCCAAAGAACCTTCTACATGTTATCATTCTGCAGTTCTCACAATGAAAATAGTTATGATTCATTCTTAGGCCAAAGTCAAACTTAGTTCCTCTCTTCCTTATAAATCAGCTATTAGAATTCCAACTCAAAAACATGATACTATTTCTGGGTTGATATCTTGCCCAAGGATCAACCTCCAGTTTGTTTTGTTTTAAAAAAAATGTGATTTATTTCTGAGGATGTTGTCTAAAATGGGAAACATGTCTAGACTTTATTCTGTTTAGGAAGCTGCAATAAGGTTTTTACAAATAAAAACAAATACTCTCCTACTTATTTCCTTTTCTCTCTACTCCCACATAGATTCTTTCTTACCGGTTTTGTTGGAGGTGTCTCCTAGAATCCCATTGAATGTGAGCCTTCTTTGTCCAGTTACTGTCACAAAATCTGACCCCTGAATCATCAACAATTCAAGGCTCTGGAATTTCATGGAATCACAATGTTGCCTATCAAATCAGGGATTATAGCTTTTGCTTATATTCTTAATGATATTTTCTCCTCACCCTCATCAAATAAACAAAATCAACAAACCAAACAAACAAAAAAACGAATCCAAAATAAAACTGACCTATTAATCTCAGAGGAGTCAGTGTTTAGGATGAGTCATTGTATTTATTATTCCTTAGCATTCTCCTCTTCCAGTTTTAATTAGAGCCAGTTCATTATTTTCCATTCTGACTAATGTGTCTTCTTGTATAATCTAGAATTTGGGGAGGATGCTTGTAAGAGAAAGATATGGTTAAAGATGGAGAGAGGTACTAACTGGATGTTTCTGGCTAAGGGAAAATTTTTTGGAGAAGATGGCACTGGGGTTGAACTGTCCTATTCCTAGGGGGAAATGAAACTGACCAGTATTCATCATTAGAAACAATTAACGGGGTCCAAGGGGAAGAACCTTTCTAAGGAAAGAAGGAATTGTCAAAGCTGTATTGAGAGAGTAGGCAGTATGTTCTTTTGGATCATGGTAAGCAAATCTAAGTGTATAGGCATGAGTGGAAAAGTTATAACAGTATTCCTAAACCAGGAAAACGAGGGAGAATCACACTATAAAGGGAAAGAGTAAGCATGAATAAAATAGTAGTTTGTTTTAGGCATCAGAGACAGTATTCTTTTTTTGGAGGTGGTATTCCAAACTTTACTCTTATCTCATTTTATTGTATCACTTTTGCTGTGAGTCTGAACATAAGCCTTGAAGGACGAGAGGAATTTCAAAAGATAAAGATGAATGTTTTAGATGTAAGGGAGTAGCATGGGAAAAGTCAGAAAAAGTTTAGGGAACAGAGAAAAGCCCAGTTTGTGAGAAGTATTGAGTATCTGAAAGGAAGTAGTTTGAGATAAAACTGGAGAGGTCAGATTAAGATTTTGAAGTGCTTTCAATGCTCCCTAGTGAATTTGGACCTTATTCAATGGGCAATAGAGACATTTGAAAATATTTTTTAGCAGGAACATGAGTTTATGAGGGAACTACTTTCTTCTCTCAGGGTCTTCCTTTTCCCCACCTCAAAACTACAGATTAGTTTTTTCCTGAAATGTGATAGAGCTGATCATGGGATTTGATTGGCAAAGGCAGGGGTGGGTTAAAGCAGGTTAAGATTTAAGCTGTACCCTTCCTTATCTCCAATTCCTAGCAGGCTCTGCCATAATGACGAGGCTTCTTACTCACCTAAGGCCATAAAAAGGCAGGCCCCTGTGGAGTGGGGAACCTTTGGATTTGGCAGATATTCCAAGAAAGTCTGAATTACCACCCCCTACCCTGCCAACCTGGCATTTCTATATAGACCAAGTCTACCCAAGACAGATGGTTGCACGTGTTGAATATACTTTTTATGCCATAACCAAGTTAACTCCTTTTTGTTAACTATTGAATGACCAACCCGTGTTTTATTTCTTTCTAACATTAGCTTAAGGCAGGGCCATGCATCAGTGTAGAATCTCAAGAAAGCAGTGTCTCAAGAATAGACCAGAGCCCAGTTTTGAAATTGTTTCTTTCCCTTCACAATCCAATCAACTGCAAGTCAGATCTAAACAAATACAACAATTTACCCAATCAGTGGTCCCATCCTACTAGATACTTGAAACAAGACTACTTCCCAAGGGCCAAGCATAGCCTGAAAGGAGCCCAATGAGACAAAAATTTATACAGATAAATATGCAGAAAAGGAATTTCTAAGCTACTACATGTGAGGGAAATTGAATAATTTCATGGTCTTATGAAAGTTTCATTATATACTAAATGTGCAATAGTTATATTATAAGACCTTTGCCTATGAGAAAATGTTTTACAGTAACATCTTATATTGTGTACTCCAAAAAGCTCCAAATGAATTTGTTTTTAAACTGATGAAGACTGACAACTATTCTGTAACTTATAGTGTTACCAGAGGAAAAAGTGGAGAAAAACAAATGAAGAGATCTGGGATCACAAAATGTTTTGAACTGAATTGAATTTGAATTCAATACTATTGAATTGGGACCAGACCTGAGTCTTCACAAATTGTTAATCTTTTCTGTTTAGGAAAAGGGTCCCTAGTTATCAGGGATTTATGTTTCTCCTCTCATCAATTCATTGAGGTCAGCTGTAAGAGTTAAATTTTGGGAAACTGAGGCAGGTAGAAATTAGTTTCTCTCTGCAAGGAGTATTATATTTTTATGAGGTTTATTAAAGGTTAAGGATTAAATAAAATACAGAATAAGAAAGCACATGTCTAGGCCCAGAGAGGCTTAGACAACCTCACTTACATCATGAAAGAGACGCCTCTGCTCAGAAGCGGAAGTAGGAAAGAGAGCCCAGTAGCCTTTACAACCAGGTTAAATACCCCATCTCACTCTCAGCCCAGGTGAGGTTACAAGGCATTTTGGGAAGTGAGCAAGGACTTCTGGGGAATGGAGTCCAGAATTCAAATCTCCATTTTTACACAGCTGGCTTCCTTTTGAGTGATTGTAGTTCTTTTTCACAGAACCTCAAAGTTGTAAAGGAGCTCCCTCTATCACCATCCCTCATCCAGCCTTTGCATGATGATCTCCAGTGAGGGAAGTATATTCTACATCCTGAGGCATGTTGTTCCTCCTTGGGACAGATCTAATTGTTAGAAAATCTGTGTGCAACTTCTATTCATTGTACCTAGTTCTGTCCTCTGGGCAAGCAAATCAGATCTATTACTTTATAGTTCATACAAATATTTGAAGATATTTATCAAGCTCCTATGTTTCCTTTTCTTTAGACTGAACCTCCCCAATTCCACCATATTCTCACATGGCATGATCTTCAGCTCTTTTTATAATCCTGTTTGCCTTCCTTAGGATTCTAGATTAGTAATAAATATATCAAGTTGGGAGTGACTTCATCAGTGTGGGAATTTCTTCTACCAATACAAATCACAATGTGCCTGTAACTTAGAAATGAATCAGCCAATAAATATTTATTAACCACCAACTATGTATCAGGTGCTATGCTAAGTATCAGGAAAAGAAAAAGAAGCAAAAAATAGCCCTTGTTCTCAAGGAGCTCAGAGTCTAATACGATCAATATTAGAGTTGTCTGAGGTTCAGATATTTGCCTTGTTTTAGACTTGGTATATGAATCCAGTTTTTAAAATCCAGAATTCTGTCCACTAGACCTCATTGCATCTCAAGGTTGTGTTGATGTCTTTCCTAGCATGTGGGACACAGAACTAAGCACAATAATATCTACAAATCTATATCTATATCTACATAGATATAGTTCTAGTGTAACCAGGACAGAATACATCAGGGATCATTGCCTCTCTTGTCTTAGACACAAGGCCTTTCTTAATGAAGTTTAACATCTCATTAGTGTATTTGGTTACCACATTACAACTGCTGCTTTCTTTTGAGCTTAGTTGTCTTCCAAGAGTTTGTTTCCTTGTTTATGCTACACAACACTGGGCCATTTAATATAAAAATAGCTTGGTTCACAAGTGACGTAGATGACATTTAATGTGGGATCTAGCCTTCCCCTCTTCAAAGGAGACTGGCAGGGCACTTAATCCATACCTCAAGCATCTCCATGATGCGTATGAGGCTAGCTTTATATCCATTCACCACAACTTAGCTATTGGTAGTATAGGCATTCAATCTTTTGGGTCCCAGGAAAAACCCCACTTTTCCCTGATTGTTCTCAAAGGGAGGGTGATTCTTAGTTTTCTATCTCCAATTTAGCTCCCTTCTACTGAAAGCTGGATACACAGAAGACTGTCATGAATATCTAGTATACTTTAATCAAATAAATAACAAACAGATGTCAGGGAAATTTTACAGATTAGAATAGACCTAAGAATACAGAAGAATGAAGAAGCTCAACAAATGAAAGTGAGAGAAACTCTCAGATTCAATAAAGAAAGAGTGAGGTCACCCAAGGGAGTCTGTGTTTATGAGCAGTGGAAGTCAAGGAGCAAGTTAGGAGTTAGCTCCAAATGTCAGTAAGATTCAAGATTTCTTCTCCACCATTCAAAAATCTGAGCTTGCCTCTATCAACTCCTTTTTTTGAATTCCTGCAACCAGATGAAGAAATCCCTCCTCTCCTCCCACAGGTAATTAAACTATTAGCACCACATTCTTTCAGCCAATCAGGAATTATGTATGTGACCCGGCCATAAGACTAGTTGGGTACAACTCAACACGACTGGGCTCAGATGTTACATTCAGAAATGAAATAGACTTACCTATGCTAAATATGTTTTAGGAATTAACTTGCTCCCAAAAGGCTCCAAGGGTAGATGGTGTGTGTTTGTTGGACTGTGCAGTTACTATTAGGAAATGCCATTAAGGAGCTAGGGAGTAATTTAAGAGAAACCAGAATTTTTCAAATATTAAATGAACAGATACAAAAATTTGGCTTTTTTCTTTTTCCATCTAAGAGAGACAGAGACGAAGAGAGGCAATGGGAAGAAGACAGACAGACACAAAGGCAGAGCAAGTTGACAACTGACAACTTCCCAGATTCTGTCAAGGGCACCACTATCCTTCCAGTCCCAACCTTGGAGTAATGCTCAATTTGTCATTCTCTCACTTCACATATGCAACCAGTTGCAAAGTCTTGTTGATTATATCTCTAAAATATTTCCTTTAAACCTTTCTTTTCACTCATATGGCCAACACCTTAGACCTCCATCATCTCTCAGATGGATTATTGCAAAAGCTTCCTGATTGATAAGTCTGCCTTGTCTCTCTCCTCTCCAAATTTTCTTTCACATAACTGCCATATGATTATTCTGAAGCATTTTATTTTACTTTAAACTATTCTATAATTTCTTGTTTTTATCTTCTGATCCTTCTCTTTCATCAAATTATCATTGGTTTATTTTTCATTGTATTATATTTATTCAAAGTGTTTTAATTTTTTAAGTTTTGTACTTTCTTTCCTTCTGTCTTTATGATCTCTTTCTGTTGGCTTATCTCCTTGCAAGTTAGTCGTTTCTTTAGACTTTCTCTCTTCCTCTTTGACCTTTCAGTTCTTCTTTTATATTTTCCATCACTTGCCTTTGGAAATACTCCTCATTCTTTCAAGTGTCCTCCTTCTACTGCTGTACAAACTCCTGAGGCTGGACTTCTGGGTGGTCTCAGTCTCTTTAGATTGGGAAATATGGTGGTTTTCTTGGCTCAGGTCTTTGCCCTGAATAACATTCAAGGGGAAAAAAGAACTAGCTCCAGATGGGTTTCCAGTCCCCTTGCTCTTAGGCCTGATGCTCTGTTTTCCTCTAGCTTGTGGCTTTTTTAAAACCATGTATAGCACCTCTACCATCCAGGAAAGGTCTTTTATTCCCTCTCCTCCTGCCTTTCTTAACATGGTAGTTAAAATTTCATGTTTTGCAAGAAGCTTTTCACAGCACCTTTCCTTGATGGTTATCTATTATTTATCCTATATAACATAGCTTGTTTGTAAATAGCTGTTTGCTTGTTGTCTCTCCCAGTGGACTATAATCTCTTTGAGAAAAGGGACACTTTTGCTTTTCTATATGCCCTCAGCATACCTAACAAAACTTCTTGGCTTGGCTCCTTTTCTTGCTATGGAAAGTAGTAGGGGGAATATTAGAGACTGAAGCACAATTCTGAGAGTTTATTTATGCTTGCTGTAGTAAGGGTGACAAGGTTGATACACTAACTAAGAGTCCTAAGTTGATGAATTCATGAGGTTTTTAATCTTTCATGGAAGCTCTGCCTTCTTATGTTGTCAATTCAGCCATAATTACTATCTGGCTCCTAATTCATTTCTTTTGTGATTTTGGGGTTGATTTGGCTTGTGGTAAGCAATCGTTTAGCATCTTGCTTGTTACATGATTCAAAGTGATATTCCTAAAGCAGGACTCTGACAATGTCACTTTCCTACTCTGGAAAACTGAGTGTCTCCCTATTACCTCAAGCATCAAATAGAAACTCCTCTGTTTGGCATTTCATGCCCTTCACAAAAAGTTTGACCCTATATTTTTAGACTTGTTAACCTGTTTCTTCTTTTCATATTCTCCATCGTTCAACCGAAGCATCCCTTTTTTGCTATTCCTTACAAAATTCATTGTTTCTTTTCTCTGTGCTTCTTGGGGGCAGAGACTATTTTATTTTGTCTATGTTTTATTGGTCCCAGGTACATAATAGGTGCTTTATAAATGCTTACTGATGGATTTTACTTGTGTAAAACAAGATTGATTGCAATGGATTATTGACTTCTACTAAGGGCTGAAACTTTGGATGTAGGGTCATTCCATGTCACCAAACAGCACACATATTCAAATCCTCCTTCTAAGGTTGGGAAATCTTAAAATGTTTTTCCCTTTATTTCATTAAATATTTCCCAGTTATATTATAAAGTTTTAACATTTATTTTTTAAAATTTTGAGTTCCAAATTTCCTCCCTACCTCCTGTCCCTCTCTCACCCCTTGAGAAGACAAGCAATATGATCTCGAATATATATGTAAATTAATGCAAAATATTTCCATGTTAGCCATGTTGTAAAAGAAAGCACACACAGATGAAATAAGAAAAATAAAGTGAAAAATATATGCTTCAATATGCACATCAGTTCTCTCTTTGGAGGTGGACAATTGGAATTTTAGATCATTGTCTTGATTGAGTGAGTTAATCATCCTCGCAATGTTGCTGTTACTGTGTACAATATTTTCCTGGTTCTGCTCTCTTCAGTTTGCATGGGTTTATGTAAGACTTCCTAGGGTTTTCCTGAATCCCTTCAACTCGTCATGCTGCACAGTATTATCCCTTCTCAGTCATATATCACATCTTATTCAGCCACATACATCGCTTCTAATTCCACCACAAGAACAGTTGCTATTAATATTTTTGTACAAGTAGGTCCCTTTTGCTTTCCTTTGATCTCTTTGGGATATAGACCTCATAGTGCCATTGCTTGGTCAGAGAGAATGCAATTTTATAGTCTTCTGGGTATAATTCCAAAAGCTCCAATTTTTCTTCTTCTTCCCCAAGCATTCATAATTTTCCTCTTCTGTCAGGTTAACCAATCTGATAGGTGTTCAATGGTACTTCAGAGCTGTTTTAATTTGCATTTCTTTAATCAATGGTGATTCAGAGCATTTTTTTCATGAGACTATAGATAGCTTAGACTGTTTTCTTCTGAGAACTGTCTGTTTGTATCCTTTGTCCATTTATCAATCGGGTATTGGCTCTTCTTTTAAATAGGAAACCTTTCTTTTATTACCTAAAAGAAAATGTAATGTTGGGTATTGACAGGAACTAATTTGAATGTTAATGCTGAACTTTAATGAAAAACCTCCTACAAAACCAATTTTTTGTTATGAAAAGGTCAAAATTTATTTATAAACCTTCCTCAATGACTAAGTGATTTTGAAATAAATGTATTTTGTTCAGGGTCATATGGTCTTAGACCCATTCTTTCATCCATTCAACAAATACTGAGCTCCTGCTCTACAGAAAACATCTTCTTTGTGTGATACAGACTTAAACTTTTATCTATCCTTCCCTCCACACCCATCCTTCCCTATTACCAGCTTTGTAGTTCTTTGGGTATTGTTTAGATGTTTTATGAGAAGAGTCCAAGGACAGAGAAAGAAAAGAAACATTACTCATGCCAAAAAAACCATTTTCTACTGCAGTAAACACTTTCCCTTGCCAGTCTGACAGATCCCAAGGACACAGGGATGCAGAGAAGGTATTCAGTGAAGAGTCAGTGGAGTCCCAAAGGAAGTAGGGGGGGTCTTTCAATTTGTTCTGAGAAATAAATAAGAACTTTGTATGTGGATACCCTTTTATGGGAGAGGCTATTCTATCAAGCAGTCCTTTTCAAGGCTAAAACCCAATGTGAGAAAATTTTTTCCATAACGTGTAGAATTGAAGTAAGAATCATCTCAAGGCTTTGTTTATAATAAATATATCCTGGAGAAGATAGGAGGCTTTTTTCTCATACTCCTACCTTTCACCTTTACTCTACCATAGATAGTGCCTTCACTATGAAGTTACCCTTCCATTTATACCGTACATATGTGTATACATGTTGTCTCCTCAGTTAGAATGTGAGTCTCTTGAGGTCAGGGACCATATTTTTTCTCTTTCTTTTTTTTTTAAAAACCTTACCTACCATCTTAGAATCAACATTGGCTCTAAGACAGAAGAGTCTTACGGGCTAGGGAATAGGGGTCAAGTGACTTGCCCAGGGTCACACAGCTGGGAAGTGTCTGAGGCTCTCAATCCACTGAGCCACATAGCTGCCTCCATTTTCTCCTTTCTTTGTATCCATGGTGCTTACTTAGCACAGGGCCAAGCACATAGTAGGTGCTTAATAAATATTTGTTGAGTAAGTTGGCTAGAGGTAAAAAAACATTCCTGAAATAGGAGTTTGATGCTAGGGTAGAATGGAAACATAGTAAGAGTGGGTAAAGAGTCAGTGTCCAAAGGTAGAAAGTCTCCTGGATCTTCCAGGATAGACTGAGGCAGAGTCATACATAGTTGCAGCAATATCTTAACATTACTAACCGGCAGAGATTTAGACCCCAGTGGAACAAACAAATGCAAGCCTGGAGCACTGGGGGCAGGGGAAGGGGGAGTATGGGATATAACCAGACACATGGATCCCAAGGATGTTGGACAGTCATAATGCAAAGACATGACTCCCAGTGGATAAATTACTAGCAACCACAGCAGCTCATGGAGTGGGCATTGGCATGCAGTAGCAAAAGGCTGGTTCACTATTGCTCACTGATCATTAAAGTAGAACTGATTGGTCCTTCCCATTGCTATCAGTATGATTATTCTACAACTCCCTAGGAAAGGTTTGTAGGACCAAAGGGGTAGCATCTTTAGGAGCAAACTTGCTTTATGGCAATGGCAGGAATGTGAATGTGTCTAATCAGCTCACCCCAGAATTTGGGGGGGGTCAGTCCCTCAGAGACCTCTTATAGGGTAAATATTTTATGGACACCAGTCTCTCCTGAGGCACCCAGGGAAAGGGAGGTTTTAGGGGGTTCTGTTATAAGGCAGGTTTCTTTGATGTCTGATGAGGATTGGTGATCATTGTAAAAATAAAAAAAAATGTCACACTACACAAAATATAAATAGAAAAACTTAAAAAACTGTTTAACTCACCAATCAGGTTCAAACTGTTCAGATACTTTTTTTTTAAACCTTTACCTTCCATCTTGGAATCAATACTGGGTATTGGTTCCAGGGTAGAAGAGTGGTAAGGCCTAGGCAATGGGGGTTAAGTGACTTGCCCAGGGTCACACAGCTGGGAAATGTCTGAGGCCAGATTTGAACCTAGGACCTCCCATCTCTAGGTCTGGCTCTCAATCCACTGAACTACTCAGCTGCCCCCTATGTTCAGATACTTTTGATAGAGGTAATCAAAAGTATCCTCAGTGATGAAGTGAAGCTCAAATGTGAACTTCCCTTCAGGGCCAGGCACAAGGATGCTAAAGAGACTCTTATAAAAATAAAATATTTATTTGAAATATATAAGGATAAATAAAGGGTTTCTAATTCTAAGAGATTCTAAATCTACCCAAATAAACTCCCAGGTTCCACAAGGAACCACTTATCCTGTGTTTCACAGGCTATGCTAATCCTCCCTGATCTGACTAACCCAAATTTATACTATCTAACTAAAACTACCACTATTATCCTTATAAATCTTAACTTCATCATTCAAATTATAAAATAGCAAATGCTAGCTGGTTGAGTCTCATCAAGAATCCAGTTAGGACTCTGAGTCTTAATAAACTCAGAGTCCAAACCAAAGGCCAGGTTTTTCTTCGGTCTTCTCAGAGTTAAACAATCTATTAAAACCACAATAGATATTCAACAGTGTTACCTAAGTTGGAAAAGGAAAACACTGAGCTCCTTCAGATCTTTCCCTCAGACAGAGAGAGAGAGAAGATGTTCCCTCCTCCAGCCCTGAGAGAGTCTCTGAGAGTGTGTCTCTGCCAACTGCCAGAGGGAGTAATTGACACAGAAAAAAGGTTATAACTGTCACATCTGAAATTAACACACACTCTCAGCTCTGCTTCAAACTCCAGTTCTTTTCTTAAGCAGCCACTTTACTTCTTATCCCTAAATTAATAAAACAATACTTATTTTCTAATATCATCCTTACGTCATGAAGGAAGTCTCATCATTTTTGCCATAGCCCTGGTATTTCCAGTGCTGTTCCTTGCTGATGGCCACTCTTTTTCCATTGAGAGAACATGTGAACTGCAAAAGATTTGTCACATAGGCCTAATCATTTAGATCTAGAATGAAGACTTTTCTAAGATTCAGTCACTCCTTCAGGAAACTTACATTGTATATTTGGTTTTATTTTTGTTTTTTCTTTTTTATTGTATTTTTCCTTCCTCTTTTAGTGTTGCTTGTATCATGTTACTTTAATACTGGAGGTCAGGGTAGACCAGTAAAATCCTTAAGACAATTGAAGTCATCCTTAATTAATTTAAGAAGATTCTTAAGAAGATCAGAAGGATCCCACTATCAAGAGATGAAAAGTAATAGAAGTCATATATCTTCTCCCCATGCAGGTTAGGCTAGTTTTTCCTTAAAAGGTATTGACACATTACTTGAGGGTTGTTTGGCCTGGGGGGAAAAGACTCATCATTTATTATAATCCTCATTGGCCTGAGCACAAAGTAGCCACAAGGACCTTCCAGAATCCTTAGATGCTTGGCTGGTGAATCAACTCAAGGTTCTCCATGCCTTTCCTCATTGCATATACTTCTTCTAATAGGGCTTAGTAAATATCATTTTGCTAACTATTGGAAGACCTTAGAATGCTTTATTTTGTTCCAGTATCAAACCTAAACTTCCCAAGAACTAACCTGAGTTTGGTCCCAGTTGAGAGCATTCCAGAAAAAGCAAAAAAATGTAAAGATTTCATTAAAAGACTTGTGGGCACAGGGATTAGAAACACTAGATAGCCCAGGAATGAATGGAGAACAACAGAAAGGGCTGAGAAAATTTTAATTGATCTCCTTTCTAATGCTCTTAAGGTAATTTGGAACTAGTCATGTGGAAATTCATGTCTTCATGTGCTTTAGCTCAGCATTCAAGGTTCTTCCAAGATTCTCGACAATCTTATACCACTCTTCCTTTCAGTCCATTTCTGCACGATTCCCTACCATATACTCTACTTTATTTTCAAACTGATCTAATAATAACACTTTATAATGATATTTATATAGTGTTTGGATTTATGTGGGTTATGTGAATATATATGGCTTATTCCAAGTATTGGGAATGCCAATAGAAAATGGAAAAGTAAAACATACCCTGCTTTCAAGGAGCTTATATTCTAAGAAGATAGACAATACATCTAGAAATTTCAGAGTCAGATGCAAAGGTCCCAAGTTCCTTAGAGTGGCAAAACAGAGAGTATGGTAGGACCTCATTTTACAATAATTCAAGGTGTGTGAATTCAGGCATACATGATAGGCAATAAAAAAATAACAAAGGAAGAAAAATATATAAAAGGAAATAAAATTTCAACTATGCACTAAATCCATGCCATTTCCCAAGGCAGTGTAAAGTCTCACAGCAATTCACCCAATCATGCTCATTCTCATTGAGAATCATTAGTGTGAGCCACTATAATTTTTGTGCCAAATATTAGCTCCCACATCAGTTTTTGTCTAACCTGTAAAAAAATCTGTTAGAGCAGTACTTCTCTCGTTCATTAAGTCTATTTAATTATTAACATTGACCTCAAAATACAAGAATTCTGATAGCTCTGATAAGCCTGAGAAAAGGTACAAAGTACTTAGATGTGTTTGAATAAAAATGCTTATTAAATAATAGGGTTTGCTATTATGCACAATTTTCAACTTACACAAAAGGTCTTGGAATGTATTGGTCCCATAACTAGGTCCTACTGTAAACATTTCTTCTTTAATGTTATTTCCATTGATTAAATCGTAGTAGTTTTTAATGTCGAACCATTTGATAATGCAAGGACTTTGGTGACTTTCAGATCTTCAGTAGCTGTAGCTGTAGCACCTGCAGGAGCAGTTTACAAGCTCCATCCCCACAAGGATTACTTCCCAGGATGATGGTTGTGGACACTGGTCTACAAACAATGCTATTTCAGTGGCTCTTGGGTTCAGGGTCTTGAGCTATCTTCATCAGGGTGCCAGGGAAGACAGAAGGCAGTGAGATGGTGGTTTGACTTGCCTGGTGTGCATTTGTCCCCTTGTCTCTTCCTCAGGGTGCCTTGTTGCCTCAGCTAAGTTGGCAATTGGTTGTCAGGTGGTGGGGAGGACAGGCTTGTTTTTCAACACATGAAGTCAATTGAGGGCAGAGCTAGAAGTAGGACCAGTGGTTTGAAAGGAACTGCCACTCCCAGACTTCTTGTGCCTATCTTCCTGTTGGTGGAAGTTGGTCAGCTAGTTTTGATGGTGGTGAAAAGGTTGACCCCTTCTCTACAATGATTTCTCTCCTTAATGGTCATTATAAGGTCTGGGCTGGAAGTAGGCCTGGTAGGTAGGTTGGGAGAATATTGCTATTTCCAAGACTTTTAGGCTTTTTTTTTTCAGCCAAGGGTTCATAGTCTAAAGGAAGATGGAGGTCAAAATGGTAGTTTTAGTGGTTTGATTTAACTGATATATGACTTTCATATTTATAAGATAAAATAATTACTATAATGATATAATTAATGTGATCAATGGGATTGTTTCATTTGTACATTTTCTCAAAATGTGGTATATTGATATTACTACTTGTGACTTTTTTAATATACTAATTGATATAGATATTTTGCCATAATAGTTACAGCAGAAACTATTTTTCACAATAATAATTTGTGAAAAACAGAAGTAAAATTTGTATCACTTCATTAAAACAAAGAACTCTTTATTCACCCACAGACAGAACATAATAATTTCTGAATGTGTTTTAGCATACTAACATAAGAAAAATATATTAAGCTTTCTTGTTCAGATGTAGTGAGACCAAATGCATCATTTGTTTGTGGCAATGGGTTCCTTATCCACATTCATATTTTGAAATATTTAGGTATTTACAATAAAATGAGAATTGCTTGCAGTAGTACCAACATTTTTTTCCTATCTGATGATGCTTTTCACTTAGCCATTCCATAGACAACCTTAGGATGCAAGCAATCTTTTTGTTATCCAGCCATGGTTTATGAAAAAGCTTATTTTTGCATATTAACCTGTTTTTTCCTAGAAAAATTCTTTCCTCTTGTCACTATTTCTATGCTTTTAAGATAAAATCTTAGCTGATTAGATTTCATGTTATCTGAAGCTACACCACTCTTACAAACACAGTGTTCTTTCCTCCCCATCAGTAACAATACTTGATGATGCTGGTGATCAATGTATATACTTAGAAAGATGTTTCAGCTAAAAAAGAAATTCCTATTTTTTCTTAGTGATAACATTATCGTTCAGATTTGGAAATCTTATTTTGTGTTTCTGTATTTTAACTACATGTAGTTTTATCTTTGCTTGTACTAGTTTAAGCTGGTCTAGTAATTTTCTCTTCAGACATGTTATTTATGAATCATTTTAAAAAAGAATTACAATTTTATAATTAAACTTAAATTTAATTGTTGATACTTCTTGAATTATTTTAATTCAAAACAATTCAGATTCCTTTTTAAATAAACTTGTCTTATCACATTGTATTTTCACAAATGAACGAGCATGACAAATATAAAAGATACCATGGCACTTTTAAATTCCACACTAGGACTATTTTTCTTAATTTTTAAACATTTCTCATTTAAATACATCAAACAACTAAACAATGCAATTCATTTGTGTTATGAGCCTATTCTGACTGATGTTTATGAGAGCAGATCATGCCTAAGCGGGAACTATGACACATACCAGCTGAAATTTACCCTGTTTCTACATACCATATTCAATCATTGCTGGGTTGCATTAACTGCCAATAGGAACAATTTCATTATTAGTTTTACTCTTATCAACTTTGATTAGAAATTCATTTTTATTGAGGAAAAAGATATGTCTATGCAGGTGTTGCTCTAAAATATCCAAACTGGAATTCTGTAAGAAGCATCCCCCAGGTGTTATTCATCACCCACTAGGGTGCAAAATTCTCTAGATCCCTGTAACAACAGCACACTCACGCTTTTTCTGGAGATTCCTGTAAAACTTCTAGGGAATTCCAATGTAGGTCTGAACTTATCCCTTACTAGGACAAGTAAACTCCATTTTAAACAAAACCAAGCCAGGTTAAGTGAACTGCAGACACAGGTGGGGCTCTAAAAGAGGATTAAAGACTAGGGATTGGCTATTTGAACTATCTAGGCCAGCAGATAATTCTTATCCTATGGATCTGTAGTCCATAAGTATCTGATGATAAGGCAAGCAGTCTTAACTTTCTAAAAAGGAAAAAAAAATGGGAGAAGGGAGAGAAAGACAAACACTAACATTCAAAAGTTTTCATAATGTGGTCTAGATGAACAACTGCTTGACACCAGTAATTTGGGGATAAAAAGTCCATTTTGCTCACAGTAACTGTAATGTATGATTCAATAGTAGTTATGTGATCTTGAACCAATAGGTGCTGAAATATTAGTACATAAATATTCAAACAATCAGAAGTTATCTAAAAAATCTGGTTTGACATAAAGGGAACACACAGGAAAACAGACTAATTAGAGAATGAAAGAAAAGAGAAAAATGCTATATTTTTTTTCTGATGAATCCCTTTAAATTGGGATATCTAAGAATGACTGGGTGGATCCTTGCAAATGTGAAGGGTCCCAAAATTTTTCCAGATCAAACCTGGATCAAGTCTCTTGGACCTCTATCCCAATTTGGCACTCAAACGTACCCCCCAGTACATGATTAATAACTGTTATTTGTAGAGAAAGGGGTAGCTGAGTTCCTAGTGCAGTCAATCACAAACCTCAGTACCTTTGTTCTCCTCCTCATCAGTCAGTTAGCCAGACTTCATTACCTTCTAGAAAAAGGATTTACTGAGAATGTATACCAAAAATAATTATCTGTGCATGCCTCAAACACTGGTCTTTATACATCAGTTGACACATATTACACTTGTGTACAACATATGTCTATGTAGAATGTAAGTTCCTTGAGGGTAGGAGATGTTTCATTATAATCTTTGCATTCCCAGCATCTAGCATAGTGCTTTGTTCACTGTAGGCTCTTCATTGTGGACTTGTGAAATTAAATTGGATGGAGTTATTGGGTGAGTGATCTTCATGGAAGAATTTTTTCTTATAGTTCAGTACTGGGAGTTATACACAAGTGGATGACATATAGAAAACCCCATTTTGTTAAAGAGAAGTCAGATCTTGCTCAAACTCTCAAACATATCTTTTCAGCTTTATTTTATCTCACATTACTCTTATCCCCTTTTACTCATGACAACCTGAATGAATTACTGTCTACCCAACATACCCTAAACTTTTCCTTTTAAAATAATTCACTACAACTGAAATATCTTCTCCCTCATTCCTGCTTGTACCAATAGTTCAAAACCATGTTCAAAGGCCAGATCATCAAACTCACTCTCTATTACCACCTTCTTTTTATTATAAAAAGGAAGATGATAGCAAAGGAGGAAAAAAAACCCAAGAGAACAAGATGAAGAAAAATATATAATTAACAATCCAAACTGTGAAAGTGGAAGGTATGAATTTATAAAATTTGTATAGAATAGCAGAAGGGATTAGAAAACAGAATTTTAAAATATGTAGCATAGAGGAAGCACACTTGAAACTTGAAACAGATCCATATAGAATTAAAATGAGAGGCTATTATGATTCAGCTGAAATTTAAAAAGCAGGGTTTACCAGGATTTCAGATAAAACTATAGTAAATATAGATACAACAAAAAGATATAAGCAGAATGATTACATTATGTTTTAAATAATGATAGATAATGACTCATTATAAATACTTAATACATAGGCCTATAATAAGACAACATCTAAATACTTAAAGGAAAAGTTAAATGAATTAGAGAAATAGTGTGACTGTAACAATGAAAGGAACTTAATGTATTCCTCTCAGACTTAGACAAAACTAACTAAAAAGATTTTTTTTTTAAAGTTAAGAATCTAAATAGAACTTTAAAAATTTTAGAAATTGATAACTCTCTAGGGATTACTGAATGGGAATACAAAAGAATTTAACAAAAATGGACTATATGTTGGGACATAGTGCCATAATCAAAAATGTAGAAAAGCAGAAATACTACACACATAATATAATAATAATATAGTAAAATTTTATTAAGTAAAGATGTTTTATAGAATTAAGAAGCAATTTGAAACTAAATAGCATAATTATAATGAACCAGTGGGCAACTAGATGCTACAGTAGAAAGAATGCTAGGACTAAAGTCAGGAAGATTTATTTCCTTGAGTTCAAATCTGACCTTAGTCACTAGCTGTGTGATCCTAGTAAATCACTTAACCCTATTAAACTATCTCAGTTTCCTCATCTACAAAATGAATTGGAAAAGGAAATTGCAAAACTCTCCAGCATCTTTGCAAAGAAAACCCAAAATGGGGCCTCAAAGAGTTGTACATGATTGAAAAATGATTGAACAAAGAATGTGTTCATCAAAGAACAAATTACAGAAAAAAGAACATTTCATTAAAGAAAATGATAATAATAATGAAAGAACACCCAGAATTTATGGAATGTAACTGAAGCAGACCTGAAGGGAAAAGTTATATTTCTAAATATTTTCCACAAAAAGAGAGAAAAAATCAGTAAATTGGGAATACAATTAAAAAATTAGAAAAAAACAAATAAGAAATCTCCAACTCAATAAAAGAGTAGAAAATATAAAAATTAAGAGATTAATAAAATGGAAAGTAAAGGCAATATAATTAATAAATAAAATTATTTTTTTAAATCTAGGAAAATAAATATCTAGAGAAAAACCATATTGTCCATATCAAAAATGAAAAAAAGAATTTAACAAAAGCTTATACCTTTATTCTGTTCTCCCCTCTTTCTCTGTCTCTGTTTCTGTTTCTGTCTGCCATTTCTGTCTCCCTCTTTCCCTTCCCTCTTTCTCACAGCACTTTGTTCAATGTTTGGAAATATAATTTATTCATTGGTTGTATTTTATTTTGTAATTATTTTAGTACCTGCCATTTTTTGTACTAGATTGGAAGCTCCTTGAAAATAGGGACTTTGTTTTATTTATTTTTAAATTTCTATCAGATCTTAGCATGTATTATCACATGTCATTGTACATAGGAGGCATTTAGGATCATATATTTAGAGCTGGTAAAGACCTCAGACATAATTTAGTCCAACTCTTTCATTTTGCAGATAAGGAACTTGAATCTCAGAAAAGTTGATGACTTCCCCCAAAGTCACATAGTAAGTCATAGAGTTGAAATAAGAACACAAATCTTTTGTCTTTAGATCCAGTGATCTTCTCATTTCATCATACTAATGTTTGATGAATGAATTAATTCAATTAAAAATACTATTAGGACATGCAATTTAAGAAAAACAAGAAGAATTGAATGAGTCAAAAAATAAAACTGATCAAAGGAATTAAGAATAGATGCTAGGCATGCATCAACTATGGGAGAGGTGGGGGGGGGGAGGAAAAGAAAACGATTTTTGTTTCCAATGATTAATGTTTGGAAATGACCAAATAAAATAATGTTCATTAAAAAAAAAGAATAGATGCTAGGAAGGGCTGGAAATGAAATTTGATTAATAGTTGGATAAGGGGATTTAAGAATGAATTCAAATGGATCAAGAGTATAGATGTATTGAACAATCAGTATTTCTATAGGGGGCACAATGAGCTTACATTGACATAGGAACCAACTTGGCTTTTAGGAAGAACTCATTTTGCCCCTTTTTTTAAAAGAGTTTTTTTTTTCCTCTTCTGAATTGGTAGAGAGCTTCTTGTCTGAAGGTGGCTTAAGTGCAGCTCTGTGGATGTACTGGATGACCTCTCAAGATTCCATACAGTCTCATGATTCTGTGGTTCTTTCCACACACTGCCACTTTCTTGGTGCCATTACTAGTTACTGATGTCCAACTCAGAGGTGATGGAGTTTTCCTCAACTAAGCGAACAACTAGGCTTTTCATTCTCTCATCTTCTCTTGGACTAATCTTCAAGTGTACATGTGTGGTTTTTCAGCTCTTCAGCACTTAGGCACTTTCCTTCTTAGCCAAGTTGCCTCCTAGGAACAATATAGCATCTGTGTGATGATGGTAGCAGCAACATAGACCAGAGATGCCAAGCCAAATCATATTCCCTGTCCAACATTAGGTGGGTTGCACCCCTCACCTGCAATAATCCATGAGTCAGTCAATCCCAGGTTCTTCCACAGCTTTAAACATCAAAGACCATCACCTAATTTTGATTCCTAGTTCACTCTGCAAAAACTTTCATGTAGGTAATGAGTGTCTCTTAATTACCTCTAACTCTACCCTCAAAGTGAATAACAAAATGCTAATAGTCCTGCACCTAGACACTAGGGCACCAAAGTGTAAAGTGTGGATCTTCTATTAAGAAAACTGGTAGGCTGGATAGTACCAAGTTACTGTATTTACATAGGGTCTGGCCTACTAAAGGTCTAGAGTCCTTTAGTAATTCCTTTTATTTATTAAGTAGAATGTTTTATTTGCATAGGGGCATAGTCTAAACAAATATGAGCTTTATTCCTATTTTTTTCCCTTACTTGAAAATATCTTCTAGTCTGATGGAAATGCTTAATTCCAGAAATCATTCTGGATTTGTTCTGGATCATTTTAAATTATCTTAAATGATCTTAAAACCAGAGAGAATATATATGTGTCTATAAAGAAAGAGTTCTAATCTTTCTGGTCATAGAAAAAATAGTCTCTACTGAGAGGAAAAGGAACATCTATTTAGTAGGAACAAGCTCTTGTAGATTCAGTAGATATACTGTAGATTTCAATATTAATTCCAAGATAAGAATTGTTTTCTGTAAACCTAACCATAAATTTGTGCTGGTTCTGGAAATTCAGTATTCATTTGCTAGTGTGACAAGTTATACCATGCTACTTCTGGCTCCTGACTGAATTGTTATTGATCCATTCTCTCAAATAACACCCTCTCCACCTTACTGTTCCAAAGGGACTTTAGTACAAGGAGATTGTCTTCTTAAAGCATACCCAAAGCTTGGCTTGACTCTCTCTAAGCAACTACTGAAAACAATCTGAATTCCATCAGACCAGAAGTGTGACTAATTCTTTCAACTAATCCCAAAACAATTTCTGGGTTCATACTTTACTAACACCTCAATGACACCTTCAATTAATCTATTGGTTCAATACAGGCACTCAGGGATTATTCAAACCCTTTTGGTTGAATAATTGGTTAGCTTTAAAACTCAATCAAATAAGGAATTCTTACCTGAAGGTGACATCAGTGTACTGTACTGAGAATTTTGTTAGTTACATTAATTCTTATAGAGTATTGTGTATTGATTTAATGAGAAATTTTGGTGACCTCCACCCTTATTATAGGATTATAGTTTTGCTTTTACCATTTCTAATACTAGTTCAGAATATTATCTTTAAAAATTATGATAGAAATGTAATTTTATTTTTCTTGCTTAGTCTGAAGATTAGCAGATTGAATTAACTGATTATAAGTACATATTTTTAGGGTTCCCAGGGCTACACACTCAGTTATTTATAATCTATTTGATATACACCGTCTATACCATTGTGTGCTGTATTTATTTACTTATTGTTCCTTCCTTCAAGTTTCATTTCCTATGAAGAGCCCTTAAATGGACTGACCCTGAAGCACATAGGTCCAATAACCAACCACACTGGAACATGCTTCAGCTATAGCTAGAATCCTTGCCCTTCAGCTAATCCTTTTAGTTATGAAATATGGTCCTGTTTAGTCCTTACTCTATAGGAAATTATTCTCAGGAAGTTCTCTAACACTCTGGCTACAGCTAGAATCCAAAACACTTATACATTAGTCTGGATTTTTGTATTCATATCTATAGCAAGAGAAGAATGAGAGAGAACAAGAGTCCTTAGAAACAGAGAAAGGGACACAAACACATATACTCCTATCACAAGTTTACTTTCCAGAAGTTCTGAAACATAGATTATAGTTCACCACATTTGTATTTGGTCCTTGTTGCTTTAGAGGTGGATAGGGTAAAAGATATTTAGGGAAATGTGTATACTTGAGTAATAAAGGTGTTCAGTGGGATGAACAAATACAAAAAATTAGGCAAGAGTGGAAGCCAGGAAAATAAAACTAATTGTGAGAGTCAGCATGGAAGAGGTCAGGGCATTCTTTGGAGGGAGAAGCATTAGAACCAACTTTTTTATGATTATTACAAAGAGGTGTAATTTATAGCTCCTGCATGCTAGAAATTCTTTCTTCCCCATTTATGGGGAGCATAAAAAGTTGCCTGCTCTGCTTGCTTCAGTATGCATCAGGCCACACAAATATTCTCATACTTTTCTGAATCCATTCCTTTTGACATTTCTTATGCTGTAATAAAATCATCAATTATATTAATATGTAATTCAGCCATTCCCTAACTGATAATCATCCCTTGCTTTCCCAAAGTGCTGCTGTAAATATTTCTGTACATATGGATCCTCCTCTGATATTCTCAGGCTGCTGAAGCAGTGACAAATCCTTTTAGCATGCAGTCATCCTTGAGAGTTCTGGGATGTTATGACAAGTAGTGCTCTAAGCCAGATGAGTCCCCAAACTCCTTAGATCTGTTGTGGGGCTTTGAGGAGTTTTTCTTTCTCAAACTATAGATAGAAATAAGGACATGGTAGTCTTTCTCCAGCCATCTCTTCCAATAACAGTGTAAAGGTTACCTTTTGCACTATGTTTGGTCTTCTAAAACCAGAGAGGGCAGTAAAGGGCAACACAAGCAAAAACTGTTGATGATGCTCTGAGGAAATATTGTCTTCTTCCAGCCAAGTGGACCCCAGCAAAGCAATGCTTCTCTTCTGATCAGCATAGCTCCCAGAAAACCAGCTGCAGATTTTCCCTTCCAACTCTGATCAACTCCTATATGATCCTATTTCTGGCCTCTGTAAGCAGCAATTCTTGTCTCCTACTATACCTTCTCTCCCTCATTTCTACTGTACTTCCTCTCTTGTTTTTATCTTCATTTGGTTGCTTCCCCTTCCTCTGTACTCTGCCTCTCCAGCTTTCTATGGTCTCAAATCAAATTGCCTCCTTTTATTTATTTATTTATTTTTTTCAAATTGCCTCCTTTTAAACCATGACTTATCTCTAACTTATGAAGTGAAATTTAATTATGCTACATTTCTTTCATGTCCCCAATAGTCCCAACAAAATCTCCCTGCAGTCTCCAAATAGTTATCAGCTCTATTCTTCAAAATTCTGAAAGTGGCCCCATGCAAATAAGCTGACGAACCACACAGTGCCCTGTACCCATTGTGCCCTCAGTTCTCTGACTTCAAAGAGATCCCCTCAGTAGTTAAGCTAAAGGACAGTTCTTTCTCGGATCTTCAGAACAGTCTGAGCCTCTTCATCAACATTTTATCTGAAAGGATGTGCTTCTTCTCAAGTTCATTTCATCTGTTTTGGTTACATAAATATTCTTTTTCTGCCTTATTCAGCAACCCAAATGTCCACCTATTAAAGGGGAGTATATGTGCTTAGTAGTTCTGAAGCTAAATCTGAAGCTAAGTCAAGCAGCTAAAATCCCAAGTGCAGCCCAAACCAGATTAAAATGTAACTAAGGAATATTTAACAAAATAAATAGCACCATAATACAATATCACCCTAACACAACATATATAATGCTATTTAGTCATTTTCAAAGTCACTAGGCTGTCCATAGGGATTTGTTTTCATTTGAGCCTGATACACCATTAGCCAGAGGCCAGTGTGGGTTGTAAAGTAAGAATCCTATAGGGGAGATGTGAGAATGAGTTGCTTATCATTAATTAATTAGGTTGTGACTTTGTGTTAAGTTTGTTTTTTTCCCTAGTTTTATCTATTTTTTTATTGGTGGGATAGGGTGAGAACGAGGAAAAATTTGTGAGAAATAACTACTCGCTTATCTTGGCAATCACATACATTTCTGAGTTTACTTTTTGGAATTTTATAATATTTTGTATCTGCTTATTGGCATACTGTTTCCCCCTAGTAGAAGGTAAGTCTCTTGAGGACAGAAAGTTTTACATCTGGTCTCTGTCACTTACTATTTACTACTTATGGGCTCACTTAACCTTTATGTGCCTTAGTTTTTTCATCTGCAAAATTAGGCGGGTTGAACGTCAACTTCTAGGGATGTTTTGAGCTCTGAATATACAAATTTATGATTCCATGACACCTGTAATCTAAAAGACTGCCTGGCACCTATAGGAACTTCATAAACGTTGTTTTAATTTTGTTGAATTTTGATCCATCTTCCAGCCTGCTCAGATATTTTAGAATTATGATTTTGTCACCCAGTATTTTAGCCATTCCTTTCATCTTTGTGCCATTCAAAAAATTGAGAAGGTTGCCACAATCCCTTTGTCATTGATAAAAATATTAAATTTCAGAGTCAGTTTGAAAAGTGGGATATATTTGTCATTTCTCCTCTCATTCCTCCAAACTCTTTTTCTATATTTCAGCACGTTCCCTCTTTTGTGGTTTTCTTTTTCTTTTCCTTTTTCTTTTTTTGTTCAATAGTGTCTTCCTTGGTCTTATAGAGAATCTGTTTGAATAGCTTTTCCCAGTTTCTAAATCTAGCTCAATAATTGGAGACATTCTACAGAGACATGGAGGACTGGGTAAAAGAATTTCTTTGTGACGATATTTGAAGGTATTAACTGGGACACTTAAGGAGTAGTAAAGGCTATTCCAGTTGTTGTTGGCTATTTAGACTGGTTTCAGGCTGGTGCCTTTATTCAGTTCATTTAGTTGACAGAGGTAAAGTTAGATTTAGGCAAACCTTTAAGACCTTAGGAAGAGAGGATCTGCCTGGCCAGGGATTCTTTGGAATATTCTTTAAATCAACATGTCTCTGCATTTCTTCCTGATGTTTTGACTGGCAAGGAGGCCCTATAGCCTGGGGACAGTGTCTGTGTTCATGGTTCTCTGCCCTAGGCATATTGTATCTAATTGTCTAGTAAAAACCCAGTTTATAATGAAACAATAATTTACATGCAAAGCAGATTACATTTCTGATACCATATTGTGAAGTTTGTCCTAAAATCCTAAAAGCATGTTTGATAAACTTAAACATAACACAGCTCAACTTCCCTGGAAGAATGTTGCTGCCTCCCAGTATTTTTCTATTCTCTCTTCCTAGTTTTCTTGGAAATCTTTCCTGTGATGAGAACATGGATCTGAATTGCACCATTGAATAGGCTTATCATGGTTTGAAAAAGTGAATCAATCACCAAAATAAAGTCAGAGACAGAGATATAGACAAATCACAAGTAAACCACTGAACGTTAAATAAAAAACGGGTCCCAAGAGCCTTAATGAAATTGAAAATAGCATAGGTAGTGGTCCTGTCGATTTTCTCTTACTCTTTTGTCATAGTTTTCTCCCTCGTGTTGTTACTGGCCCTGTCTCAATGGAGTTGGAATTATGGCTGCTGCTATGCTTGGAAACAGAACTAGCCATTTTCACAGGATTACAGATTTGGAGCTAGAAAGAGATATTAGAGGGCATCTAGTTCAACCCTCTGATTTTATATTTGAGGAAACAGAAGCCTAGAAAATTTAAGGACATGACCAAGGCAACTTAGTCAATGGCAGATGGATTTTAATTTGTCTGTGACTTGTAGCCAAGGATCTCTCCACCATACCACACTGCCAAAGAGCTGCTGCTTTGTGACCCTGCTGTCCATGGGGTTTTCTTGACAAAGATACTGGAATGGCTTGCAAATGGGATTATGTGACTTGTTCAGGGCCACACAGCTAGTGTCTAAGGCTGGATTTTAACTTAGATCTTCCTGCTTAAATGTCCAGCACTATCCACTGAGCAATTTAGCTGCCAAAGAGCTCAGGTTTAGGTAAATGGCAGACTAGATCCAGGCTTGGAATTCAAATGGGGATCAGCAAGGAGCCAGAATAATGAGGGACAAAGGACAGAGTTAAGAATTATGAAAAATCCTTTCATAACCCTTTCTTTTCCTAAAAATGCTGCAGGGGGTGTTTCTCCTTAAAAAATACCTTCCCCCCTCCCCATTTTGCTTTCACCCCTGGCATCCCACTCTCCCACCCACACTTAACACATAGACCATTGACTGAAAGTTAATGTGTGTGTACAGGAGGAGTGTGTTTAATGTAACACTGACAGTATTCCAAGAATGAGGAGCAGGGAGGGAGGGAAGTGGATGAGATTCTCTTCAGCCACACACTACCCTTCTATACAGAGATGTTATGATTCTGGCTATGGGTGGTTCCCTGAAAACTGCCAGTTAGTAAGCCAGGCAATGTGCCACTTTTCTCCGACGACTTTACTGCCTGCAAAAGCCACTCTCCAAAACTAAAAGCTGGAAGGTTTTAAGACCCACAGCTGACCTTTTGTCCAGTCGGCTCCTGCTCCTTGGAGGGAGGCCAGATATACATTTCTCTTGTAGGAGGAAAGGCTGAGGCATAAAACACACAATTGTTTAAAAACACAAGCGGGAGAGAGAGAAAGGTTCAACATTCACAAATAGAGGATTGGGCAACATTAGGTGGTTTCTTTTCAATAAAGACAGCTTGATGATTCAGCTTGATTGGGTGTAAAGGGTGTTCAGGAAAGACAAATACCTCTGGTGTGAGGGCTTGAAGAGCCCTTTTCAGGACTGTTTTCCTCTGTTGTCCACCTGCCACCCAGCTCTCACTTGTGGCTCCACAAAGCTGTAGCATGCACAGTGGTCACACCCCAGCAAACCACCTCCACAGACTGACTAAACCAGGTTGTCGGTGAGTCAGCGGGGTGTCTACCCCAGGCATGGGAAGATTCCCCCCAGAGGAAAGGGTGGGATGAGAACAATTTGTTCCAACCAAATTATTTTGTTGTTCCAAAAAAATTATTTGTAGATGGCAGAAGTGGGCACTATGGAACACTTAGAACTTGGTTAGAAGCCAAGGTTATCCAATGCATCTTGAGCCATCACCAGTTGTCTTGACTTTTGTCTTGCCATGGGACTTTGACGATTCTGGAAGAGAGAGTGAGACTATGAATTTGCACAACTCTGCCTCACTTAAACTCAATTTATACTTGAGTCAAAAGATATCACCACTGATCACAACCAACCGGACAGCTTTATGTTTATTTTGGAAGAAAAAGTATGTATTCCCATGCATTAGAACTTATCAAATTATGACTCCAAAGGACTGATGACAAAGGAGTATTGGGCTCAAGTTATAAAATTAGACATACATTTGAGGACATGGTAAATGTATGGATTGGTTTTGCCTTAATTATATTTAATTTGTTACAATGATTATAATATTTTTCATTTTTTATGATAGTCTTTTTAAAAAATTTGTGTGAGAGGAATGAGTAATGTAACTCAAAAAAGGGGTTATTTGAGCACTTTTAAGAACAATGTATAGAAGATACATAACTGTACCTTTAAAAATGAAGTTTTAAAATCCATTTTGATGTTTAGTTTTCATAGTGAAATAGTTAAAATATTTGATAGTATATTTAGGGAAATAGTTACAATCATATTTTTTGTTCTATTTTGTGCAAAAATATATATGTAAGGCTATATATGTTCATTAAATATAGAAAATTTTGAAATATTTAAAAAGAAAACATATAACCTAAAAATAGGCATGTGGGAAAAAAGAAAGGTAAAGTAAAAGCATTGAGATTTTCTCTTTTAAAAAGTATTCATATCAACCATGTTGCAAACACATGCACACACACATATTCAAGGAAAAATAAAGAAGGTTAAAAAAAGTATGCTTCAATCTACACTCAGAGTTCATCAATTCTCTCTCTGGCGATGGGTAGCTTTTTTTCATCATGGGTCCCATGGAATTGTCTTGGATCATTGTCTTGATCAGAGTAGCTAAGCCTTCCACAGTTCATCATCCTTATAATATTACTGTTACTGTGCACATTGTTCTCCTGATTCTGTCTTCACTTTGTATCAGTTCATTTAAGACTTCCCAGGTTTTTCTGAAACCATCCTGCTCATGATTTAGAATAGCACAATAATATTACATCACAATATATACCCAACTTGTTTAGCCATTCCTCAATTGCTGGATGTCCTCTCAATTTCCAAATCTTTGCCACAACAAAAAGGACTGCTATAAATATTTTTGTATAAATAGAACATTTTTTTTTCACATTTCTTTGATCTCTTATAGACTTTTGGGCATAGTTCCAAATTGTTCTCCTGAATGACTGGACCATTTAAAAACTCCACCAACAATACATTAGTATATCAATTTTTCCATATTCTAGCTAGAAATTTTCATTTCCTTTTTTGTCATGTTAGCCAGTCTCATGGGCATGAGTTAATATCTGGGTTGTTTTTATTTGCATTTCTCTAAACTGTAGTGATTTTTAGAGCTTTTTCTCATGTGATTTTGTGAACTTACTGCATGTTAAACAATTGAGCTTGCATCCTATATTCTATTTAACTATAAAAAACAATCATTTTATCCAATTTTGAAATACTATATAGAATATTAGATAAAATATTTCAAAAGAGCTTTATCAGGACAATTTTTATCTGAACTTGATCAAAATTAGATGAGAAGAGATAACAATAATATAATAGTAGTAAAAATGATGACAAAAAGTAAGTTTCTTACTTTTTGGGGATTCTGCCACTTGTATCCTAAATATATTAGATGGTACCTTTTATATAAAAGACATTTTAAAAAAACTGTTAAATGAATAATACCTTCATATAACATTTCTGTGACTTTTTTTTATGCAACTTAAAAAAAATTGTAGTTGACCATGATGATACATGACTGTAATTCTAGCTACTAGGAAGACTGAAGCCAGCAAACCTCTTGAACTTTGGAGAACTGAACCACAATGGGCTATGCCAATTGGGTGTCTGTCTTAAGTCTGACATGAATATAGCAAGACCCATGAGGTAGGGTCACCAGATTGCATAATGAGGGAGAAATTGGCTCAGGTTGGAAATGGAGCAGATGCAAAATTCCTGTGTTGATCAGTAGTCGATTGGGTCATTAGTAATTGCATTCTCAACTTGGGTGATAAGGGAAAAAGACTCAGTCTTTTTAAAAAACGAAAGGAAGAAAGAAAATCATCAACAAACTCAAACATTTCAAAATTCAAAGAAGAATAGGGAAGAATATTGTATAAGAAATTAGATTTCTGCTATGTGCAGCTTAGTTTAATTTATAAAATGTACAAAAATCTTAGTATAGTTTTAGATTTGGTGTATATTCTATATCCTGCATATAGTATTTAAGGGCTTATGGACATGAATATAAAGTCAAACAAGAGAGCAATGACATTTCTATAAAGCATATACCCTAAAGATAAAAACAACTGTAAAACTCAAGAATGATGCTTATTGGGGCAGCTAGAGAGCTCAGCAGGTCTGGAGTCAGGAGGACCTGGTTTCAAATTTGACCTCAGTCACTTCTTAGCTTTATGACCTTGGGCAAGTCACTTACCTCCAATTGTCATTCTTTTGTTTTTCTAAAACAAAAAATAAGGGTGAAAAAAAGAATTATGGTCTGTGAAATGATTCACCATGATTCCAGAGGGCTGATAATAAGGTATGTTAGTGCTCTCATGACAGAGAGGTGGCCTCTAGGTAAAGAATGAAAAAATAGATTTTCAGATGTTTCCAGTGTATGTAGATTGGTTTTGTTTGACCATACTAAATCATCATAAAAGAGGAGTGGGCTTTTTTGGTGGTGGTAGTAGGGTGACAGGGTCAGTGATAATTATATCTAAAAAAAAAGAGAAAAGAATATAATGAAACATTTTTATAAGGCACAGAAAAGAATAGAAGGAATTTCAGAAGGAAGCAGAGACATGCAGCACTCTTTCCAGGAAAATGACTTTTTCAAAATTAATTTGGCTATGGAACACTTTTGGCTTTGGAATATGGAACCCATAGCTACAAGTCTAGAGAGACTGAGTTTATACAATAGCCCAGGGATAAAGAGAAGTCAAAAGGTGCCTTAGAGATCATATAGTCCAACCTCTTCATTTTACAGATGGGGAGACTGAGGTCTATAAAAAAGGAAGTGACTTGCTTTTAAGTTTGACTAGAGATTTGAACTCAAGCCTTCTTCTAATCTATAGTTGTTTTTACTGTATAACATTGTAGGAAAGCAAATCAAACCCATATTCATACTGAAAAAAATCTCCTTTAAAATAGTAAATATTTTGTTACAATTTAGTATTTTAGAAGGAAAAATATCACAGAGATTTTCTTACAGAATCCCTATTCACACTACAAAGAACACCAGACAACATCCTATAATCCTACAAGAACAATTTCTGAAATCTACCTTTAGATGTAGTTGCCTCCTACCAAGAGGCACAGCTGCACTGTTATTCTTACCCTAATCTTAAATATCATTCACTCATTAAATAGGCATTTATGAGTGCCCACCGCTAAAGCAATATTCTTATCCCTTAGTCCTCTAGCAATTTCTACTTGCTAAATACTTGGAAGTTTTCCCATCTGAGTTATACTTTTTGCCAAATTTACCCTCCCACTTTACTTTCTTTCCAGTTATTTCTTAAAGTTTCCCAGAAGTTGTGGGAACAGGAAACGCCACTCTTTTCAGGTGTTTTTAAATCAGAAGTCAGTATTAGACTACGGTAAAAGAAACATGGGAATGTATACAAATGTGTCCTCAGCAAACGGGCTGCATTTGGAGTCAGAGGACCTGGTTTCCAATCCCAGATCTCACCCTTATTACTTGTGTGATCTTTGAAAATCCATGACCTTTTTGGCCTCTACTTCTTCAACTGTAAAATGAAGTAGATGGACTAGAAAACCTCAAGAACCAAATCTATGATCATATGATTTTCTTCCTTTCCTTCAGCTTATGTGGTTCTTTAAAAAGAGACTGTCTATTCATTTCATTATTTCTTAAACTAATAAACTCTGGAAAATTCATGTGTAGATTTCCTGAAAACAGCATTGGAACAAGAAATCAGTCCCTTGGAAAGAGAATTTACATAGTTCACTGGAAAGAAAATCTGACCCTGAAACCAATAGTTTGGGGAAAATTTTTATTTAATCATCTCTGTTATGTGTACCAGGCAACTTGCCATAGACCCATCTGTTACTTGAGCAGAAGAGCCCATCTAGAATGAAAAGCAGTAGATACTTGTTTGATCTTCAGGCCACAAACAACAACAACAAGAAAATAATTAAAGATAATCATTCACAGTTCTTGCTGAATATTTCTATTAAAATTACCTATTAGTGAAAATGTGAACTAAGAGAAAAATAAATTTGTTTGGAGACAGGAAAGACATAAACAGGGGACATTCCCAAACCTGCCAGTGAGTTTAGACAGGAAAGAATATGTTTGTATTTAGTATGGCACATATGCAGATTTGTCTGAAGAGATCTCAAAGGCATACTCAAAGCAGCTATGTAACTATTGGCCAACAAAAAAACAAAGAAGAAAAAAGAATTTAAGAGGAGAACACAAAGTTCTGTACAGTACAAATATGGCTTTATGAATAATAAATCATGTTAGACAAATCAGAATGGTGTTTTGGAAAAAGCATGGTCTTGGAGGCAGAAACTAACTGTAAGATTCCAAGGCTTGGCTCTGCACTTATTAGTCAAATGACCTAGAACAAATCACTTATCTCTTTGGGGCTCAGTCTCCACATTTGTAAAAGGATTGTGAGTTCTAGAATCTTCTCTGACAGTGTTAGGACTTCTAGATTCGTAGGGAATAATACCACATTTTTCTCTACTAGAATTTACCTTAATCTTCTGCCTTAACTTCCAACACATTGCATCATTCTAACTCCTTTGCTTTTTGTCTCAGCTCACTCTTTTAATGGTTTATCTTCAATTTCTTATCCCTTAGTTTCTGTCCCAGGCTCTTTTCTATTTCTATGGTTTCTACATTATTAGTGATCTCATTCTCTCTTATGTGTTCAATAATTATCTCTTATCAGATACCTTTCACTAGATAACTCTTAGCAGATGACTGTATGTGAATAGATGTGTGAATGTATTTGTGTATATACACCTAGATCTTCCTATCTATCTATCTATCTATCTATCTATCTATCTATCTATCTATCTATCTATCTATCTATCTTTTCAACTGAAAACTCTCTCATGAATTTAAGCTCCATATCACCAACTGCCTGATGGGAATAACATGATGATTTGGATGTCCTTCTGGCATTGCAAATGCAAAAGCCTCCAAACAGAACCCATCATCTTTATATTTAAACCTGCCACTCCTACATATTTCCCTATTTCAATCCCAGGCATCCAAGTTTATTGCCTCAGTGGCTTGCTTGCTTCTTCTCTCTTCCTTCCATGTAGGTTTCCCACTCCTACCCCAATACAATCAGTTTTTGAGTCATTTTGCTTCAAATTCCATATATGTCTAATTCATCTGTTTCTCTCCCATGGATGCTTCCTTAACTCAGACCCTCATCACTTTGTGATAGGACTACTATGATAGCCTGAATAAGGTGACAAGAGTATGAATGGCAAAAAGAGGATAGTTGCAAATGAGATGACTCAGGGGCTAGAACTGACATTTGGCAACTGATTGATGACAGAGGTAAGAGAGAGGAGAAAGCTGAGGAAGGAAGACAGGAGGGCACAGGTTTAAACTTCAGTGAATAATAGGGTAGTAAAAGTCTAAATGAAAACAAGCTAGGGATAATGGTGGGCTTAGGGGAAAAAAGAATGAGTTCTGGACATACTGAATTTCAGATGCCCATGAGACATCCAAAATGAAGATATCTATAGTATACAGTTGGCAATGTTGAACTAGAGTTTAGGAGAGAAATCATTCGTGTTAAATAAATAGATTTTGAAGTCATTTACATGGTCCAGTGATTATTGAACCCAGGAAATTTTTCAGGGAGGTTTTTATTTTTCTCATAATGGGAGTTAGAGTTATTCTTTTCTTTATGTATATATATGTTTACATTTTATTTTCAGTTTCTCATTTTCTTCCTCCAACTCTTGCCTACCTTCCCTCTACTCCCCCAGTCCAGGAAGTAAGATAAACAACATCTGTTACAAACATGTATAGTCAAACAAAACAAATTCCAACATTGACCATGCACAAAAACCTAAATCTTCAATCTTTACTTTAAGTTCATCACCTTTCTGTATAGGAATGGGTGGAATGTTTCATGATGAATCCTCTGGAATTGTGGTTTGTCATTATGTTGATCAGAATTTTTTGGTCTTTTAAAGTTATTTGTCTTTATAACATTGTTGCTGTTGTTCCACTGATTCTACCTACTTCACTTTCTATCAGTTCATACAAGTTATCCCAGATTTCTTAGGAACTATGCCCTTTATAATATCATATAGCAAAATAGTATTGTCAAATTTATTTATGAAAATTTTTTAGCCTTTCTCCAATTGAGCATTTTATCATCTTCCAGTTCATTGCTATAAATATTTTCATAACACGAGTCTTTCCCCTCTTTCTTTGATATTTTTGGGGTATAGACCTAGTAACAGTATTGCTAGTTCAAGAAGCCATGAGATTTGGTCAGATCAGTGGAATAGGGTATAGGAAAAGAAAGGAAGAGAGCACTGGGCAGATCCTTGAGGTGTGGCTATACATGGTCATAAAGGATAATCTAGTAAGGAAGGTTGAGATGGACTACTCAGAGCAGTAAGAGAAGGACCAAAAGAGAGCAATGGTATAAAATCCAAGAAAAGAAAAAAATGTAGACTGAGAGGGTGGTTAATATTTACTGTCAAAATTATTTTCATGAAGTACAAGGAAGTAGGGAAAGGGAATACACATTTATATAGTACCTACTATGTGCCAGGCACTTTAAGAGCTTTATAAATATCATCTCTTTTGATGCTTACAATAACCTTGTGAGATACATGAAGAAACTGAGGCATACAGAATTTAAGTGACTTGTCTAGGGTCACATGACTATTAAGTGCCTGAGGTCAGATTAGAACTCAAGTGTTTGTGACTTTATGCCCAGTGTTCTGGCCATATATTTAACCATGCCATTCTCCTGCTCAAAACTCACCAGCAGTTCCCCTTTACCTCTAGGAGAAAATGTTAATTCCTCAACCTGGCATTTAAGATCCTCTACAACCTGGTTTTATCCTTATATTACACAAGGCTTCATGTGCTCAACCTTGTCTGTTCCCCATATTGAGATTGTATCTCCCACTTTCATTCATTTGCTTTTCATTCCACTGATCAGTAGAAACATCCTTCCTTTAGTCCTCTTCTTAGAAGTTGTAATCTGTCTGCAAAATTTAGTTGAGGTGCTCCCTTCTCTGTGAAGCCAAATACTCTGTATCCATCTCTCATTACAAGGTAAAAAACTTTATAAAGGACTTTTGCAAACTGCAAGCTGTAGAAAATGGTTTTAGAATGCTTTACATTAGATACTAGGAAGAATTTCTATTTAGGAGTTGATGAGATCCATGGGCATACATTTTTACTATTGCTCTGGACTCTTCTTTTGACAAGATTTGAGTTAACTAGTTGTGTCTACCTAAAAATGTTAATGTTTAGGGATAATTTAAGTTCAGTTATTGTTTATCTAACAAATTCAACTACTTAACAAACATCTTTTCTTTACAAGAGTGTTCTAGATGATGGGGCTTTGTGGATGACAATAGAATCTCTGCCAACAAAGTTTACAGTCTACAATGGAGAACATGCTATGCATATCACTAATGATGGCATATGATGTTACTAAATGACTTTAGCATGCTTGATATAGCCATTGGAGAAAGATATGTGGACTAGGTAACCATGTGTGGTTATCATAAGCTTCCAGATTCTTCAATTCAGCAACTAAAAAACTTGTGATAAAGGCCCCACTGTCCTGCCAATGGATGATGAAATAGGGTGATGCTGCCATCTGTGACATATTTTAATGCCTCTGTAATGGTACTGACTCTAAAGAGAAGGAGAGAGAGAGAGAGAGAGAGAGAGAGAGAGAATATGATCATACTGGAGAGAAAAAAACATAGAAACAACCAAGAAATAACACACATGAAAATTGATCAGCAATGGCCCAGAGAGATTAAAAATCAAGAGTTCAATTCTTTGTCTTTTGAGATTTCATTGAAGTATAAAAATGGAGGCTGACTTTAGCAATGACATTCTTCTAAATTTCTTTAGATAACTAAATTATATGAATGTAACCTGAAGCCTAATCATTGTTACCCCTCTCAAAAATTTTCAGTGACTAAACTAGACTATTACTGTTTCCTAAACTTATTGCCTAAATTTATACTATTGTTCTTCTATGACCAGCATAAATATTCTCTACATTTCATTGTTCTTCAATCAACCATTGATTAATTTATTCACTCAATAAATCTTAAACATTTACTCTGTGTGAAGCCTGGTGCCAGACATTAAAAGAGGTACAAAACTTAGATCATATATAGTTCAGGACCCCAAACAAGATATGATCTAGTAAGAAAATTAATTAATATAGAATACTATAATGTACAATATTACACAAGTGTACTAGAGTTATTTTTTTAATTGCTGTATAAGACCTGACTAGGAAAGTACAAACCAAACAGGAGATCAGAGAAGGCTTCATAAATTAAGGTAGCATTTGAGGTGGGCTTTAAAGAATATGTAGGAATTCAAGGTACAAAGAGTTTGAGGTTTGACATTCAGAAATAATATCCTATTTAGATACAAGCATTAGCAATAAATGCTTGGAGGAGGAAGAATACAGGACATATTCAGGGGGTGGGGCAAGTCTAAGAAGTAGAAGAGAATAGTTCAATTTACCAATAGCATGAAGTACATGAAGAGAGTAATATAAAGGACTGAAGAGTCTTTTCTTTGAGGGCCTTGAAAACTAGGCAGAGGCATTTCAACAATAGTGAGCAATAAGGATCTACTGAATGTGTTTAAATGAGGGAATAGCATAAGTAGATCTCTGGTAAATGAAAGGGAAAGGGCAGAAAGAGAGGATAGAGGATTTATTTGGCAGTAAGTCTAGGAAGGTAATCATGAGGGCCATTGACAGGATGACAGGAATGGGAAAACAGAAGAGGATGAATGTGAGAAATGTTGAGGAAAGACTCAGTAATTGATTAGATATGTGACAGAAAAATACTATATGTAATATAAAGTGATAGAGTATAAGATAACTTCAAGGTTTTAAATATCCAAGATGGTAAATGGTAGTGCTGTAGATAGAAACAGTTAAGTAAGGAGGACCAGGTTTATTTTTCATTAAATACTGTAAAGCTTGTTTTTTAGACAGGGCAAGTTTAAGATAGTGTGAAATAGTGGATAGAACACTGGACTTGAAATCAGGAAGACTTGGGCTCAAATTGCATCTTGTATACTTACTAATTGTGTGAACTGAGGGATATCACTAATCTTTCTGTGCCTCAGCTTCCTCATCTGTGAAATAAGGAGGAATAGCCTCTAAACCCCTTCTAGATCTAAAATCAGTGATTCTACTTCTGATTCTAAGAAGACTAAAAGGACATTTGGCTGTAATCTGTCCTTCACAAGAAGGAACAGGACTACAGATATATGTTGGAAATACATGTATATAAAGGCAACACTAATTGAAGTTTTAGGAATGATTGATATTGCCCAGGAAAAAAGAAGAGAGAGGAAAAGAAGACCAAGGACAGACCTTTGAGAAAGATCAACATTTAGAAAGTCATGAAAAAGAAGAGCCAGAGCCAGATGAAGTGCTTAGGGAAGTTGGTCATTAATAAAAATCTATATTTAAAGCCAAGAAAAATAGAATGCCTTGTAGGAAGGGTATGGTCATTAGTCTCAAAAGTCATAAAAAGGTCAAGCTAAGAAAAATGGGGTGGGGGGTCATATTTGATTTGGTGATGGCATGGTTTCTAGTGGCCCTGAGGAGTTTCAATAGAGTGGTGGACGTGGAACTTAAATTGCAAAGGGTGGAGAAGATAATTGGTAGTGAGGAAAGAGAAATTTTGGCTATAGACAATGTTTTTTGAAGAAATTAAGTTTTAATGTCAGGAGCTGTGAGGTCAAGAGCAAATGAAGACATAATTATAAACCAGAGAGTATATGATGAAGCCAGTGCTTACAATTTCCTAGCCTGTTTAAGTGAAATAAGAGCTAACCTCAGAGCCAGTGTCAGTTGAACAGAGGGACAGTGATCTGACTAGGAGTAGAGACAAGTGATCATAGAAAACAAAAAGATAGAAGAGCAAATGAACAGTATTGTTAGAAAGTGACTTAGAGTGGGAAATTTTGCTGATTGAATGTGTATTAAACTTGGGAGTTATAGTTCCTGAGGGAGCTCTCAATATGAGAATGATTCATTGACTTTATAGGAGAGAATAAGAGAATGAATCACCATGGGATAGGATAAGTATGGAACTATATGGCTGTCAGTAAAGCCTATGTGAAAAAAATTATGAACAGGGGGAAGTTGGTGACTTGGATTCGAGTGACCCTTTCTTGCCCAGAGATATGCTAGTGGGAGAGATATGTTGGAAAGCTATAAAAATAAGATTCTGTTTTGTGCACTATACGTGAATTTTAGGAGCAAGATGTAGATAGAGAGGTTAGTGTTAGTGAGGAGTAGAGAATGATACCTCATTCAATGACAATAAGAAAGAAAGCATATTGGATGCTGCTGCTGGGATTTGAGGATCAGAGGAAGGAAACTTGAGGAACTCATGTCAGGTACTTTAGAATTGCCAAAAGCAGAATGGATTGCTTCAGGAAGTTCACCCTACTAGAGAGTGTTGTAGAGAGGATTTTTTCGCATGTTCAAGTGGAACTGTATGATCTCTGAGATCTTTTACAATTCTTGAGGTTCTGTGATCTTATCAGTAAAGTTAGGAACCTGAGTCATCTGCTAGAGATGGGGGGAAAGAGAAAAAAAGACAGTTTAGTATGAGAAGAAAATATTTGTAACAGATGATGTGGGGAATGAGATAGGAATTAGAAAAGGGTAGTAGAAGGATTATTAAACAAAAAGAGGACTATTAAAAAAAGAGGACCTAACAAAGTTATATAATACTGATTTGTAGTAGTGGCAAAATCAGCTTGTTTTTTTTTTTTAACTTAGTTTCACCAAGCAACCCTACAGCAGGTATAGTGAAATGGCGATGGCTACACATGGATTTACAAGTTATAGATGGCATAAAATTGGGTGAGAGGAAGGATGTGGGAGGTCCTAGAGTAATGGATGTTCAAAAGTTAAGTGGCAGTCTGGGTATGTATAAATGCAAGTGAAACCAAAATGAAAGAGATGGTTTTAAACAATTAGGATGCTGGAGTCAGCTATAAACAGATGTTAAAATTTCAGTTTGAGTATTTATACTTCAGAAGTCAGCATGTGCCATAAAACAGTACTTGATTTATTATTGCCTAGCCATAAAAGAGTGTTGATTGTCTAAATTTAATAAAGTGTTACTTTATTAATGAAGATTAATTTTCAAACATTGCTGAAACCTGGCCTCAGATATTTAGTAGCTGTGTGATCCTAGGCAAGTCATATAACCCTTGTTGCCTAGTCCTTAATGTTCTTCTGCTTTGGAACTGCTGCTTAGAACTTATCAATTCTAAGACAGAAAGTAAGAGTTTAAAAAATATAAAAGATTGTGCCCTATAGTTTGTTCAGTACTTACCAGCACACCTCTGAATTGCTTTTTACAAACATTGCTTGAACTCAGCAGGAATGCAATAGAAAGCTCTGGGAATGAGGTCATAACCACCTTGGAAACCTGGTCACTGTAGGCTAATAATAACAATAATAAAAATGATAATGGATTTTACATAAAACTTTAAGGATTACAAAGTGCTTTTCATCAGTTACCTCATTTGAGTCTCACAACATCCCTGATTAAGAGCTGAAGGGAACCTGAGAGAATTCAACTTCTTCATTTTTCAAACGAGGCAATCGAGGCTCAGACACTTGCCCACAGTGTCACACAAGTTAGTGACTAAGACAGGATTTAAATCCAGACTTCCTGACTCAACCCAGTGTTTTCCCCATTACACCATGTTTCCTTCCTGGTAAATATGAGAAAATAAAAATTGAGACAAACCAAATATTATTGAACTGACCCCTCCAAAAGTTTATGTGATGGGAGTTTGAGCAAAGGGGGGAAAGTTAATTCCTCTTCTTCCACCACGCAACAATGCTGAGATGCTGCAGAAACCAACTGAAAAGAGGTGCTAATGGAGAAACAAAGTATAGAGCTATATATGGGTCATGACTGAGCATGCATTTTGTAGCACAGAATATCTGGTACAATGTTTCCCAATGCAACAAGCTACTCTTAGGTTGTCTGCATATGTCCTTTTCCTAGTCAGGACTCAAGTGACCTTGTGATATAGGAAAAGAAAGGGGGAAAAAAGTATCTCTCTGTTCCAAACAAAATTAACACTATTGCTTTCCTGATAAGAGTCCTATGTGGTAGATAATATAACTATATCTTTTATTTTATAGATGAAAGTTCAGTGAGGTTTAGTGATTTACATGATTTCACAGTTTCTGTTTGTCAGAGCTGGTATCCTGTCCCTGGATCCACTTGAGTTCAAGTTCAGAACTCCAACTGCCACAGGATTTACATAGTTAGCACCCTGTCTTCGTTCACCTGGAAAATTATTGGTTTTTTTCTCCATTAATTTCTTTAGAATTGTTTTTATTCTCTCTCCTTTTAAAGTATTTCTTTGTCTCCTTTGGTTGGTTTTGTTTAGTCTACTTTGATGCTAATCTATTTCCAGAGCTGCTCTCCCTTCCTCTGCTCCCATTTGCTGACCTTTTCACAAGTTCTCTAATTTTAAATGATTATTTTTCTTCTATTTTCTTCATTGTTTATTCTCACCTCCCATTTAAATAATTGGCAAAAAATCTTTACCTATCTCATCCAACATCTTAGTTTTAGTAATTTATCTTACTTTGCTGTTTTCTTTTTTCTCTTAAATCCTTACTTTCTGCCTTAGATTTGATACTAAATAATTGGTTCCAAAGCAGAAGAATGTTAAAGACTAGGTAATTGAAGTTAGGTGGCTTGCCTAGGGTCACACAGCTAGGAAGTGTTCTCTGAGGTTAAATTTAAATGTAGAACCTCCCATCTCTTGGCCTGGCTCTCTATCCACTGAACCACCTAGCTGCCCAGATGATTCTTTGTTTTTTTTTTTGACCCACTCACTATTTATCCAATGTGTTATGATTTAAATTTTCTGATTTCTGATTTTTGTAATTATCTGTGTCCTTCATGGCATTAAAGATTCTGAAGTATCATATTTGGACTCCCTCTTTTATCCTATTTCTATGTTGTTTCAATCAATCAATAAACATTTATTAAGTGCCTGCTATGCACCAGCCACTCTGCTAAACACACATATGTTGTCTCATTTTCCTCTTTCCTCTCCTCCTTCTTTTGTGTGTGTGTGTGGGGGGGGGGCATGTCTTATCTATTTGTGAGAGGAACATTGTCAGATGAAAGCACCCTGTGGTAGAAATTATACTGTGACTCAGATTAAGGTGCTGTGACAGAGGCTGGCACTAGAGAAAAAGTGCCAGACTGGAGAGTATGTGAAATTGATCACCTTGATGGGGGAGGGGCCCCAGGAGTGGATTCTCTTTACATCTGCTATCTCCCCTGAACCCCACTTTAAGAAGGGGGTTCTCCTCTCTTTCCCCCTCTTCATACTGAAAGTCCAAGCTTCCCTTGGGTTACAGATGCCCCATTCCTTGCCCTCACCATAATTGGTCTTCTTCTCAAAAACCATGACATATCTCTCATTCCAGGCCTCACCCACACTTTCACCCCCCCAAAATTCCCATGTGCTTCTCCTTGGTCAGGATGTTCCCTGTGGAGGTTTGGCTTTCTGAAATTCTGCTAGTCTCAGTGGGAGCTGGGAGCTCAGGTGTTCTTTCAAGATGTCCCTCATGTCTTTTACAAGTGTGTGCTATTCTTCTTAGGAAGAAAGTGATATCTAGTGGCTTTTTAAATTATTGCAGACATCTACAAGTTCCATTTTCATGCCTTTTCCTATTCGTCTGTGTTTTTGTCTGCAGTGTAAATGGCTCACTACTAAAAAATGTGCTCCTAATTCTCCTCCTCTATTCATATCCTATTGTGCCTATTTTCAGCTGTGTACACAGAGTTGACAGCTGGGTGATGGGAAATTGGAGTGGTTGGCTAGAGACAGGAAAGAAGAGGAATTAGAATATTGAAGAAATAGGGGAATCTGTACGCTATCAAATGGTTACTAGTTAGATAGTGGGGTATCTGATAATCTAAGCTTTCATCAAATGAAATATGCTAGAGCAGAGAAGAAATCCAAGGGAAAATGTGGGCAAAAGAGGAAGAACTTTTGAGGGAAAGGCATAAGTATCCCCAGGACTTGCTAGAGGCAGTGCACAATTAATGAAAGAAAGAGAAAAAATAACTTTCCACTGAATAGTTTCCATTGGTCCTGAAGATAAAAACCCACAGCTCCAGTAGCTCCATCAGACTCGCTAGGAAGGCAGGGATCCAGTAATATTCTTGGTTTGCCATATTATATGGTAGACCCTAGCCTTTATTAGCCGTGTATAATCTTCTTACTTAGAAGGTAAGATGTACACAGAAAATTCAGCACTTAGGGCAAAAACACATGGAATAAAACCACGGTGCCTGGGATTGTTTTTAATTGATAATAGAGCTAGTTCATTCAGCCTTGGTCCCTTTACTCTCACCTTCTGTTTCTAATTCAGCATCATTTTTCTAAGGATGGGCTATTATATTCCCATGATTATGTCTGAAAGGCCTTAGGGAAATAGCAGGTAAAACTTTAGGCTTTTGAAAACTTAAGAAATGATCTAGAAAAACCTTTAAGAACCCTTCAACAGCCAATTTAGCTGTAGCAAAGACAGTCTTGGCCACTGATAACTAGAAGTAGCACAGATTCCTAAGCATCACTGGCACTACCAAGGCACAAAGGAAAAAATGGGATTGGTCAATGATTCAGCTGGGAGAAAAGGCATCTCAAAGGAATCTGTAATCTATATATCTATTCTATTTCAGTACTAATTCCCCCCAATCGCTCTCCAAGATCTTATTAATGATTTGGGAATGGTTCCTCTTCCTGGTTCTTTATGCATTATAATCCAAGACACTATATTTTCTGTTAAGGGTATAGTTTTCTTTTCATCATTTCATGATGAGTTTTCCATTTGTGGAAAGGAAGGGAAATTTTACCATTTATCCTTGCCTCTTCATTTCTACTTAGATAAACCGAGTTTGTAATTTTTTCTTTTACCCTGGGATGGCTGACTTTCAACTACAAATTCTAGAGGCGGTCTCTGCATTAAGAGGAAGAGAAAGAATCAGCCAGATTGGATTGTTTCCAATGTCTGCCTTGTTCTTGTCCTATTTCAAATGTTGAGCTTAGGGTATTGCTTGGGAAACTGATCCTAATGTGCTCCGTTGTTAATTGGCTGAAGTGATCTCAGAGCCATGGGAATTCAGCAGCTGGCTCTAGGGCAGGACTTCTTTTTTTGTCATGTACCCTTTTGACAGTCTTGTCAATCTAGGTACCCTTTCTCAGAATAATGTTCTTAAATGTATAATGTAAAACACAAAAGATTGATTACAAAAGGAATAAATTACATTGAAATACTTATTTTTAAAAATCAAGTTCCTACACCCCAAGTTGAGAACTTTTACTTAGGATATTTTAAGCTTCTGAAATAAAATATCCAACTCAAAAATGAAGCCAAAGAATAGCCCTCCTTTTTACAGGCCAGCCAGCTACATTTTCTTCACTTAAATCCAAAGCAATGAACAAAAGAAACTTCCCTAGGGAAAGCTTTCAGTCTCTGCCATACAGATCATGGGAGCTCACTCTGCATTGTGCTGTGACCAATGAAATGGGCTTGTTTCAGGGCTGTGAGATCTCAGCACATAGGTACACACATGTACCCTAGCACTTAGGGTAAGGTCTCTGGTTGTGTTTAAGGAGAGAGACTGGGAAAATGAAAGGCTCAGACATGATGGATAGCAATGGTTTTATTCATAAAGCATGGAATTGTTTGCACTTTTGCTCACAAATAGAAGACCTCCCAAAGTTGGCTTTATTCACAAAGGCAAATTAAGGCAGATGAGGGCCCTTCATCAGGACAGCAGCAACCATAATAGGATACTTCAGTGACAATGTATTATGAATATCTGGAGAGTGAACCATTAGTGGGAGATTCCTCTTTCTGTGCCTGGCTTTCTCTTTCGCTCTAAGTTTGCTAGCTCCTGAGACAAGCAAATGACACCTAAAGGAAATGTTCGTGTTGGTCAAGTAAGGACTTTCCAAAGATCTGATTCTGAGGAGGAAAGAGTTAGAAAAGGAATTTGGTTTTTAACTTTTGTGCCTCTGTGGTGAAACTGAATGTGTTGTTTTCGGCAGAGCAGGAAAGGAAGCCACAGGCTACCTCTAAAATTGTACCATATATATACCATGGTGCCATGTAAAAACAAGAAGAGTTGGAGAGCTTTAGAGACCCTGGGGGAGTAGGGAGGTACACATAGGAAAGGGGAAATAACTATGGGGTTCTAGAACACATTAATTTACCAGCAGGATGACAGGCAAGGGAGATGGGAAGGGAATGTAGAGTAAAGAGCTCATTCTGTCCACTCTTTTTTAATGGACAGATTCCACTCCCAGGTGAGGTGGTTATGCTTGTCATCATCAGTAAAGAAGGACTTGTTGTGGTAAGTGCCTCGAGCCAGCAACCCCTTGGGGGCCTCCTCAATTGGTGTCAAGAACTCATACTCATCTGCCCGAGGCCCATAGCTGCCAACCATGAACATAGCTTTGTCCACTAAAAGAAAGAAAAAGACATTAGGAAAATCATCATTCGGAAAGACAGCAGAACCTCCATACCAGAGAATGTTCAAAGCCCAAAGTCTAGACTGTTGGAGACCAAGGTTGAGTAGCATGGTAGAGGGAGAACCCTGGACAAGTAATAGAATGAATGTCTAGAACTCCTTGGCTACTACTAACAAGGTTAAATGTCTTTGGGCAAATTTTCCAGGTGCTATTAATAGGTCTGGAGGAGTAATTGTAAATCCAGTGTAGCAATAATTCATTTTCCTCCTGTATATCTGGCATTATGCTATCTATCCATACAGAGTCAAGGAAGGCACAAGGCTTATTTTTTATTTATTTTTCTATCTATCATCTATCCATTCACTTATTCACCTGTTTATTTTTGGGGGAGACTGGGCTCTGAAGGAAGTCAATCCAGATTATTAAGGACAAAACATATCCTCTTTGGGACTTGACTAATCATTGATTTCCTTTGATTTCCAGATTCACCAGGGAATCTCAACGTTCCTAAGTGTTCTAGTATAGATGGGACCTGTATAATATTATTACTGCCCCCTGCATGTAGAAAGGGATTTTTATATTTCAAATGCTTTCACATGCATTCTCTCATTTTGTCTTCTCTTCACAGAGGTAATGTGCAGTAGCAGTTAGAGATAGCTAGACATATTGGGGATATCTGGGTTCATGTCCCATGTCTTATATTCACTTTTCTTCACAATAATTTTAGTTCATATATGAAGCAACTGAGGACCAAAGAAATTTAATGATTGACCTAAGTATTAATGATTAAGGAAGAGACTAGCCCAGTGTTCTTTTCACTAGATAATATTTACATTTTGATGGGGGATTGGAAAATGTGGGATCTCTTACCTTTAGCCCCAGTCCTGTAGGTATGCTGCACATATTTCAGCCCTGACACGATATCCTTGTTCACCTACAAGAAGGAAGTGATCCCAAGTAAGTCAAACAGAGAGTGTTCTTTCAGATTTTATTCTCTTTATCAATTTTGAGCAGCAGAAGCTTTTTTCTCTTTAGTGTTTTAGGATGAAAGGGATTGAGCTTTAGATAAAAGTGAATTGAAAGGGTAGGAAGATGAACACTAAGGCATAGAGGATACAAAACCCAACTGTTTTGAAGAGGAAAATGATAAATGTTGGAAAGATTGAGGGAATATAGGTTTACCAATTCACTGATGGTAGATCTGTGAAATGGTTTAGCCATTCTACGAAAAATTTCAAACTGTGTCCCACAGGTTACTAAACAGTGCCTATATTTTGACTTATCTATATCTCTACTTGACCTAGAGATCAAAGAGATCAAATGAGGAGGGAAGGGATCCATGTGTATTAAAACACAGATAGCAGCTTTTTACCTAGCAGCCCTAAAGTGGAAATTAAGTGGGTATTCATCTATTGGGGAATGGCTAAACAAATTATGGCATATGAAAATAATGAAATATTGTGTAATAAAAATTAACAGAATTGATAATTTTAGAGAAAACTGGAAAGACCTTTATGAACAGATGTGTGGCAAAGTGAGAAGAACTGGGAGAATAATTTATACAATGACAACATTGCAAGAAAAACAACTTTGAAAAACTTTAGAACACTGATCAATAAACCATATTTATAGAGAACTGAAGATGAAAACTTCCACCCAGTTCTTGCCAGAAAGGTAATGGACTTAAAATATTGAATGAGACACACATTTCTGGACATAACCAATGTGGGAATTATTTGTTTTGCTGACTTATATGTTTGTTATGAGAGTTTTTAATTTATTCTTCAACCTGGAAAAGAATTGGAAGTAAATATGTATTTTTAAAAATGAGATGTACGTTTCTCGCCTAAATAGTTACTTTAGGTGAGTTTGAGAGGTCAGTGGGAGGTACTTCCTGAAAGTATATCTTTTTTGGGGTAGAAGATTGCGCCAGCCAGGAGAATGCTGCAATGAAAAGACTAAGAAAGCCCAATTCATAAATTGGTTTGGCAGATTTGGATATGTGAGTTGCTCCATAACACCACAGATTTGAGGTGAATGCAGTTCTCTGTTAACCTGTCCTACAAAATTGTTCTTACTTATAAGGAAGGCATGATAACTGTGTAGATTACTGTTTCACATTTTAAATATCTAATGCTCACATATGAACCTTTTATATTTTAAGTCCTTTTTTAGTAGAATTTAAGAGCTATACTAAAACATACCTACTGTGCACTATAGGGACTTTTGCAAGAAAGGATACCAATAATCCCTTTTAGGGAATACTCTAGACATAAACCATACCTAAACTTTGCTGTAGAGACTTTTTCTGGGGTTGTAGAATGGAAGCAATGAGCTAAAGAATGCAGGAAAAGTCTTTGGAAGAGCTTATACACACACACACACACACACACACACACACACACAACCACACACGACTAAACTGAGTTTACTTAAACCCAGGGCTGGAGTTCCTTTGTGAGACAGACTTTGCTAGACTAAAAGTGACACAAAGAATTGGAGACAAAATTTCTATAGTCTCTTACTTGGTGTCCTCTTATAGTAAGCTTCCACACACTCAATTATCATTTCTATGCAGATGCCCTTAAGATAAGATAATATCCAGGCCTAGTCTCTCTCCTGAGCATTAGCATCACATCATCAAATATTCATTGGACATTTTAAACCAGAAGTCCAATAGTCATCTCAATTCAAGTCCAAAAGAACTTAAATATTTTCCTCCAGTCATATTTCTGAACTTTTGTCTGCTTGACCAGGGCATCTCTCCCATACCTGTCATTGAAGAGGTAAGAGACTATAGGGATATAAAATATTGCTCATATTGTCAGAAACAGGAAACATGCTAATTTTATTCTTTCTTTCTCTTAAAATTTATAATACAAAGGATGGCAATACTGGGGAGGGGAAGGTAATTAAGGTTTATTTGAAAATTAACATGGCATAAAAGCAAAAGATATAAGCAAAGAGCCATTTTTAACCATTATTGGACCCTGAAGTAATATGGAATGTTTTTCATATCAGTTTGAGGTTCTACCTCTGGTTCTCTGGAGCTCTGCTCTTTTTGACTAGCATTTGTCAAATGTTCACTCTGTCCCAGATTTTAAGGTGTTTTGGTTTTTCCCCTTTCTATTCTAGACCTGTGATTTCATGAGAATAAGGAACTCCTGGGGAGGGGAATCCTTTCCATTCATACAGGAATTTGTTCTATAACAAATTTGCTATTAAGTAGCTAAGTTAGGAGGGGGTTGCACTTAGAATTAGGAAGGGTTGGGGGCAGCTGGGTAGCTCAGTGGATTAAGAGCCAGGCCTAGAGATGGGAGGTCCTGGGTTTAAATCTGGCCTCACATACTTCCCATCTGTGTGACCCTGGGGAAGTCACTTGACCCCTGTTGCCTAGCCCTTACCACTCTTCTGCCTTGGAACCAATACCCAGTATTGATTCCAAGATGGAAGGTAAGGGTTAAAAAAAAAAGAATTAGGAAGGGTTGAGTAATATAATTGGTTTTCTTCATAGTCCTATGTATTTTGCTTTATGCGTTTAAACATATTATTCTCTAAAGAGGTTCCCAGGCTTAGGCTTCAATGGACTGCCAAAAGGTCTCCCAACACAAAAAAGTTAAGAATCTCAGTTTTAGGAAACACTTTAAAAGTGGCCAGTTAGAAAGTCTCCTTTACACTAGTTAATTTTATAATTATAAGGAGCGTTACTCTAAAAGGGGAGGAGATAAGAAAGTTATTGTGTACTTAAATTTGAGTATGGAGCTTGGAGCTAAGGTTAGCATGGGGAATACGAGCCTTCCCTGTAAATAAAGGATTGTTGCGAATCTTATGGATTTAGGCTCTACTTTTCCCTATTTCCCATTTCCTCCTATATTTTCCACTTTCACTCAGCTTCTCTTTCTTTCCTTCTTTTTTTACCCCTTCTTCTTAAAAGTTGTTCTTCTGTCTTCTAAAACAGAAAAAAGGCAAGATTGGGGTTAATTGTCTTGCTCAAGGTCACACAATTAGGAAGTGTCTGAGGTCTGATTTGAACCCAGGTTATCCTGACTTCAAACCTGGTGCTCTGTCCACTGTGCTACCTAGCTGTCCCCTGATCTTAACATTTGTAAAGCTCTTTCTGTACATATTTCACTTGAACTAAATAATTCTGTGAGGGAGTACAGAAGTGGTCCAGGTATTATCCCTATTTTGCTGATGCGAATACTGAAGTCAAGAGAAATTAAACTGCTTATTCTCAAAGAAGGGACTGTGAGTCCTGAGGGATTCTAGGTGAGAAGGTATGATATAAGAGAAAAGACAGTAATGTGGTTCCTTTCTAACTTTTTTTTGACCCCTAACTCACCTCTATGTACTCTATGATCCAGTAACCTTGACCTTCTTAGTGTTCCCCAAACACCATATTCCATCTCCCAATTTATGCCTTTGACTATTTCCCATGCCTGGAATGTTCTCCCTCTTCATCTCTGTTCTTTGGTTTCCCTGACTTCTTTGAGACTTTCCCTAGTTCTCTCAGCTGCTAAGGACTTCACTTTCCATCTTCTCTGGGTAAATTTTATATGGACCTACTAATTGTCTTCTCCACTAGAATAGGAGTTCCTTAAGGTGAGGGACTATGGATTTGACTTTCTTTGTATGGCTAGTACTCAGCACAGTGCTTGACCTGTAATAAACACTTAATAAATGCTTGTTGAAATAATTTAAGTATAAACATTTTAGAAAACAATATTATAAAACAAACAAACAAAAAGCTATAATGTTACTAGGGCCATATATGCAATGATGTTATTCAAATAAAGTTTTATTTGTACAAAAACATCCATAGTAACATCTGAGTCATTAAAAAAAGCATTGTTGTTATTGATTTATATCCAGGTCCAAACCTTATTAGCAAATGGATCTAAATGCTTTTGATTTATTTTTTTTACCTTCCTTCCACTCTTCCTATTCTTCCAAAAATATCTTCTTTAAAAATTAATTAAAATTTTAATTTTATTTAAAAAATTTAAAAATTAATAAAAACTTCCCAAATTAATTATTAAGCACCTACTCTGAGTACTAAGTTGGCTGAGTAGCTCTATGAGTACTGAATTGACTTACTAGTCTAGTGCCCCATAATTTCTCATCAGAGATTTATTGTGTATGTTTAAGGTCATTGTTAAATGGCCCTTTAAAAATATGAATATTCCTGGTAGGGATGATGCATTATCCCATTCATCAACCATTCTGTTGCTTCATCAGACCAGCTAGCTACCAAGGTGATCCTTAGATCCATTTTAATTCAGGGAAGGAAAGGTGACCATATGGTACCATCAGAGCAAGATAGGTTCAAAAAAGGTTTATAAAGAAATGACAAAACTACAAAAGGAAAAATAAATTACACTTATTTCAGAATTTTCCCTTTCTCTTGGTTCTGCCTCTGTACATCTTTCAGACAGGAGACTATGTTCTTCAAGCATCAATACTTGAAATGGGCCTCTCAAGGGGATTTGAGGGGACCTGATGAATCTCTGGAAGTGAAGAGAAAGGTCTCACTGATTTATTCTTTTCTCTTTCTTCCTCCCTAGACCACATCCTCATACAGAACATGCTACTCATTCCTGGAAGCCACCTCCAAGAGATTCATTAAAATTTCATTTTTTAAACCTCATTTGTCACAATCTCTTCAATTAAGTTTTATCATCTTATGTGCTTTTGTTAGTTTGATCATCTAGATTTCATTGATCAAATGTCTGAAAACTCAAATGACAACTATTCAATGTGGTATCATATCACATGATCAAAGGATCTTAGAGATGAGAAGGACCTTAAAGTGCATCTAGTCCATTGCCCTCATTTTACAGATGAGGAAACCAAGCAACAGAGATTTTATGACTTTCTCAACATCACTCAGCTAATAAGTGACAGAATTAGGACTTAAACCTAGGTGTTCTAACTTCAAATTTATTGCATTGTACCATATTATCTAATTTTCAGAATTTAAATGAATCCCACTAGGCAGCACTTTCCATTGTATCATCACATTGCTTCTATTCAGACCTTCAATTATTTTCACTACAGAGAATGGTTGTATATAGAAGCATGAATTATCTGTACATGCTGGTCACTATTCAAGTTCCCCAAATAATGATGACTCAACCATACTTCAGGTCACCTTGTTGTAATCTTTGAGTTAGCCTTGGTTTTTCTATCATTCTCCCTCCTCTACCCCAAGTAGTTCCCAACTTCTATGAATTCTTTGTCTCTTGAATGGGCCCCCTTCCTTCCACTTACACAACCTCTAGCTTAGTTTAGGACTCTTTCTTGAACTACTTTAAAAGTCTCCTTATTGGTCTCTGCTTCCAGGTTTTTTTCCTCACTTCAATTGCCCCTCTGTTGTTGTTGTTCAGTCATTTTTCAGAAGTGTCTGACTTTTTGTGCCCCAGTTTGGTGTTTTCCTGGAAGAGTTACTGGAGTGATTTGTCATTTCCTTCTCTAGCTCATTTACAGATAAGGAAACTGAGGCAAACAGGTTAATAGATTTGCCCAGGGTCCAATAGATAATAAGTGTCTAGGGCCAGATTTGAACTCAGAAAGCTGAGTCTTCCTGACTCCAGGCCCAGAACTCTGTCCACTGTGCTACCTAGCTGACCCAACTGACCCTCTATGCAACTATTAAATTGACATTCCTGAGGCAGGGTGATACAGTGAAAAGTATTCTGGATTTGGAGCCAGAGAACCAGGGTTCAAATCCCAGGTCTTCTGCTTACTATCTGTATTATATTAGACAAATCACCTTGCTTTTCTGGCCTTCAGCCTCCTCATCTTTAAAATCAGGGAGTCTAGGTTCCTTTTAGCTCCAAATCTAGGATTCTATGATACATGCAACCCCTCTACTCCAGAACCTTCAGTGACTACCTGATGCCTCTAGTATAAAATATAGAATCCTCAACCTGGCATTTAAAGCCCTCCACATTCTCAATCCTAACTACCTTATTTTTGCACCAAATTGGTTTGTTATTGGTCCCTCATATGTGACAATCCATCTTCCAATGGAAGCAGAATGCCTTTACACAAGTGGTCCCCCAAATCTTGAATGCCCTGACTCTTTACTTCTCTCTCAGAGTATCTTTATCTTTTTTGAAATCATAGCTCAGGTACCAGCTCCTACAGACTTTTGCTGATGCCCTTAGTTATTAGTACTTCCGCTTGGAAAGATTTTGTATGATACTTTCAGTTAATTTGATTCAGCCAGGCTTATTAAACTCCTACTGTGTGCCAGATATTGTGCTAGATGTTAAAGATAAAAATTAAACAAAAAATAAAATTAAATATTTCCTGACTTCAAGGAGTTCATAGTCTACTGGAGTGCACTCCATGTATAAGTTCAAAGTGCCCTTCTCCCAATCAGATTAGAGAAACTACACAAATACAAGCAGTTACATATATACAAATCAAAGGTTGGCAGTATGTGAAATGTGCTGCACTAGTGGTACAAATCATTATGCCATAGAGATTCAGAAAAGTTAGTGATCATCTTGTGTGGATAAAGCAGTAAAGCCTTTTTATCAGAGGGAACATTTGAAGGAGGGATGGGATTTCATTTATTATTATTATTTAAAATTATATTCATGCCTTTTGTTTTTACATCACCTTTGTTTCCAAATTTGAAAACGAAACCTCCATATCTCCAAGAGCTACTCCATGCAAAAAAGAACAAGAAGGGGGGGGGGGGAAGGAGTTTGGGAAAATTAACCAACACAGCAACAGAGTTTGACAGTACATACATTCACTGTCCCCTAGCTCATCAAAGAAAGTATAAAGATTCATCTTCTCCTTTCTTTTTAAGAGCTAAGATTACTCAGTATAATTGTATAGAATTAAGCTGTGGGTTTTTTTTTGTTGTTGTTTCCATTTATATTGCTATAGTCATTAAATATATTGTTTTCCTGGTTCTGCTTTCATTACCTGGCATCATTTCATGTAATTCTTTCCATTCTTTTTTGCATTCTTTATAGCCATTGTTTCTTAAAAACACAGTAATATCCAAAGATGTTTATGTAACACAATTTGTTTAGTCATCGTCAAATTGGTAATAACTACCTTGCTTCTAATTCTTTGCTAATACAAAAAGTGTCAAATATTTTTGTGTATATGAACCTTTTTTGTCTACCTTTTATCTTCCTGGCTTATATCCCTATCAATGGCATCTTTGGATAAAAGGATGAGGGCATTTTAGTAATTTTTTTCCTTGGAATTGTCAATTGCTTTCCAGAATGGCCAGACCAATTCACAACTCTACCAACAACTAATTGTGTGTGTGGTAAATATTTAATATTCAGATCTCTGGGGGAGAAGGGAAATAAATACAAAACACACTTTTAAGTTTAATCTTTGTTATGAACTTTTATCCATCTTTCTTAAATCTTTCTTTCTTAAATCTTTCTTTAAAAAAAAAAAAGCTTTCTTAAAGCTTTCTTAAATCTAGTCGATCAACAAAATGGCAAATCACGCCCTGGTTTATGATGCTTGTCAGTTTCCAAGGTGTAAAATGCTCACAGGGAAATTTAACAATTGGCTTCTGTGAGTCAGTTGGAACTGGCTCCTGCACATACCTGACTTTATATAATTCTTGATGAATAGGATTTCTAAAGGCAGAGGTTTCTGAAGTAGGGGTGAAGGACACCTTTCTAGACACATGCAGGGCAAGACAAGATATAGAGATACTTACATTTATACATATGTAATAGCAACACCCAGACTTAAAACTACTTACTTTGAAATTAATTTTGACTCGATATTCAGTTCCTTCCTTTAACACAAAGTTCTCTTTTTTGAGAGCTTCAAGATCCCCTGTGGTGGTAGATACAGAATGATAATTTACATTACAGAATTTAGAGCTGGGACTCACCTCAGAAATCATCTATCTATTCTGGTCACCTCTTTTTACAAATGAGAAAACTATTGCCTATAAAGAACAAATGATTTGCCTAAGGTCATACATACATACATAATATAGTTAACATTTATATAGCTTTATGGTTTTCAAAAAAAACATTTTACATATACAATCTTTTTGTTTCTTGAACAAGAATGTCCATCACCTAGCACTAACTTTTAAAAATATTTTATTTTAATAACAAATTTCTACATAAGTTTTCAAAAAGTTATATGATTCATATTGTCTCCCTTCTTTCCTCACCCCTCCCGGAGTTGCTTTTTCACTGATATTCCTTCATTCCTAGAATTCTCTTCTCATTTCTACTTCCTGGCTTCTCTGGTTTCCTTTAAGACTTAGCTAAAATCCCATCTTCTACAATAAGCCTTCTTCAGTTTTCCTTAATGTTATGAGTTACCTCCCTCTGTGATCGTCTCCAATTTAGCCTATATGTATCTGGTTTGGATATAATTGTTTGCCTGTTGTCTCCCCTATTAGAATGTGAACTCCTTGAAGGCAAAAACGGGTTTTTTATCCTCCTTTGTGTTCCCCAAACCTATATAATAAATGGTTTTAAATAAATGCTTGCTGACTTATCTCATATGACCCCCCACAATTTCCACCATAACACCATTGTTATTATCATCTCCATTTTAGAAATAAGGAAATCAGGCTTGGAGACATTAAATAATATCCTTTTAGTCATATAGTTAGTAAGGGGCAAAAACAGATGTCAAAACCAGTTCTCTTCTGGTTCCACTGGCGCTCTTTCCACTACATTCTCTCTCTAGGAAGTTATCAGGATTCACACATAATGCATATGTGTGTAGGTATAATAAGTATCTAGATAATACATAATTCCACGTATGTATACATACAAATGCAGAATAGATAATTAAATAATTTTGGAGTAAGGAAAAAGACAAAACTAATAGCTGGGCTGGGGCAGGGAGTGGTACCAGAATGTTGGACCAGGAAAGATCTCAAGAAGGAGGTGGTATCTTAGCTGAGACTAAAAGCAAGCCAAGAGAAGAAAGTGAGGAGGGAGAACATTCCAAACATTGGGTCGTGCCCAACAAGGATAACAAGGAGGAAGATTGATAACCATTAATAGGTGATAGTAAGTAGTTCAGTGTGGGTGGCATATAGGATATGGGAAAGGAAGGGAAGTGAATCCTTTTGGAAAAAATAGGTTGGAGCCATATTTTGAATGCTGAACAGGAGTTCAGAGTTTATCCTGAAGGCAAGGGATAGATAGCCACTGAAGCTTGAACAAGGGAGTGGTATGGTCAGACGTGCTTTTGGAATTACTAATTTGGCAGGTGTGAGAAAGAGAAATTTGGAACAAGAAAGACTCTAATAAATCTGTGAATTTCAATGATTTACAAAATGCAAATATGGCAGAACTTATTATTAGTTATTAATATGCCCAAGTTGCAACCTGGTAAGAAAAACACTATTTTCTTTTTCTTTCCTTTTTGTAGTTAAAACAGAAATGGATAACTATTAATTGTTCTTCTCTGTAATATAGGTTAACAGTGAATGTATTCTTTCATATCTTTGACCAACATAAGTGCTTTTGGCTGCATGAAATAAAACCTACCATGTAGGCTGAATTATGTATTTCTAGTTATTATGCATTTCCCTTAACTTCATTCTGGTTTTAGGTTTATCCTTCTTGGGGGGGGGGAGAGTGAAAGCTGCACCTGATAACAGTTGAATATTTCACACAGGAAGAGGTTACAGTCCTAGTTAGAGAATTTCTTTCTGGGAGATACACACAGCATTTTGGACCAGTTGAGTTTGCAGTACTGTTGCTTGCTCTGGTGATTTCAGTTGAACAGGAAGTCTATCTGCTCAATTTCTTATTTCCTCTCTTTGGCAAAAAGTCCATATATGGTAAAGTGTGGATCTTTACAACTTAGCTCCTTACATCTCCACCAAATCTATTGTTCCAGAATTGTCTGTTTGTCTCATAAGAATCAGACTTGATTTGATGCTAAGACATGGCCCCACTATTGGCCGTAAGAAATATGCAATGTTTATTTTCTGTGCCCCTAGCCTTCTTGCTTCTTTATCTTTATGTTCCTCCTTTAGGCAGGCATAGAGTCTTTATGTTCTCAACTTCCTCTACCTTTTTTTTTTTTAAACCCTTGCCTTCCATCTTAGAATTGATACTGTGTATTGGTTCCAAGGCAGAAGAGTGGTAAGAGCTAGGCAATGGGGGTCACACAACTAGGAAATGTCTGAGGTCAAATTTGAATCCAGGACTTTCTATCTCTGGACCTGGCTCTCAATCCACTGAGCCACCCAGCTGCCCCCTCAACCTCCATTTCTTAAAACACAAAGAAAAACTCCTAAGACTCAAAAAAACCTTAAACTCATTCACAGTCTTATGCTAATAATCTTAAATGGTAACTACTCTCAATTTCATTTCTAGTTTAGACTTTATGACCTCTAAAATCCTTCTAATTCTAATCCATTCTGTTCCATTCAATTAAACAAACAAAAAAAAAACCCAAACAATTAAGCATCTATTATGAACAGGGAATGGTATTTGTGGCCAAACAGACAAGAACAAAACAGTTCCTTCCCTGAATAATCTTGCATTCTCTAGGAAGAGGGACACAACATGCAGCCAGGCAAGTAAAATGTATATTAAGATTAATTCCAAGAGGGATAGAGTAGTAATAACTGGGGGAAAGAGGAACAGCCTCCTGGACTAAGAAGTACCTGATATGTATTTTCATGAAACCAAAGGATTCTAATAAGATCAATGTGAAAGAAGACTATATACAAACTTGGGGAAACCACTGGTGCAAACTTTTGAAGGCAGGAGATCAGAAATGGCTCATAGAGCTAGCTACTGGGCCAATTTGACTGGCAGAAACAGTGCGGGTAGGGGTGGGAGAAGGAGTACAATGAAATAACCATGGGCTAGGCTGAGGATTTTATTACTTGTCCCAAGAGGCAGTAGAGGGAAGGAATCTGCATCTGTCCAAGACCCAAAGTCTAAAGTTAATGGAAAATACGTAGCTTAGTGAAAGCTGTAGCATCACTAAGAGGTGGTGGAGTTTTGGGGGAGTTATTCTCACACCGGAAATCATATCATTACTCCCATCAAGTTCATATAAGATGTATAAGGTCTGTATTATGTGTCTTCATTCAAGTGCATTGCTTTCCTTAAGTTTTCACAAGTTTTTATTCTTAATAAAGTCTATATTCCCAGAGCACATGCTCAAGAGGTTGGAGAATTACCTACATTCTCTTATCAACAACCCTGCTACCCCAAAATAAATTCTATTCTGATTTTTCTCTGAAAATAACAGAATGAAGGCAATGGAAAGGTACAAATGGCTTTACTGCTCCAATTCTAGCAATTATTTAAATAGACAGAAGTGAGTCACCACAGGGGTCTTTTTTGAGTTTGATGTAATATGCATTCTGTGGAGGATTGCCAAGTTATTCCCAAGAGTACCTATATCACAAAGCTACTTCTCTGGCTTCTTCACTTTAGAAAATTCACTGATGCCCTGTTTCTTGTGTAAAGACCTCCCCAGACTGTCAACAAATTCACTAGAAGAAGCCAAATTTATTTACTTACCTGTAAGGTCCATAGTGATTGGTCCTGGGGCAGTGTTACAGACCAGGGTGAGGCGAGTGACAATTACATTGGGAGCAGTTGGGTCTGCAGAATACGAATAAGGATAATAAGTATTGCTTAAAGAAAAAGGATGGGAAATATGTATATGTACGTGGGAGACAGAGAGGGAGAATATTCTTCTGTGAAAAGAGTTCAATTTGACAAGCACGAAATGTTTTGCTGGGTCCTGGAGCCAATGACAGTGATAAAAATGAATCAGTCTTTGCTTCAAGGAACTTCTATTCAACTGGAGTATAACATATGAAAAACATATGAAAAAATAATTACAAAGTATAAAATTAGTAATGCCCCCTTTGGCAGCCACACTGGGCTTTGAAGGAAGCTAAGGACTCTATTAAGTGGAAATGAGGGAGTTCATTTGTGCAAGACTACATGTGCAAATTATGGAGGCAGGAGATGGAATGTCATGTTCAGGAAACAGCTAACTAGCAAACTAGTCTGAATAGAAGAGAAGAAATGTGAAATAGGCAGAAAAAAACCATAAAGACCACTTCATCAACCAAATGTCTTAGGTGTGAGGGTTATGAGAAGAAGTTTCACCTGAATACTTGGGGGGGGGGGAAGCGGAGAAGTTGAGGGAAGGTAGAGAAAAAGAGGGAAAGTTTTATTTCTAAGTGGAGCTCCAGTTTGCTTATGATACTAAAGACTCTTTCTATGCCAGCTAGTTATGCCACATTGTTTAGTGCAGGGGGCACGTTTCCCTATGGACCTCTGTTTATTAGGTGCTCCTTTGCTCAAAATGATAGCGATAATTCCTCACCAAACATCCCATCCCCACCATATACCTTCTACCACAGGCCCATCTCCTAGTAAGGTTTTCTTGTACTTGGCAAGGCTCTCATCATCTTTGTCCATCTCCTGCAGCTCCTTTAGGGACTTCTGAGGTGGGGGCTTGTAATTAAGCTTCCCATCCAATTCATCCTCCTCCTGCTCCAGGTGTGTTTCTGGTTCCTTTTCTGTCATTGTGATCTCCTTCACAGGTGAGAAAAATAATGGTTAGCCAGAGGAGAGAGTCAGTAGATGTGAAGGATCTGTGTTCTATAATTCAAGGCCTGATTCAATAAGAGAATTCAGTTCAATTTGACTGGAATTTAAGTTGTGCTATGTAACACGAAAATTATTTGGCACTGTCCTCAAGGAGGTTACATTCTATGTTGGCGTTGTAGGGATGGAGATGGGCGAGGAAGAACACATATACAAATTAATGGAAGATATATACAAAATAAATACAAAGTGGGGGGCAGGGGAGCAGTAACAACTGGAATGGTCAGGAAGGGCCTTAACTAAACTTTAAAAGGAGATAATACCAAGATGAGGAGGTAAGGAAAGAGGATATTCCAAGACTGAGATGCAAAGGTGGGAGACTGGATGCTTTCTACAGAGAAGAGAAAGCAGGCTTGTCTGGCTGAAACATGGAGGGTATAATAGGAAGGAATAACTTGAAATCAGGTAAGATAGGTTGGAATTAACTTGTAAAGGGTGTTCAGGACCAAACTGAATAATTAGAGCTTTATTCTAAAGGCAGTGGATAGGGGAGAGGATGTGATAGTGTAGGAATGACTAATCTAGAGGGTAAAATACTGCTAACTTAGATTTCTGTCCTATGTAAGCAAATTTAATGACAGCAGTGTGGTGGTGCTGTGGCTAGAGATAGACCTGGCATTTGAATCTGGCCTCACACTACCTATAACTTTGTTTCCCTCAATTTCCTCATTTGTAAAACTGAGCTAGAGAAGAAAATAGCAAACCATTAGAGGATTTTTACCTAGAAAACCCCAAATGGGTGAAGAGTTGGGCATGACTGAAACAACCGAACAACAAAAATCTTTATATCTCTATGACGTTAGCCATCAGATAATGGCAAGGTAAATAATAAAAACCCGAACAAGGGTGGAAGCAATGACAATTTATAAGAATAGATACATAGGAGGTTTGTTGAGTTGATTCATTGCCAATCACTACATGACTTTTGGCTTCTATTGCCAGAAACAAAGTTTGGGAAATAATTTGGAAACTAAACCTAACCTCAGGCTTGAAGGACATTTTAACAAAATAAATTCTTTAAAAACATCCTCCACCTACATGTCTTGGCTCAACAATTCCTTTTCAGTTAAATTACAAGGACAATAAAATGTCAGTGTTTCATAATTCAGAAAACAGCTCATTGCTGTGCACAGGTCTGTTTCCTGTACAGGAAGGAAGTATGTGGCTTGTTCCTGTGGCAACTCTTTCCTTGGCTTGAGTACCACTCAGAGCTTTTGCAACTTAATAGAAAAAGCTACCTTAAACAATAAAATCACAGAAAATTAAATATAACTAGCCATAAAGGAGATACCAACGAACAAAACAATCTGGTCCAAGATAGATGTAAAAGGCAAATTCTATCAAATATGAAAAGATCACCTAAAAATCTCTGCTTCATAAATTATTCACAAAATTGGGAAAGCATCATACAAAATTCATTTCTAGACAAATATATTTTTAATAGTGAATCCGTGGAACCAAAAAGAACTATGGACCAATATTGCTAATTGATATATTGATGAGTATTGATGCAAAAATGTCAAATAATTTCCTACCTAAGAAAGTTGTTATCATAACCAAACTGGATTTATGTTAAGGATGCAAGTTTGTTTCAATAATACAAAATTAGTCACATAAAAAACAAAACTAGGATTATATTAAATCTAAAATAGACTCAAAACACATTTATTCATGTCTCAGACCCTATATGGAAGAGTTATTTTATTGATAAATTATATACACATACATTTATATGTGTGTAGCAAAATCTAGCACTATTTGCAACATTAGAAGATTTTATAATAAATTCAAGATTAAAACAAGGATGCTCCTTTTCTTCACTATTATTTAATATAACTCCAAATATTCTATCAATAGTAATGACAAGAGAATGAAATTAAAGGAATAAACACTAGCAAAAAAGCAGATAATTGTTATTATTTGCAGAAAACTTCGAAAACACAAGAAAACAAGGAAAGAGACTGATTGAGACCATAGCTTCTTTTAAGTAACAGTATACAAAACAAATCCTCAAAATCGACATTATTATTTGAATATAGGAATCACAAAATCTTAGAGAAAATAATAAAGCAGAAATCCCACTTAAAACAAATACAAACTATTTGGTTATTACTTACCAAAGCACATTCAAAACCTATAAACATAATTATAAAACACAAATAAATAATAAAAACAAATAGTTGCTCATGGTTCAGCCACTCCAATAGGATAAAAATGATGTTACCAAATTAATTTACAAATTTGGTGCTATCCCAATTAAGTTATCAAAAAATGCCTTAAAAGCTAAATAAAATAATGACAAACTTTATTTGGAGTTATAAAAGGTCTGGAATTGTAATCAAATAAAAAAGGAGGAAATGAAGGAGGAACAGAACTTTGGGATCTTAAAATACATCTTAAAGCAGTAATCATCCAAATTATTGGTACTAGTTCAAAACTAGAAAACTAGATCAATGCAACAGAACCACAAACAATCTAAATTAACCCAATGTTTACACAAACCATTTGATGAAAAATTCCCTATCTATTTAATAAGAATTACTGAAAAAACAAAAAAGTAGTTTAGCAGCAAGTAGGTTTAGACTAATGCTTAGGTCTAAATATACCAGAATTAGCTCAAAAGGATTTTGCAATCTAAATATAAAAGGTCATTAAAAAATAGAAGGGAATTAGATCCTGTATCCATAGCTTTTTCTAGGGAGATAATTCTTTGTTTTAAAATAATTTTTATTGCCATCTTTTGTCTTTACATTGCCTAAATTTCACCTTTACATACCTCCTGCCATAAAGTCATCCCATATAACAGATGTTTTTAAAGAAAAAAAAAGAGGAGAAAAAAATCATAAAAATGTATTATTAGTACATCAAAAAAATTCTGGAAATATATGCAGTATTCTACACCTATGAACCCCCACTTCCACAAAAGTGTAGTGTCTTCTCAAATCTTCTTTTTGTAAATAAGTCATTTAACATTAATTCAGTGGCTACTATATGCCAGGTACTATATTAAGCACTAGAAACACAAAAAGAAGCAAAAGTCCCTGACCTTAAGGAGCTTAAAATCAAAATGTAAATATGTAAATATATACAACCAAGCTAGATACAGGCTAAATAAGAAATAATTAACAAAGGGGAAACATTAGACTTAAGAAGCATTGGGAAGGGCTTCCTGTGAAAGACAGGATTTTAGTTGGGACTTAAATAAACCAGGGAAGTCAGTAGGCAGAGTTGAAGAGGGAGAGCACTCTAGACACTGGGGAATAGCTAGAAAAAAATGCGTGGAGCAGAGAAATGGAATGTTTTGTTCCTGGAACAGCAAGGAAGTCAGGGTCCCTGGACTTAAAAACAAGGAGGTCAGAGTCCCTAAATTTAAGAGTGCATGGGTGGTGAGCTAGGTGGCTCAGTAGATAGAGATCCTCAGTCACTTTCTGGTTGTATGACCTTGGGAACCACTACTTAATATCAATTTAAGACAAAAGGTAAGGGTTTTAAAAAGGTATATGATTGTATGGGGAACTAGGGCAGAGTTAGGTATAAGATTAGAAAGAAAGGAGGCCAGCTTATGAAGACCTTTGAATGCCAAACTGAGCATTTTTGTATTTGATCCTGGAGGCAATGGGGAGTCACTGGAGTTTCCTGAAATGGTAGGTTGGAGGGTGGAAGCCATGGTGGGATTGAGAGTCACATGCTTGCATCTGTATTTTTGTGGCTGAATGGAGGATGGATTAAACTAAGGGGATATTTGAGCCAGGTAGAGGGACCAGCAGAGTACTGAAATAATTCAGCCATGAGCTTTTTACATGGATAAAGTCAATATATTTTGAACACAAATGGAAACTGTTTGGGGGAAAACATCTTTGCATCAAATATTTCTAAAGTCCGATGTGTAAGATGTATATGGAATTAATAAAAACATATGACAAAAGATCATTCCACAATGAATAAATGATAAAAAATGAATAATTCTCAGAAGACTTTCAAACTATGAAGAGCCCAATAAAGGAATGTTACAAATTAATAATAATAAGGAATATGCAAATAAAAATGCCAAGATTTTACCTCATACCTAGAAAATGGATAAAACTAATAAAAATGGGAAGAGTAAATTTTGGAGGGGGGCAGGAAGACAGGCACACTAATACATTATCATTAAAGTTATGTATTAGTCTAACAATTTTAGAAGTCAATTTAGAATTAATGCTAAAAGTGATTAAAATATTCCTCTTTGAGACATTCTATTGCTAAGCAGTGATCTCCAAGGAAATAAAAAACTAAAAAAAAATTATCCTTTAAACCAAAATATTCATAGCAACAATTTTTTTTTTGTAAAAGCAAAGAATTAGAAACAAAGTAGATGCCCAATGGTAAGAGAATGGCTAAACACATTATAGTAAATAAATGTAATAGTATATTTTTGTGGCTTAAGATGCTACTAAAAAGAAGTCAGAAACATAGGAAAACTTAGAAGAAATTGTTTTAATTATTCAGTTGTTTTCCAGTCATGTTCAACTCTTCATGACCCCTTGTTGGAGTTTTCTTGGCAAAGATAATAAGTATTTGCCATTTTTTCTAACTCAGGAAACTGAGGCAAACGAGACTGTGTCTTGCTGAGGGTCATACAGCTAGTGAGTGTCTGAGGCTGGATTTGAACACATGAAGATGAGTCTTCCTGACCTCTATCCACTCTGTCACTTAGCTGCCTCATATAAATACGGAGTGAAATAAACAGATCCAGGAAAGTAGCATATAAAATGATTGGAGAGTAAAGCTAGGTGGCTCAGTGGATTGAGCCAGGCTCAGAGATGGGAGGTTCTGGGTTTGAATGTGACCTCAGACACTTCCTAGCTGTGTAACCCTGGACAAGTCATTTAACCCCCATTTCCTAGCCTTTGCCACTCTTCTGCCTTAGAACCAATTCACATGATTGATTCTAAGAAGAAGGTAAAAGTTTGTAAAATAAATAAAGTAAAATGGCTATTAATATAAATAGAATGAACAACAAAAAATTAAAACTGAATGTTATATAATTATAATGACCAAGCTTAATCCTGGTGAAGAGTTGAGAAAATCCATTTTTCTTTGCTAATGGCCAACCGAGGCAAGCATGGGTATGGAATACTGCATATACTGTCAGTTGCATTTATTATGTTGTTTAGTTTTGGTGAACTGCCTTTGTTTCATTTCCTTAAAAGCTTATTTTTAATAAGGGAAAGCTCACCAGGGGTGTGGTAGAAAGCCCACAATGAGTTTTTTCCTTAAAAAACTTGTTTCATTTTTATTTAAGTGACATTTCTGGGTGTGTTACAGTACTCTAGAATAACGGCTTTGCGAGAAAGTTCTTAAAAGGGACGATCCAAAGGAGCTGCTGGGGTCCCCTTCCAATTGCTAGAGAGCCAAGATAGGGGGCTACAGGTGATTTCATGTGTCCTTCATCTCTAAGTGTCTAAATGACTATTCGTTTTGACCAAATAGTGCAATAAGCTTAATGTTTATCATTAAATGGATATGAAGGTCAGAGGTTTATTTGGAGGAGAAATGTGTGATGTAGACATGTGTCAGAGAATGTACATCACAGAAAATTAGCTTCTTCTTATTAGAAAAGAAAAAAAAAAGATAGTAAGCTTCATGGACCAGGCAGGGAGCTTGGTGTGGTAGAAAGCCAAAACTGAATTGGGATCAGAAGAAAAGAAAGAGGAAACAGTTTGGTGATTTTAGTTATGTAGGGAACAACTCCCTCTGTCAAAGCAACTTTAAACACTTTATCTATAGTTTACAATCCCTGAGAATGCTCTACTGCACTGAGAGGTTATATATTACCCATCCAGAGTCACAGCTCCTATGTCAGAGATGCCAGGTCTCTATCCGCATGAGAATGCTTTTCAGGACACCTGGGTCCAAGTCCTGCATGAGTTATTTACTATATGTTATCATAAGAAATACACTTGACCTGTGTGGTTCTCACCTTCCTCATCTGCAGACCAGATGCTGTCTAAGGTTCCCTTCTAGTTTAAGATTTTGATTCTGTGAAATCTTCTGATGTCTACACAGAACTAAGTGGGGACAGGAGAAAAATCAATATAGTAATTAAGAAGTTAAGGAAAGCTCAGGACTTACCAGTGTACAAAGTGTGCAAGGCAATATGCTTATATGGCTTAATAGTTAAGTCACAGTTAAAGGGAGGACAAATCCTGCAAATCCTCCCTCCTCTTACCAAATCCCTTTAGACTCTGACAGCTGGATCCAAGGCTGAGTTTTTACAGTCCAATGAGTCACATTTGGGAAGTGAAAGGAACTATTCTACTTTACAAGCCTTTGATAAAACAGTAACTCAGATTACCAGCTTGGGGCCAAGGAACTTGTTCATCTCTACAACATTTTCAGATATTAAAGATATGAGGAGTTCTTAGAGGAGGAAAAGAAAGCATGACAGAAACTGACATGGGGGGAAAAGGCCTATTTGTAATGTGAACAATGCATTCATTGTAAAGTACCTGGTTTCCCATCTCTTTCATTCGGGGTTGTTCTTTTCATTGAATTGACAATTAGAAGACCTGAGTTCAAGTCCTGATTTTGTCACTTCCCACCTATGTGACTTTATACAAATCACTGGAATTTTCTGGACCTGTTTTCTTAATTACATATACATATGAAAATTTCAAAGAAAAATGAGATAACTTGAAGAAAGCAGAGTTGAAAGGACAATATGCTCAAATACTATAACAATATAAATATTATCAACAGAGAGAACAATAAAACTGTGGCCAAAATTTAGTAGTCAAAACAGAAGTATACTGTCAAAATTAAAGAGTACATATCTCCTTTCTGTTAATTTGTAAATTGTTTTTTCATGGAATGTTTTTTGCAAGGGGATTTATATATTTACATATATATTTATATGCCTATTAGGAAATGCCTGCTATGTGAAAAAATGTTTTTTTAAAGAAAAGATTACAGAAAACAGATAGCCCCAAAAGAAAAGAAATAACTGATAGCCCTATAGGTTATAAGTAGTCAAGACTTAGAGAACTACTAATTTATATTTTTTAAAAAACCACACCAAAACAATGACAAATAAAATGAGAGGATTGATTTAGTCAGTGTCCAGAGTTCCTTTTTTGGCTCTACTTATTTTTCTCAGAATTCTATTGTATCATCTCTAAGTCTAAATATTTAGAAATTAAGTTATTTTTTTGTGAAACAAATACCCATATATTCATGGTTCAGTATATATAGATGCTTATATGTCACTATAGGAGTTCCTTTTGAATATAATCTCAACTTCTACCCAAAACCTCAGCCAGAACTATGCTCTACATTTCATATTAAACACATACATGTTCAATGCATATATACATTATGTATACATGTGTACATAAATGAGCACATCTGTGTGTATATATTATGTTTGTTTACACACATACATACATACATGGATCAGGGCTAAATCAATGATTTCCTTCCCAGTAAAGAACATCTATTAATGAAGACCTGCACATTTTTCCAATCTTCGAAAGATGTCTAGAGTGCTGAGAGGATAATTTGCCTGCAGTCCCACAGTGTGTTAGCATGTGTCACAAGTGAGAGTTGGACTCAAGTGCTCCTAGTTCTAAGGTCAGCTCTCTAAGCCATGCAATTTAAATATATTCATATACACAATCTATGGGTTTGTATAAGGATATAAATATATTGCATACACTCATTTATATCATTCTTGAATTAATTTATTGGGTTATATTCATTAAGAATACTACTGTATACAAGGCATTGTGCTAGGCTCTGTTGAGGATATAAGAGAAATAGCAATACTCTTTAACTTTACAATTTCTCTTTACAAAGTACTTTGATGCATATTACCTCACATCAACCTCACAACAACCTAATGATGAAAATAGTAGAAGTCTTATTATCAGTATTTTACAGATAAACACGAAAGTTCTTGGAGGTCAAGTGATTTGTCAAATGTCCTATAATTCATCAAGTCAAGTCTGAGATTAGGACCCATATCTCGACTCCAACTTTGGTCTTTTCTTTCGTATACCCCGCTACCTCTCAACATATTCTTTGCTTTTATTGAACATACATAGTCTCACAAAGCTTTCTCTCTTCACAAATTCTGGAGTCAAGCTGAAGTGAGGGAAGTTCCCTCATACTCAGAATTATATCATGTTCTAATTGCTCTATTTCCTGCCTCACCTTCCTCTAGCCCTCTGTGACCAATTTCAAACAAATGATTGTGAAAATAAAAGAGGAAGAAGAGAATGTAGTATCAGAAGCATATAATTTTATTCATTTTTTTAAAACCTTACCTTCCATCTTGGAATCAATACTGGGTATTGGTTCCAAGGCAGAAGAGTGGTAAGGGCTAGGGAACAGGGGTCAAGTGACTTCCCCAGAGTCACACAGCTGGGAAGTGTCTGAGGCCAGATTTGAACCTAGGACCTCCCATCTCTAGGCCTGGCTCTCAATCCACTGAGCTACCCAGATGCTCCCAGCATATAATTTTAAAACTTCATCTTTTCTTCATTTTATCCCATCCAACTCACCTACTCTTCCATGCATAGCAATTTTCTAAAGTATTGAGAGAATTACACGAATGCCTCCCAATCTAGAAAAGTCAGGCACCAAAGTTCTCCTTATCTTTAGTGAAGGAATGTATTTTTAAAACTGTCTCCATTTTTTTCTGCTCTTGGTTCTCATAAACACAACTTTGTTCACAACACTTTCCTAATTAAAAAAAAAATCTTTACCCAAGAAAACACTGCTAAACATTGAGAGAGTGCTGAGATTCTGACTTGTACCACTCAGGTTAGACACAGAGACCAAATAAACGTAAGCTTAGCTGTGCACAAGTTTGGTTTAGCATAGACTATTATGTAAATAAACACATCCTGTTTAAGTTTATTACTTGGTTCCTTGAAAAAAAAATGTTATTAAGAAAAACAATGCCAGAGAACAGCTTCTCTTTTCCAATAGGGTTAGTTGTAAATATGGTAATAATGGCTTTATTGCAATATAATCTTGGTTAGGCAATGTAGGATATTTCCATACTTTTGCTGTGCAAATTCAGGAAGTCAGAAGAGAAAAACTGAAGTTCTGGGTCCTACCAAGCTGAAGGCTTCATTGCATTGACCAGGGTGACTATGGGATTTACATGAAACCTTACAAGTTCCTTTTGAATTTGGCGACTTGATTAAAATAACTTTAATATACCTGAAATCAAATAGACTGAGAGAAAGAATTCGTTACCCTGGCCATTTTGGTAAAGGCTTATATCATATGGTTAATTCAGTGTAAGATGACCACTGTTTTAGTCTATTCCCTCACTTTCCCACTGTTTCATTTATTTTGTTGTTGTAATTGTATTGGTGGTGGTGGTGGTATAGGCACGGCCTCAATAAATGTTGGGGGTTGACTGAATGGGAATTACATCTTTATTCCCACAAGATCTACATTGTACTCTCTGGATGGGTCAGTGTTTCCTCCACAAAAATAAAGCTTATTTCTTTGAGGAGTATAAAGGGACAAGAAGTTCTGAGACTTTTGAGAATTGTTTATACTCTGAACAAATCTTAAAAGTAGGGGTATAACTATTACATTTCTTTTTTTTTTTAAACTCCTTCACAAACAGTTTAATTTTAGATTCCATTTGCTGTTCTCTTTCTCCCATTGGAGTCAAAGGTCAGCTGTGGATGCTGAGAAATGTCAGCAGAGAGGACAAAGCAATAGCCAAGGGAGGAAATCCTGATGAGCAGTATTGTAATTTGTGGAGGCCAAACTGAATCCCAGAAGCTAAGCTTGCTAGAGTGTATTGAATGATACCGAATGTTTTTGACAGAGAAGCTGTTAGGGAGAGGGAGGAGTGTTGCTGGGCAGAAGAACTAATTTCCTCTTGAGTACAAGTTGAGAATGCGGATGTGTGGGAGGTAAACTGCAGGATGTATGTCTAAGTAAATGTGCTCATTTTACTCTCTTGCCAGTTCTATTCTTCCCAGCCCTAAAGACACCGAAGACTACCAAAGACAGGATCATTTTAGGCTCAGCTCTGGGGATACAGCTCTAGGCCAGGACATGGCAGAAATTCTCGTAATAGTATTATTCTTATTTTGCTCGTGGCACAGTATTATTGGTGGTGAAGAATGTTTAAAGTGGCTAACCGAGCAAGGTCCCCAAGGTGGTGGGGCCTCCAGTTGCATTACCAAGGTTTGGGGATCCTTCATCCCCATTCCCCTTCCTTTCTCCAACCCCCTTCCAGTCCTTTCTCCTGACTTTCTCAGGACTTTCAGGTTGAGAAGGCTTTGCTCCTCCAAAGGCTATGGCAGCCTTCCTAAATTCAAGCAGAGGAGAGCAGATAGTTAACTCCAGCTGGGAACAAAAGCCATGGAATGTGTACATTTCAGAGCATGGTAAACAATTTTCTGGCACACCTCAGGAGGTTTGGCAAGACACGAGTTTGGATCAACTGCTCTAATGGCTTATCCCTGGTAGACCGTTGAGGCTCCAGGCAAGACTTCTTATCATTGGGGTCTGTGAACTTGTTTTAAAAAATATTCTAATAGTTCTATTTCAATATAATTGGTTTCCTTTACAATCTTATGTATTTTATTTTGCAAACTTAAAAATATTATTCTGAGAAGGTCAGGCTTCAGCAGACTGCCATATGGTTTGCCCAACTGCCAAAAGGGGTCTATGACCCCCAAATGGCTGAGAATCCCTGCAAGTCTAGAACCTGTTGAGTTCTTCTGCTCCTAAGTAGGCCTGAGGAGTGGGGCTTGCTTTCAGTATTCTTAAATCACCTTAAATTATTTCTTGAATAGTATTCCTACATTGATTCTCAAATCCAGTTATAATCTGGTTTCAGGGTTATGCTAGACAAGGGAGTCTCCCCAACTGCTCCCTCTCCCCTCCCTATAAAGAGGGTTGACACCTAAGGGTCAGAGCTAAGCCAGAATCATCAAATTCAGGTGTGAGGGGCAGGATACTTTGTCAGAAAATAAAATCTTTTGACTTTATAATGTAACTTTGGTAGAGTTCTAGTCTCACCACCTCTTGATGGTACCAAGTGTCTTTTGCTGACTAATGCTTTTTTAATCAGCATATTATATGTAAGGGGCAAGAAGAATCATAGGAAAGAGAAATCATGTATCAAAGAGCTGCCTAGATCAACACCAGCTAAACAGTAATAATAATAATATCAACAATGTATTCTTTAAAAAGTAGATAGAATATACATTAAGTATAAACATGTGAAAAGAACACAATATATTTTTAATGATTATGTGGGTTTAGAAAAGAAGACCCTTCAGGGGCAGCTGGGTAGCTCAGTGGATTGAGAGTCAAGCCTAGAGATGTGAGGTCCTAGGTTCAAGTCTGGCCTCAGACACTTCCCAGCTGTGACCCTGGGCAAGTCACTTAATCCCCATTGCCTAGCTCTTACTACTCTTCTGCCTTGGAACCAATGCACAGTATTGATTCCAAGATGGAAGGTAAGGGTTTAAAAAAAGAAAATCCTTCAAGTGAGTAAAATGTTTAACCTCACTGATTTCTGGATGTAGAGCTCAAAGATGACAGGAGTTTCTGAAGCACTGAGAAATGTAGTTCATTGTGACAGCAGTGAGGACTTAGCATCAATAGAACAGCTGCCCAAGTCATGGGACTGAAAAACACTTGCCCAATGACTACTTCAGAAAATGCCTTCCCAGGTAATAATTTCCCTTACTTCATTTTTGGTCCTGCCTTTCTCTATCTTAGCCACTTTCTCTCTGCTGGCTTCACTGTTCAAGGCGGCTTGCTTCTTGAAGAATCCTGCAAGACACTTCTCCTTTTACAGAGTTCCTTTCCTAGGCAGCTTAATGGTAAATAACTCCTTCAAACCAGGGTCCACTTTCCTAGCAATAAATCTCTGCCAGCTAAAGCCAAGTACCAGCATTGGAGCAGCCTGCTGGATTCCAGGCAATTTTACTTCTGACCTTGCTTCTGTGAATAAGACACATCCATCGAACATCAAGAATGGGGATTAGACTCCTTAAAGTCTATACCCATCGAAGAGTTCATATTTTGCAATATGTTTGTTTCTATGATGTACATGTATGTATAGCAGGAATTCTATGGCAAAATTGGCAAAATCATTGAATAAAATATATAAAAATAAATAACTCTTTTCCCTGCTGATTTCTTCCCAGCACATAACCATATTCTCTTCTTTGAAAAAACAGAATAACTCACAATGTCTCTTAAACCCTCTTCACTGTGAGCAATTTGAACCAAAGGAAATAGAGTATGAGATAAGGCTACCTCACTCTACTCTACTGTTACCTGGGGGGAGGGGGGTTCTCAGGAAAAATTATGCCCATCACAAGAAGTTGCCAGTGCAACACCCAGCCTTAACCAAATCTAGAGATTCATTACAGGCTAGATTAGGATATAAAAAGGGAGTGTATGGAAAAGATGGAGGGTTGAGGAAGCGGTTCTATAAGCCCTTAAAAGTTCATAAAGTAATAGACAATGCTAGTGACAGGAATGGCTGGCATCCTCAGAACAGTAAGGGGTCATTATTATTCCTTTCTTAAAAATGAGAAAATTAAGACTCAGAGGATGATTGACTTACCTAAGGCCACACCAATAGTTTTAGAAGACTGAGATTTAATAGATTGTTTGTGTGTGTTTTCTTGTTTATTTTCATATTCGATCTGTTTGCAATTGCTTCCTTTTGTAAAGTAATAAAATCATGGCAAGAATAGGGGTTAGTGTCTGTGCTCAGCTCACTATAGGATTTCATTTTATGATGTTCTCTTTAGAAATACTAGGCAGGCACGCTTGATTAATAAATAGCAATGTTTCCTACCAGCACTTTCTCCTTGTATTGTTAAACTCCATTGTACTCTGTGGAGGTTGTAGTTTATAAAGATTCCAGATAAGTCACCAAAAAATCCATTTATGAGAATAATTTAAATTTGGTGCACAACATTGAGTCTTTTTTCTCTACTCTTAAAGTCTGCTTAAAAACAGGAAACCACATTTCTCCACCCCAACCCGCCATCCACTGAGACCTTCCATAGCAGATTTGACTTACAGTTTTCCAACCACTCCTCAATTTGGCCTGATGCCTGCTTTTATCTCAGTTGGGGACCCTTCCCTGGATCCACACACATATACACAGATAGCCTCCACCTTTGACCATCATTTAGGAATCTGGGCTGTTGGTGGCAGGTGTCTGCCCCCTTCCTTCTCTCTTCAGGGCTATCTCCTTTTGACTCCCCTTTCTACTACAGCAAAGCCATCCTTGCTGTTCCCCCAACACTCCTTTCCATAGGTCAGTAAATAAGGTATCCTGACCCTCTCCCAGGAAAAATAAAGGGCCACTTAGATCCAGAGATTCCTCACTTTCTCCCCCACCCTTGGGCTTTCCGATCTCCCTGTGGTATTTGAACTTACGTGCAGCCGTTCTTTTCTCCCTCTGGGGTGCCTCTGCCTCTCAGCTCTTGCTTCTCAGTTCTGGCAGTTATAAAAAGGAAGGAAGTTGATTAGAAGAAAAAAAAGTTTTAAACCTACTTGAAGAGGAAACCCCGAGCTGCCTCAAATCCTGTTGCTTTGCAGTGAGCTCTATATCAGGGTCTATCTTTTGATAAACAGACTGAACAAGAGCCTTTTAAATAAATCCTGCATTTGATAAAATGATTGTTCATGTGGAAATGTGCATTTGTGTGACAATTATTGTGTGAACAGATGAATGTATATGTTTATATTTAGATATGTAGAAGAGTCTATGCATGTAGGTTTATAGAGTCTGTGAGTTTTTCTAGTACTCTACTTTTGTCAATAACTCATTCTATAATCTTGACTCCCACCTGGTTTATAATCCACAAGATGGAAACAACAAAGTCTAACTTGGAAAGAGATCTCTGACACATAAGTGTTGTAAATAAATGTTGGCTATGAAAATGTCAGTGATAATCACACATGTCTATAAATCTCAATCTTTTAGTTTGCTCTGGTGCCAACAAGTGTCAGAATTACCAGTAACTGGGATATAATCACCATGCAATTTTCTGTGAAATAGAAAGTTAAATATTTTTAATTGGATGAATGTCATATTATTTATGCTCCTGAAGGCACAATTAATTCTTCTTCTACCCAGACAGCAAAATAGCCTTCCTAAGGCACAGATCTGACCATTTCATTTCCCTAGAATCAATAGGAAATCCCCCTCAACAGTCTAAGTTTCAGATACCTTTGTGGTCTAATTTCTCTTTACTCTCCTTTACTCTCTGTTACTCTAGCGAACCAGGATTACCAACTGTTATGTTCCTGGAACTTGAAATTTCATCTCTCACCTCTGTCTACTTGCACATGTCATTTTGTCTTATATATCCAGAATGTACTCCTCTTCATCTCCTCCTTTTACAATCCTCATCTTCCTCAGCTCTAGGGCTGGTTTCTCTCCCTTACTCTCCCCTCCACACCCTTCTATGAAAATGTTCCCTATTCTTTTTCAAATACATATAGATCCATTTGTCTGGGTCTCATCTTTATCACACCCCACCTCACCTATCCCGTACATAATTTTTGCTATCCCTGTAGCTCCATTCTCAAGTAGAATTGAAGTGATAGGAGGAAAGGGTACAGTATTGTTTTTGTCTTTGAATCCCATGGGTCCTTGAACATAGTAGGGCTTTAATAAATATTTATTATATTGAACTTCTCTGAAACAAATTAAAAATACACTAATTCAGTCTACTAATTTAGAATTTCTGATTCTTCAACTTAGATACTAATAAGAATACAGTAGAAAGAACACTATATTTGGAGTTCAAGGGTCTGGTAAAGATAATTTTAGTGTTGTAACTTAAATCTAAATTTAATTGGTCGCCAGGGAAAATCCCAAATAATAAAATACCCAAGTCAGCTGGAAATTTTATGGTGATTTAATTGATAGTGGAGGAGATTAAGGATAAGGAAGAAGAAAAAGGAGTAGCATTTTCTCCCGCCTGGCTAGTACTGGGCAGGAAGATCAGAAAATCTAGAAAGTAAGGTTTTGGAGTGTGAAGGAAGAAGGAATCAGCCTGAACTCCAAAAAGGGATCAACTGAGATGCCCTAACCTGAATCAGCTCAAGGGCAAACTCACCGCCAAACCTAGAAAAATAACTGCCACCATTCCAAGATGTCGGAACGCCTAGTACGCTGCCAGGCAGAGTTGCCTCTCCAGGGAAAGAGGGTGAAGAGAGCCAGTGATGTGCCTTATATAGACAGTTTTATGTCACTTTCCTGCATCTCATCTGTACCAATGATAGCTTAGCTTGACTTAGGACAGCCCAGGGGTCTGTCCACTTTTTCCATACATGTCTGTTGAAGGCCATTTCCTCAGATAAATAATTCTTTGAGTATGGTGCAGGAATCCTGAGCTTGTTAAACTGAGTAAGGTGGAGAAATGTAGAGTTCCCAAGACTTGATTCTGTTAAACCAAGTATCTTCATTGTTATTGATCAGGAAATAGCTAAATCAGATCTTCTAAAGTATGGTCTGATTAGGGTGGAGTAGTTTTCAAAATTCAGACAGCTCTGCTGTTTACTACCTGTGTGAATTTAGGTGAGTTATTAACTTCCATGGGCTAGATAATCTTCAGATCCCTTTCAGTTCTAACTCTAATGATTATTAATTCATATCATGTGTGAAGAACACATTCACTAAGCACACTAACATAGTGACCTAAGAACCATGCTTAAATTGGAAGTAAGGATTCAATCATATTTATTGTGTGCAAAGTGAACAGATGTTAATTACCAGTGTACAGATCCTATTGAAACATAGAGTATATCAAAGCATATCAGAGCAGAAAGAAATCTTGAGGTCATCTGGTACAACTTGTACCTGAACAGGAATCATCTTTAGGCATCTCCTGGCCAACGTCATTCAATTTCTGCTGGAAGGCATTTGATGAGGGGGAACGCACTATCCTGTTTATTCTGTGTTTACAAAAGAAACAGAAGTATCATGTGCTCACAGATACATGGCAGCCAGATGGAGGAACCCAACTTGCTACTGCACCTACATAGCAGTTCATAGTGGCTCTGACCCTCTTGAGTACAGGAAGGGGTCAAAAGTATTTAAGAGATTAGCATCATTCCTTTTTTTCTCTTTTATGTGAACTGAGTTCTAGCTCAGCACATCCCAAGTCATCATTAGTAGATTTCATTGTAATACTGTATCAGCCCTTCAATAACTAATGGATGGAAATAGGTTCCCCAAAGTCCATTCACTGAATTGGAATCAGATTGGATATTGGAATAAAATATCTGCACATGCTCTGTATAACCCATCAGTACAATCTGAACATGCTCTAAGTACTGAACCCTCACTGTCTAGTTCCTCATTTTTAGCAGTATTGAAGTTTATTGCCTCTACATTTCTTTTGTTTTCTTATTCTATTTTTCTCTTTGAGAAGAAGCCACCCTTATTCTTTTGTCCTTGCTTAAATCTACGTATCATAGGTTGCTAACTCCTTAAGTTGCTGCTAATGTATACGAACAATTTTAGAGATATCTTTAGAAACTGTTTTGATATCAAAATTTTAAGTTACAAATCTAATTTGGATGTTTAAAAAAACTAATTAAAGCAAAAATAAAATTAAACTGATTTCATTACTTCTGCTCAGTGAAGATAATAAAAACTTGAAACTTAAAGGGGAAAGAGTTATAATGTTCTATGTCCCCTTTGTCTAGAATGGTATAATTGTTCTTTCCTTCTCACTCTCTTTTGATGAATCAATCCTTCCTCTCATCCCCAACTGTAGTGTGCCTTAAGGCTCTATTCGGAACCCCTTTAATTTCATTCTCTTTTCTATTTGCTATCTTACCAATTCCCAAGGGTTAGTTTGTGAGTTAGTTAGTTAGTCTGTGGAAGTGACACCTAGGTATCCAGTTCTATTCTCTTTCTTGAGCTTCAGTCCTGCACTAAGAAAGGCTTCTTGAGTATTTCCCACTGGATATCTCCTAAATCCCTCAAAGTTAACAAATGCAAAACAATTCATCATCTTTCTCTATAAACCAGCCTCTCTTCTGAATTTCCTTGTGTCTGCTGAAGACATTACTTTCCTTCTAGTCTCTTAGGTTGATAATCTCAGAGTCATTTCAGACTCTTCAGTCTCACTCAAATTTCCTATCAAATGAGGTAGAAAAAATTGTGAATTTTACATCCATAGCATCTCTTGCTTCTCTCCCTTTCCCTCTAATAGCAGGCCTACTGCCCCCACCCCTGTACAGGCCTTCATCACCTCTTTCATAGACTAGTATCATGACTCTCTAATTGTTTTCCCTGACAAATGATCCTCCACACAGTTGCTAAAGTAACATTCCCAAAGCATAGACCTGACCATGTTAGTCCCCAAGTGTTAAAGGTCCAGGACCTCCATATTACTTCTAGGACAAAATATAAATGGCTCTATTTAGCATCTAAAGTCCTTGTCAACTTGCCTCCAGACTTTCTTCTCAGGTTTATGATATACATAATTCCTTGCCAGGCACACTGGTCAATAATGGCTTACTTGCTGTTCTACAATCCATCCTTTTGCATTTTGCCATTAATTGAAGCTTATTGCTTACTGACACCGCTCCTTTCCTTTTATAACCCCAGTTAGGGCCATCTTCTCTCTCCTTCCCCAAGATAAGTTGTCATGGAGACTTTGGGAAATCTCCCTGGGATCATAGAAACTTGTTGAGCTAGATTGTGCCTGGCAGGAGAACTCTGGTTTTTTATTTTAGTGGGCTAAAGCCCAAGTTTTAGGGGGCCACATAAGGGGACTCAGAGTTATCCTGTCATTCTGGGGAAGGAAAGATTCTTTGGCACTTTGTTGGTCTAAATATGTGACAAGATGCAGAGTAGGGTCTAGTTGCCCCATGGAGCAACTATGAGCAACACAGAGTAGAGACAAGAAGGAAATGAGAGTAGAATTAAAGAAAGTCAGAGGAGGCAAAGAACAATCCTGGGGCAGTATCAAATCAGTAAAAGATAGCAACATTTGGGGAGAGTGCCCAGAGGACCACACTTCAGAAATTTTCACTCACAATTTTCTTCTTCCCTAGAGTTGTTCGATTTTGTGCTATTAGAATTTCATTCTAGATTACTTCCCCTCCCTCTTGGCCTGATTTCCACAGCAGAAATTGAGGCTATGGGATCCTACCTATCTTTTCTCTGAGCTTTTTGAAATTCACTCTGCCAAAACCTGGGAATATGCCAGACTATGCTCAGTCTTCTTCTTTATCATAGACTTTAAAATGGAACAGTTGGTTAGTTTCTCCCAAGGCTCCCATCATTTCTCCTTTGGGAACCTTTTCTCCCTGTTAGTGAGAATTAGCTCAAAATTAGCAATTTCTTTATCACTTTTCCACTTCTAATCTTATTTCCTTCTAATGAACTTTATATTCAGTTATGTTTCTTTCTTTAAGTAATAGTTTCAAGGCAGAAGAGGCATTAGTGGGGTAGGCAGTTGGGGCTAAGTGATTTGCCCCTGGTCCCATAGGTAGGAAGTGTCTGAAGTAAGAGTTGAGCCTAGGACCTCCTGTGTCCAGTCCTGTTTTTTCTATTTACTGGGTCACTTTGCTGCCCCAATGGTTCTATTGCTTTCTAGGACTGGCAGTACAGAATTCATTGAAGCAGATCCAATGCAACTGCTACTTTAAAAACTACTTTGTTACAAATTTTCCAACTCTACTTTTAAAAAGTTCTATAATTCTTTTTCAAAAAATGTGCTAAAGTATCAATGCTCTATAATTCTGGATGTTTATGAGTTCAGACTGGCCATATATCATTCTTTTACCTTCCTGTTGTTTTCCCCAATACAACTTTGCTATATATGTGTATATAATCTGTTTCTAAGTTTCACTGGTTCTCCCTTTGCAACATCTCTGTTGTTTATTCAGAGAATCTTACTAAGAGAAATGGAATTCTAGTGGTGGAACAAGGAAATTCTGCTCCACTCTCCCTTTCTCTCATTCATTATATGGTATCAAATAAGGGGTGGCACAGTTAATTACTAAAGATTGCTTTGATATTGAAATGTTTTACTTACCTGTTATTTACTTTTTTTGAACAATTATTTGCTAGATAAAGATAATTTTGTTGACATTAAGAATTTCTGTTTTTTTGCTATAGGAAATGTGAGAGGTAAGGAAAACCTGTGTATTTTTTTGATTTGCTAAATTTTACTAGCCTGGTGATGACTATTTTAACTTTATAATCAATAGACTACTGAAGGCTTAACACAACATAAATTTTATTTACAATTGACGTTTAAAACTTTTCATTTTTGTTTTCCTAGTTTTGCCTAGAAAAGAAGCCACTAGACCTCTTCATAGATCCCTCTAGAACTAATATTATTATCTCCAAGCAGATTAGTCACTTTATGCTAGGGTCCTTTGCTCAGAATCAGCCATAGGGACTTCTACTTGACAACCTTCTTGGCACTTTTTACAGAAGAGTGAACCATCATTTTTCCTGTCACTCACAGGGTTGCATTAAAGTAGAGGGGTCAAACACTTAGCCTACCAGCTTATGTGGTCCATGATTCAGAGTGCAATCCAAACCCAATTAAAATGTAATTGGGAAATATTTAACAAAATAAATTAACAAAAATAGAAATATATGAAGATGCATGGTTTTCTAAGTCAAAATAAGGTCTTCAAGGATCCTTATGTATGGTTTAGAGGTTCCATTTCTATCTAAGTTTGACACCCTTCTTTAGAGGAATTCCTGACTTGTTATTTACCCTCACCCAACTCCCTTAATCAATTACTAAGACTCATTGGTTTTGCCTTCACAACATCTCATATCAGAGAACTTCTCTTTACTCACACAGCTACCATGCTAGTTCAGGTCTTCATTTTCTCCCTGCTGGACTTTTTGCAACACTATCCTAAATGGTTTCTCTTGCCTGAAGTCTCTATCCTCTTTAATCCATCTTCTACACAATTGTCAAAGCAATATTCCCAAAGAACAATTCTTCTCATTCCATTCTTTTTTTTTTAAATAATATTTTACTTGATCATTTCCAAGCATTATTCATTAAAGACAAAGATCATTTTCTTTTCCACCACCCCCGACCCTCCATAGCTGATGCGTGATTCCACTGGGTATCACATGTGTTCTTGATTCGAAACCATTGTCATGTTGTTAGTATTTGCATTAGAGTGTTAGTTTAGAGTCTCTCCTCTGTCATGTCCCCTCAACCGCTGTAGTTGGGCAGTTGCTTTTCCTAGGTGTTTCTACTCCCACAGTTTGTCCTCTGCTTATGAATAGTGTTTTTTCTCCTAGATCCCTGCAGATTGTTCAGGGACATTACACCGCCACTAATGGAGAAGTCCATTACGTTTGATTATACCACAGTGTATTAGTCTCTGTGTAAATGTTCTCCTGCTTCTGCTCCTTTCACTCTGCATCACTTCCTGGAGGTTGTTCCAGTCTCCATGGAATTCCTCCACTTTATTATTCCTTTTAGCACAATAGTATTCCATCACCAACATATACCACAATTTTTTCAGCCATTCCCCACTGAAGGGCATCCCCTCGTTTTCCAATTTTTGGCCACCACAAAGAGTGCAGTTATGAATATTTTTGTACAAGTCTTTTTGTCCATTATCTCTTTGGGGTACAGACCCAGCAGTGCTATGGCTGGATCAAAGGGTAGATATTCTTTTATCGTCCTTTGGGCATAGTTCCAAATTGCCCTCCAGAATGGTTGGATCAGTTTACAACTCCACCAGCAATGAATTAATGTCCCTACTTTGCCACATCCCCTCCAGCATTCATTACTTTCCATAGCTGTCATGTTAGCCAATCTGCTGGGTGTGAGGTGATACCTCAGAGTTATTTTGATTTGCATCTCTCTGATTATAAGAGATTTAGAACACTTCTTCATGTGCTTATTAATAGTTTTGATTTCTTTATCTGAAAACTGCCTATCCATGTCCCTTGCCCATTTATCAATTGGAGAATGGCTTGGATTTTTGTACAATAGATTTAGCTCTTTATAAATTTGAGTAATTAAACCTTTGTCAGAGGTTTTTATGAAGATTTTTTCCCAATTTGTTGTTTCCCTTCTGATTTTAGTTACATTGGTTTTGTTTGTACAAAAGCTTTTTAATTTGATGTAGTCAAAATTATTTATTTTACATTTTGTGACTCTTTCTATGTCTTGCTTGGTTTTAAAGTCTTTCCCCTCCGAAAGGTGTGACATGTATATTATTCCGTGTTTACCCAATTTACTTATGGTTTCCTTCTTTATGTTTAAGTCATTAACCCATTTTGAATTTATGTTGGTGTAGGGTGTAAGGTGTTGATCAATTCCTAATCTCTCCCACACTGTCTTCCAATTTTCCCAGTGGTTTTTATCGAATAGTGGGTTTTTGTTCCAAAAGCTGGGATCTTTGGGTTTATCGTATACTGTCTTGCTGAGGTCTCTTGCCCCCAGTCTATTCCACTGATCCTCCTTTCTGTCTCTTATCCAGTACCAAATTGTTTTGATGACTGCTGCTTTGTAATATAGTTTGAGGTCTGGGACTGCAAGGCCCCCATCATTTGTGTTTTTCTTTCCATTATTTCCCTGGATATCCTTGATCCTTTGTTATTCCAAATGAACTTTGTTATGGTTTTTTCTAAATCAGTAAAGAAATATTTTGGGAGTTCCATGGGTATGGCACTAAATAGATAAATAAGTTTGGGTAGGATGGTTATTTTTATTATATTGGCTCAACCTATCCATGAGCAGTTAATGTTTTTCCAGTTGCTCAAGTCTAGTTTTAGTTGTGTGGAGAGTGTTTTGTAGTTGTGTTCATATAGTTCCTGTGTTTGTCTCAGGAGATAGATTCCTAGGTATTTTATTTTATCTAAGGTGATTTTGAATGGGATTTCTCTTTCTAGTTTTTGCTGCTGAGCTGTGTTGGAGATATATAGAGATGCTGATGACTTATGTGGGTTTATTTTGTATCCTGCAACTTTGCTAAAGTTGTTGATTATTTCAATTAGCTTTTTGGTTGAATCTCTAGGATTCTTTAAGTAGACCATCATGTCATCTGCAAAGAGTGATAACTTGGTCTCCTCCTTGCCTATTTTGATGCCTTCAATTTCTTTTTCTTCTCTAATTGCTACTGCTAGTGTTTCTAGTACAATCTCAAATAGTAGAGGTGATAATGGCATCCTTGTTTCACTCCTGATCTTATTGGGAATGCATCTAGTTTATCCCCATTGCAGATGATATTAGCTGATGGTTTTAGATATATACTGTTTATTATTTTTAGGAATGACCCTTCTATTCCTATGCTTTCTAGTGTTTTTAATAGGAATGGGTGTTGTATTTCATCAAATGCCTTTTCTGCATCTATTGAGATAATCATGTGATTCTTGTTGGTTTGCTTGTTGATGTGGTCAATTATGTGGATGGTTTTCCTACTATTGAACCAGCCCTGCATCCCTGATATAAATCCTACTTGATCATGGTGGATGACCCTTCTGATCACTTGCTGGAGTCTTTTTGCTAGTATCCTATTTAAGATTTTTGCATCTATATTCATTAGGGAGATTGGTCTATAGTTTTCTTTCTCTGTTTTTGACCTGCCTGGTTTTGGAATCAGTACCATGTTTGTGTCATAAAAGGAGTTTGGTAGAACTCGTATTGGGATTAACTCTGTTCTCTGAATGTTTGATAGAATTCACTGGTGAATCCATCGGGCCCTGGGGATTTTTTCTTAGGAAGTTTTTTGATGGCCTGTTGGATTTCATTTTCTGATATGGGATTATTTAAGAATTCTATTTCTTCTTCTGTTAGTCTAGGCAGTTTGCATTTTTGTATATATTCATCCATATCACCTAAAGTGGTGTATTTATTGCCATATAATTGGGCAAAGTAATTTTTATGATTGCCTTAATTTCCTCTTCATTGGAGGTGATGTCCCCCTTTTCGTCTTTGATGCTGTTAATTTGCTTTTCTTCTTTCCTTTTTTTAATTAGATTGACCAGTCTATTTTGTCTGTTTTTTCAAAGTACCAGCTTCTTGTCTTATTTATTAAATCAATAGTTCTATCACTTTCGATTTTATTAATTTCTCCCTTAATTTTTAGGATTTCTAGTTTGGTTTTCTGCTGGGGGGTTTTAATTTGATGGCTTTCGAGTTTTTTTATTTGCATTTCCAATTGATTGATCTCTGCTCTCCCTAGTTTGTTAATGTATGCACGCAGGGATATGAATTTATCTCTGATTACTGCTTTGGCTGCATCCCAAAAGGTCTGAAAGGATGTCTTGCCATTGTCATTTTCCTTGGTGAAATTATTAATTGTTTCTATGATTTCTTCTATAACTAAATGATTTTGGAGTATCATATTGTTTAATTTCCAATTAGCTTTTGATTTGGTTTTCCATGTACCATTACTGATCATTATTTTTATTGCCTTGTGATCTGAAAAGGCTGCATTTATTATTTCTGCTTTTCTGCATTTGTGTGCCATGTTTCTGTGATCTAATGTATGGTCAATCTTTGTGAATGTGCCATGTGGTGCTAAGAAGAAGGTGTATTCCTTTTTATCCCTATTTATTTTTCCCCATATGTCTATTAATTCTAATTTTTCTAAGATTTCATTCACTTCTTTTACCTCTTTCTTATTTATTTTTTTATTTTATTTATCTAAATTTGATAATGGTTGGTTTAAGTCTCCCACTAATATGGTTTTACTGTCTATTTCTTCCTTCAATTCTCCTAGTTTCTCCATTAAAATTTTGGGTGCTATATTATTTGGTGCATACATGTTGATTAATGATATTTCCTCGTTATCTAAGGTCCCTTTTAACAAAATATAATTACCTTCCCTATCCCTTTTGATCAGGTCTATTTTTGCTTTGACTTTATCAGATATCATGATTGCCACTCCTGCCTTCTTTCTGTCAGTTGAGGCCCAGAAGGTCTTACTCCATCCTTTAATTCTGACCTTGTGGGTGTCTACCCGCCTCATGTGTGTTTCTTGAAGACAACATATGGTAGGGTTTTGGATTCTAATCCATTCTGCTGTTCGTCTACGTTTTATGGGTGAGTTCATCCTATTCACGTTCAAAGTTATGACTGTCACTGGTGGACTCCCTGGCATTTTGATATCCTTCCCTAATTCTAACCTTTCTTCTTCAGCTCTACCTTTTAAGCCAGTGATTTACTTTAAATCAGTCCCCCTAGTCCCCTCCCTTGATATGTTTCCCTTTCTAGTCCCTCTCTTTTTGTTCCCTCCCCCTACCCCCTCTTCTTCCCTCCATTTTTTGTGTTCCCTCCCCCCTCCCCCCTTGGTTTTCCCTTCTCCCTTCCCTTGTTGGGTAAGATAGAATTCACGATCCCAATGGATCTGGATGTTCTTCCCTCTCAGAGTTGATTTCACTGAGAGTAAGGTATAAGTAAAAACTCTCTTCCTCTCCTTCTTATAGGAGTTTTCTTCCCCTCCCCTTCCCGTGTGAATCTTTGTGTGAGAAAGATTATTCTATTTGGTCTTTCTTTCCCCCCCTATTTACACATTACATTTTTCCCACATGTTTGTATACATAGATTGATATAAATGTAGTCCTTATAGAAGAGAGTTTGGGTAAGAGAAAAAGATAACATTTTTCTCCTTTTCCCTTTACTTCATATTTACCTTTCCAGGTATTCCATGCTCTTTGTTTTTTGATATCGAACTTTCCACAGAGCTCTGGTCTTTTCTTTGCAAAAACTTGGAAATCTTCTATTTTGTGGAATGCCCATACTTTCCCTTGGAAGTATATAAGTATATAGTCAGTTTTGCTGGATAGCTGATTCTTGGTTGAAGACCCAGCTCTCTTGCCTTTCTGAAAATCATGTTCCATGCCTTACGATCATTCAGAGTGGAACTTGCAAGGTCTTGTGTGACCCTGATTGGCATTCCTTTATATCTAAATTGTCTTTTTCTGGCTTCTTGTAGGATTTTTTCTTTTGCTTCAAAGCTTTGGAATTTGGCAATTATATTCCTGGGAGTTGTCTTTTGGGGATTTAGTGTAGAGGGTGTTCTGTGAGCTCTGTCAGTGTCTGTATTGCCCCCTAGTTCTAGAATCTCTGGGCAATTTTCTTTGATTATATCTTGTATTACGATGTCGAGTTTGCTGTTTATTTCTGGCTTTTCTGGAAGTCCAATTGATCTTAAATTATCTCTTCTTCCTCTATTTTCCAAGTCTGTCACCTTGTCAGTGAGATATTTTATGTTCTCTTCTAATTTCTTGATCTTTTGGCTTTGCTTTATTGATTCTTGCTCTTTTACTTGCTCGTTGTCTTCGAATTGCCTAATTCTGACCTTTCAAGCCTGGTTTTCCTTTTCAGTTTGGTCAAACTGGTTTTGTAGATGTGTGAATTTCTTTTGCATTATTTCCCACTTTTCCTCCCAGAAGGCTTCCATCTTTTTGATCCTTTCCGATTCAAATTCTTCATGGGTTTGTGGAGAGTTTACATTTCCTTTGGAAGGTTTCGGAGCATTTGCTTGTGTTTCCTCTTCTATCTCCTCTGTATTTTGTATTTTTGCTCCATAAAATGTGTCTAAAGTCACCCCCTTCTTCTTGTTTTTCTTGGAATTTCGGGGCTTTTGTGCTTCTGTGGAGTTTTCCATCTCTATCTGAATGAGGAGGACTAGCTTTTCTTATCTCTGTCTGGTGTTCAGAGGTTTTATCTTTAGGCAGATTGTCCGTTCGATGCAGTTGTTGTTCTGTCTTCCCCGGGAAGCCAGGAATTGTTGGTGTTTCTGTGTTACTGCCCTCCTCAATTCCCTCCTGATGCTTCTCTGTTGCCTTACTTCCACGCTCTGAGCCTGGCTCGGCCCTTTCCTCAGGGTGTTTGTTTCTGTGCCTTAGCTGGCCACGAGAGCCAGCACTCTGAGGGGGGAGGGGCCGCGGCTTCCCAGATCTCCGAGGCTCCTGATAAGATTAACTTTCTCTGGGTTGAACTGAGTATGCTTTGAGGCATGGACCTTGAGACTTGGATGGAAGGATCTAGCCAGGGAGCTGCAGGCTCCCCCTGTCTCTTTCTGTTTCCCTGTTGTCTGGGTGCTCCTGTGACTGGGTCAGGTTGTTTTCAGGATGTGGCCTTCAGAATAGCTGGCTCCTGAGGCCCTTTTGCCAGTCCTGAGGTTTACTGTTGTTTCAGAGGACCCTGCTCTCTGAGGGGTGAGGGGCCGTGGTTTCCTGGAGCTCTGAGGGCTGGTGATAGGATTAACTTCAGACTGAGTATGTCCTGAGGCAGGGACCTTTGGTGAAACTCAGATGGAAGGATCTGGTCAGGGGGCTACAGGCTCCTCCTGTCTCTCTCTGTTTCCCTGCTGTCTGGGTGCCCCCTCGACTGGGTCAGGTTTTTTTCAGGGTGAGGCCTTCAGGATAGCCGGCCCTGAGGCTCTGAGGTTCCCTCTGCTGCCTCGGACTTAGCGCTCTGGGTTGGGGGGATGGGTCCTGGGACCTTCCTTCTGCCTACCCCTTAGGTCTGAGTGATCTTGTGTTCTGGCTTTTGGGGGGGCCATACCTTTTGATCCAGGTCCAGGTCCAGGAGGAGGATTCCCAGGGTCTATGCTGTTGTTTGTTTTGAATTTCGGTGCCTTAGAAGCATATAGTTTGAGTTCGGTAGGGAAGGGTTTCCGGAGATCTGAACTTTAGCTTTCTCTAAGCCGCCATCTTGACCGGAAGTCTTCCATGCCATTCTTCTATTCAATAAATTCCAATGGCTCCTAATTATTTCTAAGATTAACTATGAACACGTCTGGGGTTAGATCTCCTCAATTTCACTTTAACCTTTTCCCAAGACAACATATATTATATTTTCTTTGCATACATTCTTCAATCTAGCCTAATTGGACTTCTTAATATTTCTTACATACATCATTTCTTTTCTCATTTCTTTGCCACTGTATATACTATCTCCCATATAGTGAAAATACTTTCTCCTAACTTCTGCTTTTTAAAGTGGTACATAAATTTTTGGAACCAGCAATAATTTGACATGGTTTCATTTTATGACAAGCAGTGGACATGAAATGTTTAGCTACTGTGTATACTGGATTTAGCTATCTCCTGATTGGAACAATGAAGACACTTAGCTCTTCCTGTATTTTGATGATTAAATTGTAATCCCCTTTATTTTGATGATTAAATTGTAATCCATAATCCATTTTTAAATTTTATTCCCCAAAAGGTCATAAATCAGTATTTTAAGTAGATCTACCCTTTTTATTAACATAAATTTAAAAAATTAACATAAATAAACATAAATTTTAACTACAAAAAGATGTTAAGTAACTGCAAAAGGTGAACTAACCAAAAAAAGTTAAGTAACCCAAAAAGTATAATCTAACAAAAGAAGGTGTGAACTAAAGAGTGGGCAGTCCTGGAGATGAGCATCTGCTATGATTGGTAGATGTGAAATTTAGGGGAGGTGACACAAGAGAAAAAGATCTTTAAAAAGAGGACCAGAGGCCAGAAGAATATATATTTAATTCCAGGAGATCAAAGAGATCTCTAACTCAGAGTTGGACTGAAGGAACTTGACCCCTGGAGGAACTTGTGCAGGAGAACTTAGACTGCTTTTCCTTTTAGATGGTCACCGGTGGTAAGCGAAAGACTACTTAGTGATCTAGCCTTTCTGTAGGTGTGAAGCCTCCAGGAAAGGCCCATAGTCTAGAGACTCTCTTCCCCTGGCTGGGGCTTAGAATTTCTAACTGGTATCAGAGGAAGCCGGAGCTCTCTCTCCCTCTCCCTCTCTTCCCCTTTCTCTATTTCTTAATATCTTCCCTTTATTATAAATAAACTACCATAAATTCCATTTACTTTAATAATTCATTTTGGGATTTAGAAATTAAATCCATGGTGACCACCTATATAAATATTCAGAGTCCAACCACAATTAAATTTAACACTACCAACAATAGACTGATTCAGAATACTTTACCTTATCCAGATAAACGGAGAGTGAGCTGATTTCTATATCTTTAATTAGTTCTTTCTCAGTTGAATTATGAATTTTGTGTTATTCACATGTTTCATGGTTTGCTTTTGTTCTGTTTTTAATTCTGTGGGTTTGGAGTCCAAAGAAATATGCAAAAATCACAACTTCATGAGCACAGTTTGATGATTATTAGAAGTATGTAAGCCCAAAGACTGTAAAACAATGTATACCATTTGACCCAGTAATACCACTACTCAATCTATAGTTCAAAGAGATTAAATAAAGGAGGAAAGGGCTCACTTTTACAAAAGTATTTATGGTAGGTAGCTCTTTTTGTAGAGCCAAAGAATTGGAAATAGAGGGGATGTCCATCATATGGCATATAGTTGTAATGGAATACTATTGTACCATAATAAATGAATAGGATAAGTTCAGAAAAACCTGGAAAGACTACCATAAACTGATGTAGGACCAGGATAATACCAGATACAGTATCAGAAATATTGTTCAATCATCAACCTTGAAGGACTAAACTATTATCAGCAATACAAGGTTCCAAAGTAACCCCTCAGAACTTGTGATAAAAAATGTTATCCATAAACAAAGAAGGAACTATTGGAGTCTGATTGCAGACAAATCTTACTTTATTTCTTTCATTATTTTTTTCTTGTATGTATGATGTTTTTCTTCTTTCACAGTACAAGGAATAAGGAAATATGCATTGCATGACAGCCCTGGCATAACCTATATCAGACTATTTATTGCTTGAAGGAACAAAGAAGGAAAGGGAAGAAATGAGGAAGGAAGATAATCTAAATCACAAAATGTCAGATAACAATTGTTAAATTTTATTTCTATATGTAATTGAAAGACATTTTTTTAATTTTTAAAAGAAGTAAAATGTGGCTAAAAATGATAAACGATGTCCCAAACATATGAACAATTATTGTGGAATCATCTAATTAATCCTTTTAAAATAAGAAAAGATATTTAGAGGAATGTGGCAATTAGGAGGATGGTTATTGATTCCACTACAATGTAAGCATAGGAAGAGAAAAGCTATAGAGTATTTCTATGATGAAAAAAATGTTTGTTACAGGCAATTCAATAAAAAGACTAAGTACTCAGGATTGGGAAAAGATAATTTAAACTAAAGAAACTCTCTTTTCATTCAAGGCTATATAAATTCTATTCTCAGATAAAGTCCTGGTGAGTCTCTAAAATCTGGGCCTCTTCATTAGACTGGAAAACATACTTACAAAAGAGTATTCTGGCGATATTTATTTCCACTGGAATTGGAAATCTTGACCCCACTGAAAGGGTGATGAACTCTGATAAAAATGTTGAAATATTGAGAAGCAAAAAATTTTCAGAATGGAATAAATTGCTAAATAAAAGTAGAATACTTCAACATATCCTTATGCCATATTGCATACCAAAAAATTGACAAATATAGCCAACAGGAGATAAATATGCTTTAATGATCTGAAACACAACTTATTTAAACCTCAGTTATAACAAATGGGCTTTAATCAAGATGAGACCTGAAAAAACAAATTATTCCTTAAATGTATACTTAATTTTCATTGTGATAAAGTGTGTTTTGTGCTAAAGAATTAACAATTATATATGTATTTATCAAAATCTTATCAATTCAGTGCCAAGTTATGTATAACAAGGGATTATGGTAAAATGATGATATATTACACACTAAAAGTTTTACAAAGTTCTAAATACTTATAAAGATTATTACATAAGTCAATGCTGTAAACCTTAAAATTTCTTAGACCTATGAATTTGGAAATTTCCCCATTGGGAAATTTCATACTTGAAAAATTTCCTACTGATAGTAAGAACTCTATTAGAATGTGAAACTCCTTGGCATGGGAGGATCCTTCTCCTCCCTACTTAAGACTACTTTAGGACAGAAACCTTTTGCTAAACAACGGAAAGGGCTTTGACCTATGCTTAAACATAGAACAGGAAGCTCTTTGAGTCATGATTGATTTTAGAATTGATACAATAGAGATACTTGGAATGACAGAACCAGGTCTTGGAAACTACAATCTCCACCCTACTCAGAGTAACAGGATTTAGGAAGGGCTGCAGCAAAGATCAAGATTTAATTATTTGAGAATATGACCTTCGACAGACATGTGCAAAGGGGCCAGACCTCTGGGCGGTCCTGGGTTAAGCTAGAGCCACCATTGGCACAGGGGAGAGATCGACAGTGATTGGTAGATGTGAGAACTGAGGGGAGGGAACTGAGATGGTTTCCTTAAAGATAGCGGGGTCTGAGGACAGAGAGGAGGAGGAGGTTTTGCTCTGAGGAGGATGCTCTGAAGGAGGTCTGAGAGGAGAGAGCTCCTGGAGGGAGAGCTCCTGGAGAGGTCTTGAAGGAGGCTGTGGAAGGAGAACTCAGGAGGAGTCAGGAGGAGAATTCTCCAGAAACATTTCTTGAAAGAAGGCTCTCTTGAAGGTGGAGCCTGAGGTTGGCATGAGAAGCCTTACCTAGAGAGATCTTGGGTGAGTGATAAAACCAACTGACTGATTTATTCATTCTTATTCCTTTCTTACTTTCTCTCTTTTTCTATTGATTAATCAGTGTATTATAAATTAAATTTCTCTATAAAACCCAGTTGGCTTGGGCATATTCATAAATTGGGAATATATTCCCTGGCGACCATCTTATATTTATATAATCCCAAGACACAGTAGAAAACATATTTCAGTGGTCATAATTGATATATATATATATTTCCCTTGCTCCCAAACATTTAATTATCACAGTTTATGGCTCCCACTCTCTTATCTACAACAATTTAATGCTCAAAACTATTTTAAATCTAACAATGCTTAATTATTTTATTTTGTTCCAGCTAATTTTCACATGATGTAGTATAGGAGGGCAAAGCTTGAGAACTCATTGAGCAAAGCTCTGGGGGCACAGACCCTCAGTAAAACTGAGGCCACAAAACCAGCTGAAATTAGGCATGTAGCTCACTGCTCACCCTGAGGCCACAAACCTTTCCTTTTCTCCCCTCCTGCTTGTCCTGGATGTAACTACAAAATCACTGATGAATGCACTGTTATCTAAACTAGACTTGTTATAGAAATCACTGAGTAGACCTGATGAGGTAAATGGATTCATTGTATCACTTTACCAATTATTTACCTTCATTGTGTAAATGGAAATGTGCAAAATCCCCAGCTTGCTTTCTCCCCCTTTAAAAGTAGATATAACTTTCAATAAAGTGCTTTTGGTTGCTATCAGCACCTCTAGCCCTCCTGACCCTGCGCAGGTGTTTTGTCTCATCCTACCTACCACACCTCAATCTTATTACCCCTCTGCATCCCCTGGACAATGTAGAATCTTAATTTTTTACAAGGTTCACTTCTTGTCATATCCTACATGAAGATTCTCTTATTTCTCATCCCCCAACTTCTAGTGCCTCCCCAGTCTCACAATGGTCTTGGAATTATTTTGTATAAATAATAAATATTTTATTATAAAAAAAATATATATATATTAAATAAATAAATAAACAAACAAACAAATAGATAAATAAATAAATAAATAAATAAACATATCCAAAGATATAAGTTTGTGCTATCTCCAGCTGGTTTAGGACTGTCACTTGTTAAATTTTCATTATAAATATTTGCACCTCAGAAATCAGCAAATGCTACAAGTCAGGGCTTGAGTTATTATTTTGTTGATTATGATTCAGAAAGTGATGGAGAAAATGTTAATAATGCAGATTAAAATTAAAAGGGTGTTTTGGGTACATTCTTTGAGAGCTAACTGCTAAATATTTACCAGCATATTCCTGCTTATATGTGTCCTTGAGGACACGGACCTGGCTCCTCATACAATCCTTAGCATAATGTGTACTGAATGATTGATTGATTGACTGTCCACAGGACTAGAAATGGGCCATCTCCATCCTAATGTCCATTTTTGTCATTTCCATCTTCTCCTAAAGTTCCCACACAGGCATATACTATGTCATTTCTGAGCCCTTTTGGCACATCCTTCAGTAATTTTCAGCTGAAATTTTAAGAAAAGTTTGGACAGATTTATGTTTAATTCATTCATAATGGGCCATTAAGAGAAATCAGGAATGTTTGGATAATATTAACTTTTTCAATTTGACATCAGAGAGGTCATATGTTTCCTATAAACAGAATTTGACCCATCAGGCATCCACAAATATCCTTTGATGTATCAGACAGAATACTCCTGACATTTTCTGGTATTTATTATGCTTGTAAAATTAGAGCTTGATTCATTGAAAACAGCTCTAGGCTTCTAGTCTAGGGTGAAGAAGCCTGTGTTTGGGTCCATATTACCACACAGAGATTACCAACTTCATAGATCACACTTTGCTCCAATCACTTCCTATAAAATGTGCCATCTTACTCCAAACCAAGATGGGGATTGGCAGGGCAGTATACATCTAACAGCATATATAAATATATAAAATTTGTATATTTATACACACATACATATAAAATTATATATATGTAATTATATATACACATTAAATTATATATATTTATACACACATACAATCAGCCAGATAAGTATCAGAGATAGAAATAGGTTCTTCTCCACCATCAGCCACCAGCCAAAGCCCAAAAGCTTAGAAACCCAGTTCACCATTGGCTTGACTCCAACAGTTTTCCTGGTAACATTCCAAAAGGAATGTTCATTTTGACTGACAGATGATGTCCTTTGCATGCATGTATATTCTCTCTTTTACAACTGATAAGAACATTTATAGAACTTCATTTTTAATAAATGTCTACAATTCTACATACAGTCACCAAGCATGTATTAAAAACCCATTTTGCCAATTTGGGGCAGCTAGGTGACACATTAGATAGAGTGCTGGACTTGTCAAAAAGATCTGAGTTCAAATCTGTCATTAGACATTTTATACCTATGTGTCTCTGCGCATGCATTTAACTTGATTGCCTTAGCTTCTTCATCTATAAAATAAAAAGGAGGAGGACATGAGAAACCCCTCCATCATCTTTGCCAAGAAAACCCTAAATGGTATTAGGTAAAGTCAAATATGACTGAAAATGACTGAACAACAATAAATCTACTACACACTGTGCCAAGCCTTGGGGATTCAAAGAAAGGCAGAAAACAAAAATAAAACAATTTCATTAGAATGTTGAGGACAGAGAAAGACAAGCAAACAAGTAGATACAAAAAAAAAGATAAATACTACTTAAGTTAGAAAGAAGAATTAAAATTAAGGGGAATCAGGAAAATTTCCTATAGAAAGCAAGTTTTAGCTGGATTTGAAGAAAGCCAGGGAGGTTAGGAGATACAAATTAGAATTTGTATCTAAAAGAATTCCAAATATGGTAGGGGGGGGTAAAGGGAGGAGGGACAGGGAGTAGCCAGGAAAATATCCAGAGTGAAGAGATTGAATGCTTTTGTGAGGAACAGCAAGAAAGCCAATGTCAGCAGAAAGCAGAGGAGTAGGGAGTAGGTGGTAGGTAGAGTAAGGCGAAGAAGACTGGAAAGGTAGAAAGAGGCCATATTACATTTTATCCTGGATGTAATAGTCCCCGGTGTTGGTTGAATAGAGGACAACAAAATCAGACTTGCAATTTAGGAGCATCAGTGTGAGAAGTGAGTGGAGGATGGATTGGAGTGAGGAGAGAAAAACAGAGAGAACAGGAGCAATCTATTGAGAGTCGAGACTAAGTGCAAGGCGATAAAGTTCCATCCCAGAATGGTGCAAATGTCAGAGGAGAAAAGGTGGATCTCCAGAGAGTTGTTATGAAGGTCAAATCAATAGGACCTGGAAAGAAGTTGTCTACTTTGATGGTTAAAGAGAGTGAAAGATTGAGGATGACTCCTAAATTGAAATCCTGGGTGACTGGGACAATGATGGCACCCTCTATGGTAATAGGAAATTTCAGAAGAGGGGAGGTCTTGTGGGTATATGTCGATGTTAATTGAAGGAATCAGAACTCAACAATATAACCCATTGTTTTCACTCAGACATTTCTAAGGCTCTGATCTCCCAAATATTCTTTTAAAAAGAATCAATTTGTTACATTAAAATTCCCAGGTATCTCCTACCCTCCCCCCTCTCTGTATTAGAGAAAACATTATTTAACAAAAAGATATGCATATACATAAAACTATATTTTGCTATATTTTTAAAATAGTTTTTTTCAGGGAGTAGACATACATGAGTCATTCTTCAAACAATATTTCTGCTACTTTTGCTATTGTATTGTTATAGGAAAATTGGTATCCAGTTGGTAGATGAGCTTTTCACCTTATAAGTGAAATGGAGGTTGAAGAATGCCATTCTAATGGGATATAATTATCCTGAGATGATACTGATTACAGAAGAGAGACTGTCTTGCCCCCAAATGGCATATATTTGTATAACAGCCCACCTAATACTGGTACAGTGTTGCTATGTTATGTTGTTGAGTCCATATGTTAATAAGAATAAATATTTCTAAAAGAAGGATTTTATCAAGAACCAGATCTTTACGGATGTGAAGTTGTAGGAAAGTTCTTCCTGGGAACAGACTCCTGTTCTGAGTTGTTAAGTTTTATCATTGCAATTGAAAGAATGGTGAAGATGCCTTGAGTGTTTATATAAATATGGCTGATTTATTCTGTATAGCCCTTGTATGTGGGTCATGTCTTTGGTTAGATTATTATAGAATGGATTGCAAGTGACAGTTATCAGATAATCCAATTTTTAGGGCAATCAATCTTTCCCTGAATTTTCCTTGTGCATTTTGATGTAGTAACCTACTGATTAGTCCATTGTTATAGCCATAAAACTATGGAAGCCAATTTTGTTTTGAGAATGAATAACTGTGAGTTAATACAAAGGATCCGGAATAGTTAGGTATTCAAATACTGCTGCTGCTGCTGCTGCAAATTCTGCCATCCAGTATATTAATGATCCCTTCTAGCTTTGTGTAATGTAAGCCCTTGATTAACATGGCATCAAAACCTTTGTCCAAGTCATTGATAACATATTTAAATAATGAAGAGATGAATACAGATTCCTAGAGCACTCCACTGAATATCTTTTGAGCTGATATTAAACAATTGATACCTCTGAGTTTTCCTATTCAACCATTTCCAGATACATCTAGTTTTAATATTATCTATGCTCCATCTATTCATCTTTTCACAAGAGTAGTATGAAATACTTTATTAAATGTTTTGCTAAAATGTAGGTAAGCTAACTAGAACATTTCCCTGATTCACTTGTCTAGACAAGTGGTAAAAAGAGAAAAAAAGTAAATAAGGCAAGCATCTAGTCAGTGTTTTACGACTGGATCTCTGAAAACTTGAAAGAAACTTTAAAGTTTATTTCTCCATTACTAAATTTTCTCCATTATGTTCTCAAGACTAGACAATCAAACAAACAATAAATTAAGCCCTGATAGTTTGGTGATTTAGATGTAAATGCTCACACTGAAAATGTAATAATTGGCTTTGACAAGACAGTAGGAGCTGGCTACTTCATGGCCCTTAAATAAGATTACTGCTGCAGAACCTGTCCTTGATGAAATGATGCTGGGTCTTTGTGATCACTGTTGTCTTTTATCAATGTACACTAATCAGTCCTTAAATAGAATGTCCTAGATTTTTTATAGGAATCAAAGATAAGTTTATTAGCAGACTATTCTCTTCCTTTCTTTGGGGGGAAAAAGACAACATGTAGTATTCTCCAACCTGCAGTATTTCTCCCATTCTTCATTATCATGCAGTTGTGATAACAGTGACTCAGTCACCATGATTGCTAATTTGGTCCTCTTGGATATAGTTCATCTGAGGTGTGTGATTTGAATTAATTCAGGGCACATGATTCATTGGGTTAAGAGATGATATTCAGGACTTAGAAGCCACAGAATACAATTCTGGAAAGTCATAGCAAGATAGAAAGGCCTGAGGATGGGCAACAGGTCTATTGTCCAATTATAGCAATATACTTGAAATAAGCAGTAAACAAAGTCAGAGCATCAAATGCTAAACTCAAAGCAGATATATACCACATGTTTGGCTGATTCATGACAGCTTCTCCCAGTTGTAGTAACTCATAAAGACTGCCTATTAAAGTATAGAGGAGTTGCAACTTGTATCAATGGATGATGAAATCATGGAGGAATGAAAAAAATGCCCCTTCAATCATTCCTCGTTCCTTAAGGCGATGAAGTTTTAGAGTGCCCTGACTGAACTGAATTTAAAACAACTACAGAGTTCAGATCCCATCTCATCCTTGGCTACTCAATATCCTTCTATGGCTACTCCAGCTTATATTGCTCTTCCTCCCCTTTGAATTTCTATCACAAAATCTAGCATGAAAGTCTGTCTTATGTTATTCACTGATTATTTCAAGTATCTCCTATACTAGATGATAGTTTTCTGGAAGGCAAGAACCATTGCTGTGCTTCTTACAGTGCTGGGGATAGCTTTAGGCACATAGTAATAAATCATTTTTCTGCAGTAGAGACTGATTTTATGAGTGTCAGGGACTTATAGTATGGAAACTCTCTCCGCCCACATTGAGAAATAGACACTTAAATTAGACATAAATGTATGAGCATTTACATACTAAGGAAATGCATGGTGGGAGAAGATGAAAATGAAACCAACTGAGAGCTACCAAAGAAACAAAAAAAATCTAAAACCTGGTTTTTGGCCTGACATTCAAAGTGGGTCATTGACTCTTCTTTCTTCTCTTGTTGAGTCTCCCTCAGAGCCTTATTTCCACATTCTCTATCTCCCTGCCTTCTTAAACCCTCTCTCCCACTCTCGCCTTTCTCTAATTGACATAATTTGCCTAAAGAGATAAGTAAGTGGAAAGGGAAGATCAGTTCATCAATTCTAAGAGGAAAAGAAATTAAAGATAATTGTTACAAGTTTCCATATTTGTATGTGTTTACTGTATTAGACATTAAGGATATTTATGCTGGTCTATATTAAGTTTTTGCACATAGATTCAGATAGGTCTGTTAGCCTGGGGATATGTCCACTGAACATTTAATAACCATCGATGTATAAGATATTTTATCTTCTCTAAGTTTCATGGTGGAATTAAGAGTGGTTAAAGAAAGAAATAAATGAGATTGGAAACAGTTTAAACATCTTCACACGTTTCATTAACTCTTTTAAACATATTGATAATCTTTTTTACATTACCTTCATTTCTAAACATGTCCCTTTCTTTCCTTTCCTCATAAAAGCAGTCCCTTGAAAGATCAAAAAAAGAAAGGGAAAAAAGTCAGTACAGTACAACTAACCAACAGATTGTCAACCTGAAATTGACAGTATATGCAAAGTTCCACCACCCATGGTTCTCCATCACTGAAAAGAAAGGAGGGGAACATATTTTCTCCTCTTTCTTTTGAACCAAGCTTCATTATTTAACATTTATTTGCTCCCAAAAATTTCCACTTGATGATCTTCTCCAAACTACATTTTGCACTGGTAAATTTGAGTAGGTCAGTTCAGTTTGAGTTCAAGGTCTGAACAAAATGTGACGCTGCTTTTCTTCTTCCTGGTGTTTTAAGAATACATTGTTGGCTTTTCTGAAACACTGAGAGAAGCCTGGAGATTTACCACCTGTCTAAGAAGCTTCTAAAACATCTAATGTGCTAATAACTTAATTCCTGGCCCCAACTGACTTCTTTCCCTTAGCTAGTTAATTCTGTTTTCCTAACTAAATGGAAGAACATAGATCCCGAATTCAATCTTCATCCTTCCCTATCTTTTATATTTGATAAGTCTCTCTTTCAGGATACTTTCTTTTCTCTTAATTTCTGAAATTTCTCAGAAATCTTTCCAGAAAGAGTTTTCTTATTCTCTTTTATAGGCAAAACAACTGTACTCTCTTTCTTATTCATGATGTACTACTAGGATCTGCCCTCCGCCAAATGGTCCAGAAAGTCTTTTCTTTTCTTTCTGTTTCTCCTGGGATCTCATCAATGCTTATGGATCTAACTCTTGTCTCCATCGAGATAACTTTTCCTTCACTCTCTTTTGACCTCCAGTTCTTCATGATGAATATCTTCCTCTGCATAGCTCATAGATATCTCAAACACAATGTTTTAAAAATGGAACTCAATATATTTTCTTTTAGTCAGTATATGGGGTGAAGAATTAGTGTTGGACTACAAGTCAGGAAGCACTGATATGAAAACCCTAGCTCTGAAATTTATTAGGTGTATGACCCTGGGCAAATCACTGAACCTCAGTTTCCTAAAATGGAGATAATAATAGCATTGTTGTGAGTATTAAGTGAAATAACACACATAAAGTATTTTGCAAAACTTTAAAGCTCTATATAAAGATTAATTCTTATTATTGTTACTATTGTAAAGAATTACTGGTTGGTCCCTCTTGCCTCTGGAAGAAAATACAAACTCCTATTTTTGGAATTTAAGCCTTTTACAATTTGGATCCAGACTTTTTCAGGTTTATTATAAATGACACAGCCCTGCATGCACTCTATCTTCCAAGTAGATTACTTGCTATTCTCTGTAAATAGCATTCCACTTCTGACGTTTGTGTTTATGCTCAGGCTATGTGCCTCCTGCCTAGAATTCAATCTCTCCTTTCTCCCTCTGCCCCTTAGGTGACCTTCTGTAGTAAGAAGCATTTCTTGATCTCCCCCAAAGAGTGCACCCTCTCCCATTCACTTTGTACTGATTGTGTGTACTTCTCTGTGAACATGTTGTGTCACCCCCAGGACAACATAAGGTGCTTGAGATTTAGGACTTTCACTTTGGCATTTGTCCCTGAAACTTGGCATCGTGTTTATCACAAAGCAGACATGCCTGATTTTGGAGATAAGTGAATTAAAGCAAAGTGATACCACGATTTGTCCAGAACTACACAAATCACATCTGAGTTGGAATTTACCTGGCTCTTACTTTTTTTTTTTAAACCCTTACCTTCCGTCTTGGAGTCAATACTGTGTATTGGCTCCAAGGCAGAAGAGCAGTAAGGGCTTAGGCAATGGGGGTCAAGTGACTTGCCCAGGGTGACACAGCTAGGAAGTGGCTGAAGCCAGATTTGAACCTAGGACCTCCCGTCTCTAGGCCTGTACCTGGCTCTTACCTTGACAGGCAAATGGGCTGCCAGGCAACAAAACATACATATTAAGAGAAGAACATAGAGTACCTGAAAAGGTAAGTTCATTGAGGGCAGTAACTATTTTGTTCTCTTCTTTGTATCTTGAATGTTTAGCAAAATGCCTGGCATTTTAAACCCTTACTTTCTGTCTTGAGAATTGATGCTAAATATCCATTCCAAGGCAGAAGAGCAATAAAAGGCTAGGCACATGGGGCTTAAGTGACTTGTCCAAGATCATATAGTTAGGAAGGGTCTTGAGGTCATATATGAATCCAGAACTCCCCTCTAAGACTGGCTTTATCCACTGGGCAACCTGACTTCCTTAGCAAATACTTATTGAATTGATTCCTTCAAATCCTAGTTCAAATGCCACCTTATTCAAGAGGTCTTCTCTGATTTTCCTGTTGTTGTTTTTTTTAGTCCTCTCTCCTTCAAATATGACTTATTTTGTTTGGTATATGATTAAAATGCATAATATTTTAGTAGAATATAAGCTCCTTGTGGGCAGGGACTCCACTTTTCCATCTGTGCTCCCAGAGCCTAGCCCAATGAGCATTATTTAATGCTTATTGATTTGATTGTTGATTGATTGAGTCCTTTGAGCTTCAGTTCCAGTGCCACCTTATTTAAAATTTTACTGACCAATTTTAGTGACCCCTTTACACAATATTTTGTTCTGTAGATAAAAATGGACAAAATTTTAGCAGAATATATAAACTCCTTGATTTCTGGGACTGTCTCATTTTTCATTTGTGTCCCCAGAGCCCATCATAATGCCTGCCAAATAGTTGTTTAAAAAATGCTTGTTGATTAAGTGATAGATCATCCAACTTTAAATTCAGAGGACTCTAGATATTATTAAGTCTGAGCCACTCACTTCATAGATAAGAAAGCCCAAAGTCAAAGACATTAGTTGCAGAGCCTGAACTAGAACCCAGATCTTCTCATCTCTCATACAAGATTCTTTCCAAGTGGGAAAGAAGTAACTCCACACTAACCTTTAGGGGATGGTGGTATTGTCTGGAGGTTTATGCTAGAGAAAATTGTGGTCTGGGAAAATACAGTACCAACATTTCCATGAAGACTGGCATATCAGGAAATTTCATTTAGAAGCATATAGAGGGGTAGGGAAATTGAAGATACTTGTTTAAAAAAGGCATGAGGAAAAGAGCACTGAGTCTTGGAGTCAGAAGACCTTGGCTCAAATTCCGCCTTTGTTGCTTGTTATCTGTGCCCTTTAGCCTCCTTGGCCTCAGTTCTTTCATCTGTAAAATGAGGAGTTTGGACTAGAGGGCCTCTAAAATCCTTTCCAGCTCTTGACCTATGACACAATGACTGCAAGAAGATATTGACAGAAATATTTAAGAGATCAAAATGTCTGATTATTGTCCAGGTTTTTATAGCCTGCCATGTAACTCTGATTTCTCATTTTAGTAAATCAGTACAATCTACTCTTTATTTATGGAGGGTGGCTACAATGGCTTCCTAATGCAAAGTGTTAATTATTTGAAATATGAAGTTGTTAGCCAGTCAGCTAATCTTTAAATATTTACTTTAAGCCAAGTAGCATGTTCAGGGCAGGGGGTACAAAGAACAGAGAAAAAAAATCCTTGCTCATAAGGAGCTCATAGTCTAATGGGAGAGATAACACACAAAACTATGTACAAATAAGAAAACGTGCAGGATAAATTGGAGGAAGTCTCAGATGGAAGGCACTAAGATTAAGGAGGATTGAGAAAGGCTTCTTGCAAAGGGTTGGACTTTTACTGAGACGTGAAGGGAAAGAGCATAAAATCCTTACAATGAAATGCAAGAAAGAAGAAATATTAAATGTGTCCTGTTCAGATAATAGTAAAATAAAATTACATTAAATAATGATCCAAGGAAGCATAGATTAAAAATTATTTGGAAGAGGTAGTTGGATCTAGAGATAGGAGGTCCTGAGTTCAAATCTAGCCTCAAAAATTTCCCACCTATGTGATCCTGGGCAAGTCACTTAACCCTTATTGCTTAGCCCATACCATTCTTTTGCCTTAGAATCAGTTCTTGGTATTGATCTGAAGATGGAAGATAAGGGTTAAAAAAATTAATTGGAAAGTAAGTCATCAAATCCTAAATAATGAGTGAACCAAAGAACAAATCAAAGAAACAATCATTTCATTAAAGGTAATGATAACAATGAGACAACATACCAAAATTTGTAGGATGCAGCCAAAGCAATATTAAGGAGAAAATTTATAAGTCTGAATGTGTACATCAGTAAAAGACAGAAAGAACAGATCAGTTAATTAAACAAGCAATGGGGGGGGGGGGAATATAGAGAAAGAATAAAATTTTAAATCCTCAATTAAATTCTAAAATGGAAATCCTGAAAATCAAAGGAGAGAGTAATACAATTAAAAATTTTAAAAATGAACTAATAAAACTAGGAGTTGTTTTTTTTTACCTTCTCTACCTCTTTTAATCAGATCTATTTTTACTTTGACTTTGTCAGATATCATGATTGAGACTCCTGCCTTCTTATTCTCAGTTAACACCCAATAAATTTTTCTCCAGCCTCTTACCTTACCCTGTGTGTCTACCTGCATCATGTGTGTTTCTTGTAGACAACAGAGTAGGATTTTATTTCTAATCCACTCTGCTATCTACTTCCATTTTACGGGTGAATTCATCCTGTTCGCATTCAAAGTTATGATTACTGCCTGTGTATTCCTCATCATTTTGATTTCTTCTTTTAGTCCTGTCCTTTCTTCTTTCACTATTTCCTTCTATACCAGCATTTTGCTTTTAATCAGTTCCCCTAATCCCTACCCTTATTTTACATTCCTTATTACCCCCTCCCTTCTTATTCCCTTATTATTTTTCTTTAAGGTCTATTAAATTCCCCCCTATATTTCCCTCCCTTTTAATATTCCTTGCCCTATCCCCCCTTGGTTTTTCCTCTTAACTTCTCTGTAGGTTAAGATAGAATTCTATACCCCAATAGATCTGACTGCTCTTCCCTCTCAGGACTGGTTCCACTGAAAGTAAGGTTAAAGTATTACCTATTAGCACTTTCTTCCTTCCCTTCTTATAGTAGTATTCTTACCCCCTCCTCCCCCACTGCACCATGTACCTCTTTATGTGGTATAATTTACTCTATTTTTCTTCTTAATTCAAGTTTCTAGGAGCTAGTTTTATTCTTCAAAACACAAAAAAGATAGATAAATCACTGGTTATTTTTATTTTAAACAAGAAAGAAGAAAATCAAATTACTTATATAAAAAAGATGAATATGTTTCCAATGATGATGATATTAAAGCAATTATTAGGAGTTATCTTGCCTAATTACATGACAGTAAAACTGACAATTTAAGTGAAATGGAAGAATACTTACAAAAATATAAATTGCCCTTCATATTACTTAAATAACCATATTTTGGAATTTCATTTGGGGGGGGGGGTTGAGTCAAGATAATGGAGAAGCAGGGAAAGCTAGAATCACTATGAGAATCTTCTCCAACCAACCTTAAAATAATGTCTCACAATGAATATTGGGATGAAAGAACTATCAAAAAGACAAAGTGAGGCAACTTTCATGCAGAGAACTTGAAAGTTAGGCAGAGAAAGTCTGGTTCCTTGGAGTGAGAATGGGGTGCAGCCCACAGAAGGCCATACCAAGGAATACCAGTGCAAGCCAACAGCAAGCCCTACCCCATCACCTGGGCCCAAGCCAATGAAGAGACCCTGAGACCCTGTCTAAGCTAATAGCAGTGTACCCCAGGCCCACTCCTTAATGTTTGGAGGCCCACCCACGCCTGCCATAAGGTCCTGAATCCCAGTATGAGGCAGTCCACATGGCATACCTGGTCTGTATAAGCCTAGATGGAGGCCCAGAGCCCAAGCTCAAACCTTTAGTTAGGACTTGAAGCTCAGCACAAGGCAGTACTAGGCATGCTTGGTCTGTGTAAGCCCAGAGTGAAGTTGGGAGCCCTAGCCCAAGTCTGGAGGGAGGATTTAAACTCTAGTGTGAAGTAGTCCATGGAAAGTCAGGGCCATATAAGCCCAGAGAGAGGCCCAGAGCCCCAGTTCAAAGCAGTCCATAGGGTAGCTGACCTGATCAGACTCATAGTGAGACCAAAAGTCCCTGTCTGTTCTTAATGCTACATTGAGCCCCACAGAGGGTAGCTCTGAGCTCTGTAAGCAGTTCCAGTGGTGATTGAATCAGTAGTGGGTGGGGATGGCTTTCAGAGCTCCTAGACCACAGGCCATCATACCACCTTGGAAGAACTGAAGCTTGCAGAAACCCATAAATAGAGCTAAGGCTGTGCTCTCAGAGTAAAAGGGACACTTTATTAAACTACCTTTAAGATAAAAGTGAAAGTCAAGGAAAGGCTTGGCTTGGAAAATGAACAAACATTAAAAAAACACTAAACCATAGAAAATTTTTATGGAGACAAAGAAGAATAAGGTACAGATGTTGAAGGGAACAGTGAAAACAAAGCAGCTGCACACAAAAATTCAAAGAAAAATATAAATTGGTTTCAGGCTCAGGAAGAACTCAAAATGGATTTCAAAATCCAATTAAGAGAGGGAAAATGGGGAAGAGAAATGAATGCAATGGTAGAACAAAATAACAGCAGAATTAACCAAATTAAAAAAAAAAAGATTCAAAAGCTCGTGTAAGAAAATCATTCCTTAAAAATTAGAATTGGACAACTGGAAGTTAATGATTTTCATAAGACATCAAAAAACAATAAAAAAATTAAAAGAAGGAAAAAAAGAAAAGAAAAAGTGGAATATGTTACTGCAAAAACAATCAATATAGAAAATAGATCAAGGAGAGATAATTTAAGAATAATTGAACTACCTGAAAGCCTTGATAAAAAAACAAAGACAAAAACAACCAAAACTCTCTGGATATTATAATACAAGAAATTATCAAAGAAAAGTTATTCTGATATTCTTGAATAAGAAGGTAAAAATAGAAATTTTAAAAATCCATAGATCATCTTCTGAAATAAATCTGCAAATGACAACTCTCAGGAATATTATAGCTAAATTTAAGAGGTTCCAAGTCAAGGATAAAATGATGCAAGAGTAAAAAAGAAACAATTCAAATACTGTAGAGCTACAATCAGAATAACATAGGTCTTAGCAGCCTCCACATTAAAGAATTGGAAGGCTTGGAATATGATATTCCAAAAGGCAAAAGAACTAGGTTTACAACCCAGAATCGCCTACCCAGCAAAACTGAGAATCTTCTTTCAGGGGGAAAAACAGTCATTTAATAAAATAGAAGATTTCTAAGTATTTCTGATGAAAAGACTGGACCTAAACAGAAAATCTGATGCCCAAACACAAGACCCAAGAGAAGCCAAAAATGGTAAATAAGAAAGAGAGAACTGAAGGGATTCAATAAGGTCAAACCATGTATATTCCTACATTGAAAGATATTTGTTATTCTTAAAATTAGTATTAGAGCAGTTATGAGAAGTATACATAGAGGGTGTGAAAATAAGCTGATTAGGATATAATATGCAAAAAAATTAAGGGGTAAAAAAGAGGCTTGCATTGAGAAAAAAGGGAAGGGAGAGATGGAACATATAAAGAGGCATGAAAGACTATTACAGTGCAGCCTTAAGAACAACCCTCTCCGTAGGTCCTTGTGCACAGGCCCTGTATATTTATCTTTCCTTATATTTTGTGTTATCAGTCATATACCAAAGTATTTCACTTCTTATCTATAAAGCCCCTAGTGCATGAAGGGAAAAAAAGACTTATTTGATTTCCATTATAGAGTAGCTCTATGATGATGATGATCTCATTCATGGAACCATTGTGGGACTCCAATGAGAAAATGCATGTAAAAACACTTGGAAAAATATAAAAGTATGTTCAAATGAAACTAGGATCTTTTTTTTTCAGCTGGAAGTACTTTAGGCTTATGTAACAGACCTTAGAAGCTAGGGAATCTTTGCCTGGATGTTTTCCCATCATCTCTTGAGTTTTGGAGGAGCCAGCAATAATCGGCAAACAAACCAGTTACTTATTTATCAGTTCTCAGAGGATTCTCCTCCTGAGGTATATCTCCTGATTTTTTGTTGTCTTGGTCTGGTAGGAGGTAGTGTTTTTGGCTTTGCCCTTGTGATTTACAAAACAAACTCATGCCTTATTGATTAGTGCCTTGGACAAAATGGAAGGTTGATATGTGTTTGCTGAGTTAAGTTGAGAAGGAGAAAGAAAAATCAAACTCTCCACTGTCCTTGACTCAATGCCTGTCCTTGACTCAATGCCTAAATTCTTTGGCTGTCAGAGCATGCCCTGCTCCAGATCTCTCTCCCTAGACTTTCTGAAAAGAAGGGGAGGGAAGAAAGGAAGGCTCTAGAAGCAAAATCTGTCCTTTGGTTACTAATGAACCAACATGAAACAGAGGTGATATGTTCATGTTCTTACATGGAATCAATAAATATTCCCTTTTAGGGAAAGAACTCATTTAGGCAAGAGTATTATCTGTAATCCCCTAAACCTATTTCAGGCTGAATTAGGATCCCACTTCTTGATTCTACTCAACAGCTGGCCACAGGGCTCTGAGCCTATGATGTACTGATTAGGCAGCAAGCATGAGGGTATTTCAATCGGATGAAGCTGGTCTCAAATAGCCTTTTCACATTCAGAGGGAAGAAGCAATCAGATGACTTCCAGGAACACCATTTAGTATTGTGAGTATCTCTCAGGAATGAAGCTTTAGAGTATTTGCTTGAACAGGATTTGGAGGAAATAGAGAGGGAGATGGTTTAAAAACCTTATAGAAAAACAAAGACAATCTGTGAAAAATGGGACCATTTTGTCCTCAGTATTATGAAAATATATCCTTAAAGTGTATCTCTACCATCTTTTCTTGCTTGATAATAAGGAAATTTTATTTTCGTCTTTTTCATTCCTTTACTTTTATTGAGGTCTTTTGTTTCTATATCATAGTGATTTCCAAATCCTGCTTCCCACCAACCAAATGAACTCTTCTAGTAGTAAAATGGCAGCTGGAGATCTGAGTTTAAATTTGGCCTCAGACACTTACTAGTGATGTGAACTTGGGCAAGTCCCTTAACCTCCATTTGTCTCAGTTTTTTCAACTGTAAAATGGGAATAACAACATCTCTCAAAATTGTTATATGGATCAAATAAGATGATATTTATAAGGCACTTCGCTCAGTATAGAGTAAGTACTATGTATGTCAAATGCTTATTATATCCCTTCCCCATGTGAATTAGAAAAGTCATTTATAAAGTGGCTTTATGTCCAGTGTTTTAACAAAGTACCTGGCATATAGTAAGCCTTTAATATATGCTTATTAAATTACTTTCTGCTAGTGTGTGGAATCCTCTGATAGTCTTTATCAAAAGGAAGGAAGTACTTCCTCAATCTTCTCTGGGGCCCAAATTGTTTGTTTCATTCATTTATAAGCAGCTTGATTTTAATGTTCTTTTCATGTACACAATTGTAGCTACTGTGTATATATCCAAGTATATATATATATATATATATATGTATATATATACATACATATACATATACTTAATGTTATTTATAGAATTTCCTTTCATATTACCTTCATTTCCAAATATATCAGTCTCCTTCCCTTATCCAAATTGTAATGCAAAGATGAAAAAGAGAAAAATTTTAGCAAAACTAACCAACATATTAATCAAAGCTGACATGAAAAACTCTATGCTCATGTTCTGTCTCTTCTGTAAAGACCAATGGAAGATAGTAAGCTTCTTGGAGGCAGGGTCTGTTTTTTTGCTTCTTTTTGTATCCCTGGTACTTGGCATAGGGCCTGGCACATAGTAGGTACTTAATAAATGTTTATTGCAATTATTTTCTCATCTTGTGTTTGGATTAATCTTTGGCTATTATAATTGAAGCATTGGATCTGTTTTGCTTCATTCCACATCAGTTCACATAAGTCTCCCCATGTTTATTTGAGTTCCTCATGAGGACCTTTTATTGCCTAACTTACCAAACTTAGGTAGAATGAAGGATAACTTGCCTTTTTTCTCACTTCTGTTCTATAGTAAATCATATCATTATATGGCTGAACTTTCCTATTACCATCAGAATGGTTGTTTAAGAGTCTGAAGTGAGTATGGAAAGGAAGAGAGAGGAGAAATGAAATGGAATACATTATGGTGGGGCTGAACTTTCTCTCTCTGAATTTAAAAGGTTTGCTTGTTCCCTTCTAGAGTCAGTTTCTTCCTGATTTTGTTTGTTTTTGTTTAGTGGCTATTGGTTTGGGACTTTTCTCCAGTTATTTATTGAGTGTGTTTGGTTCTCACAAAGTGAGTATAATAACCCCAAGTGACATTTTCAGCTCCCTACCACCCTTCAATGGACAAGATTTTACCTCTCCTCCTACATTCCTCTTTTCCTCATTGAGAACGTAAGAGAATCTTGAATCTATCTCTGCATTTATGGTACCAGGAATAGAAACTGGTACCCAGGATTATTAGAATTATACAAGAGCAATTCTTTGTCTCTACATTACACTATTTAAAAAATCAACTTCCCTTACATTGTGGTTTGCAAAATATAAAATTCTATTCCTTAGCTGAGTATATAGTGACTCTGTGCTGATGTCCCCCTTCCCCCCTTCCCATGTGTTATTATTTTTTTTCTATACCTAATTTATCTCAGAAAAGGAAAGAGGAGTGACAACTTGGGTAGTCATTGTTCAAAGCAGGCAATAGAGAACTCTTTGTGGCTTCATGAGGAAATGAGGTTAATTAGCTAGAAAGCATAGTTATATTTCTATTTGAAGTGCTATTGCCAGTTTTGATGCTTATTATATAGGGAGTTGCTCCAGAATCTTTAAGATGATTTGGGGGCATGACCAAGGGAGCATTGCATGACAAGAAATCTCAATTGTTCCCTGATGCCTCTGACTGATAGACCTGAATCATAAGGCAGAGAAGATTACATTGTACATTGGCTCTTCCTTGAAAAAAGATTTTCCAAAGAAGATCAGCAGTTCAATTTGACATCAGTGGATTAAGAGATTACTTGACCACCCCAGGTGACTGCCTTTTACCTTGAGAGAAGATTCAGAGATTAATTTGGCTCTGCTCCTGAGTCTCCAAACCTAATTCTTTCAATAGTAATTAATGAATTGCCTTATGAAATGGAGATGTCAAATTCATATCCAGGAAGGTTCACCATCCAAGTTTTATAGCAAAATTTTAAAACATAAGAAAATGGGGAAGTATAATTATAAAGTAAAAAAACAATAACATCATGGTCACTATTTGAAGAGCCAACGGAAATAGAATTTAGAGAAGAGGAAGAAAGTAGAAATTATCTTTTTTGATAGATAGTTGATGATCATGTCTTGACTCTTAACTCTTTATGTGTTTAACTAGGTAGGGCCTCTTAGCAATGGCATCCTGTTGTGAACAATTAAGGAGGATTCTGGCTTATGCTCTTGTCCCATATCCCCCTGTTTAGAGTATCTTGGAGTCACTGATGTAGTTTAGGCTAACAAGTCTGACTAGGGGCCTCTCCATATTTCAGAACTCTCAGAAGGGCTGGAGTAGTTGAAAAATTCTCTGCCATTCTGAAAGGATTGAAGGAATTAAAATCAAATTTCCCTCAAAGATCTGGGAGTTCCTAGATTTCCTTTGGATTTTTATCAAATTGGAGATAGACTCAAGTGATGGCTCTGTCACAAGTATTGTTCTTAGGATGTATGGTCACCAAGCTGCCCTGTGCTACCATTGCTGTTTCTCATGTCTTTGTTCATTCCTACAACAGAGCTGCTGAAAACAAGAGTTTTGTCTAGTGATGTGGTGAGCAAAATGATGATACTTGGTTAGGAGAGGAATTGGAGTTCCCATTTTTTTCAGCAGTACAAGAAATGGGCTTGCTCCCTGAAGCATTTACCAGAGTCAATCTGTGGTTTTATAACTTTGTGTCTTAAGGTGATAGGGTCAGGAAATCTTTGCAGAAGGGTTCAGGTATAAGAAGAATCTAGTCTTGTGACCCCTGATTTAGAGCTGAGATACAGACCCTGCGTTTGGTTCCTCGGTGCTTCTCTCATTTCCCAACTAAGGCATTGCCTTTTGAAAATAGGAATCAAGAGAAACACTCAAGTGCTGTGATCCATGGCTTTCCACTAGACAGAATTTTATCTTCCATCTATCTCTCCTTTGGTCATGTCATGCTAGTATTTACTATGTGGTGAGAACAGCAGTACTAAGAAGAGGGTCCAATATCCTTTCTGCTCTCGTATCCCTACATAAATTGCAGTCACAACACACACCTTCAAAAAGAAGAGTTTACTATTCTTCAAGCTGACCCATTTCACCTGTAGACAATTCTAATTTTTAGGAAGTTTTTCCTTACATTAAACTTAAATAAGCCTATCTTAATTTTCCACACATTGCAAATGTCAATAAAGCAAACATTTATTAATATAATGATATGTGACAGATACTGTGCTATGGACAGGAAAGATTGTCAAAGAAAAAAATGGAAACAGCTCTGCTCTCAAGGTGTTTACATTCAAATGAGGCAAATATGTGTGTATTTATATGGAATAAATGTGGAGAGAATAAAAGCAAAACAAATACAAGGTAGTTAGAGAGGGAAGGCATTAGCAGTTAGGAGAACCAGAAAAAGGTTTATGGAAGGTACTGCTTGAATTGAGTCTTAAGGGACACAAGGGATTCAGAGATGAGGAAGGAATGCATTCCAGGCATTATGGATATCATTTTTAAAGGCACAGAGATGGGCAAGGGAGTACTTATGGGAAGAACAGAAAGTTAGCCAACCTGACTGGGCTTTAAGAATGAAAAAAAAAGGGTATTAAAATATCATGATCCCAGAACAGGTGGTGAATTGCTTTGGAAGTCCAACTAAAGAGGTTGCTTTTGATTCTAAAGGTAATGGGAAACTACTGAAGTTTACTGAATAGAATAATATAATCAGATCTATTCTTAAAGAAAGATCACTTTGGCAGTTATGAGGAAGATGGACTAGGGTCAGGAGACACAGGAGGCAGGGAGTTCAAGGAAAGAGTTGTCCTTGTCTAGGAGAGAGGTGGTGGGAACTTGAGCTAAAGTGATGACTGTCCACACAGTGAAAATTGAATGAGTGAGAGAAGTTATAGAGATAGAAATGGCAAGATTTGAGAGTGAGGAATTGAGGATAACACCAACTTTATGACTCTGAGAGGCTGGAATGGTGGTATCCTTGACAGAAATAGGAATGTTCAGCAGAACGTTCAGAGAAAATGTTCAGAGAAAGTGAGTTTTGTTTAGGGCAATAGATTAGGGAGGAATAAAAGGATTTCCTTGCTGCAGGGAATACCCAATAAGGCAAATAACAAATCTGTAATGACCTCAGTAAACTTGGTTGCATTACTTCTTCCATGTGAGTAGAAGTAGAGGAGGTATAAGATAAAAGCAATCCAGGAGTGGATTTTGGCAAGTTATAAAAAGGAAAAGGTGCCAGAAGGTTTCAAAGTAGAGAGAAAAAAACTGATTTTGGTTGGAAAAGAAGGAAAGTGAAATTAGAACAGGGCTAATGCCCTGGGAACATATGGAGGGGGAAAGTGATTGGAAATCATGATGAGGATGAAAAAGACTTTTAGGAGGGGTAAGGTATAAAGAGTTGGAAGGTCATGATCCAATAAAGGAATATGTCTGGGTGTGGTTTACTTTTTTTTTTTTAACTATGGAAGTAGAACATGTGAGGTTGATAGCAAGATTTGAGACTATGACCAAGCCTGTGATAGCCAAAATGGACTTGCAGAAATAGGTTGTGGGAATTAAGGAGCCTAAAAGAACTAGGAGGGTTGAGGGAGCAATAGCATAGATGTTCAAATCTCCTCATATAAAGGTAGGAGTTGAAAAGGAGAAGTCAGGAACTGAACTAGAAAAAGAAAGGAGAATTATTTGGAGGCCAGTACACAAAAACCACCCTAATTCATATTGGTTGATAAATTTGGCAGAGTAAAGAAGAGGAGAGGTTGTTTACAGATGGTGCCAAAGATTCTATTCCTGGCAGCACAAAACAAGAAGTAATATGGTATATGAGAGAAGATGTAGACAGTGTTGAAGAGGATGGTCTTGCATGGTTTTTATTTTCTAGAAGCAATTTTCTATGAACATAGAGATAGAATGTTTTCCCTCTTGGAGCCAAGGAGAACAAATGTGGAGCCTCTTGCGCATGATGGCCCTTCAAATATTTTAGTTCAGCTCTCATGTCCCCCCTGTCTCCTCCATCTTAAACTCCTCAATTTCAATCAATCCTCACCTGGCATGATTTTAAGATATGTCACCATCTTGATCATTTTCTTTCGTATGCTATAATGTTGATCATTTTCCCTTCTCAAAGCATACTTCTCTAAATTAGACACAACTGACATGGACTTTCCAGGGCAGTGAAGAGAAAAACTACTCTACTATTTCACTAGCTCTAAAAATTTTACATCTCATAATGTAGTGTAAGAGCTTATTTAGTTAGGTGCTCTATCTTGTTATTGACTAATATGAAGTGCATAATCTATTTAATTAAAAAAAATTTTTAAATAAAATGCTATCGAAAATCACACCCTTATATTTTAATCTTTAGCATGAAATTTTACCAAGTGTAAGACTTTATACTTGTCCCTATTAAGTTTCATCTTGAGAGACAGTATAGAATAATACATAAAGAACAAACTGGAGTCAGGAAACCCTGTGCTCAAGTCCTACCCCTACTAAATACTGGCTATATGATTATAGACATAACACCTAACTTTTTGGTAACCCAGACAACTCTTTAAGACAATATGTCACAGAATAGCTGCTGATCTGCATTAGTAAAGGAAATTTCCTGACCAGCAATTTCATATCAATGAAATTAAAAATCTGGACCAAAAAGGGGAAAAAAATTATGTCATAACTGAATCTGTATTTTAGGTGCTGGAATTTTCTTGGATTAGAACCCCTTTATTCAATAAATTTTGTGTTATCTGAGTAGAAGCAGTACTGGGTCTAGAGACAGGAACACCTGAATTCCGATTGGGCTTCAGAACCTGACTAGCTATGTGATCCTTGGCAATTTCACTTAACCTCTGTTAATCCTCATCTGTAATCCTCATCAGTAAAATGGAGATAACATAATAACCTTCCAGAGTTGTTGTGAGGATCAAATGACATAATACATGTAAAGTCCTTAGCACAGTGCCTAGCATAGAGTAAGCATTATATATTAGTTATTATTATCTGCAAATTTGTTGTGCTATTACAGTAAAATTGTATACTATTATAGGAAAATAGTGATTGATTTGTAAAAGTTCAGTGGTTCAGAGCGAAGAGCAGATCATTTGGGCACTCCACTGTAGATCTCTTTCCAAGGTCTCATTGAGTCACTAATGACTGTTCATTGGATCTGACCATTCAAGGATTTAAATCCTCAGAACTGTACAGGAGCCCGTACCACAAGCTTGTCAACAAGAATAAGAAGAGATAATACATTATATTAAAATTTAGGCAAATTATATCTATAGTATTCTTCTGATCAAAACAACTAGAAAAAGGAAATATGGTTAGTCTGCCATAACTGCTTCTTGATAAAGCCATGATGACTCCTCCTCATCACTGCTTCCTTTCTAGCTGTTATCTAACCATCCCTTTAATAATGTATTCTAATCTCATTTCTCACCTGACTTTACATTGGATTCCTAAACTTCAGCATCATGCCTCAGCTGCCTTCTCACTCTTAAAGTTTCCTCTGTTCCTATAGACCTTCTCACCTTGGAAGACTCCTCTCTCTGATTTCTCACATTGATGAGTTCTTCCTGTACTTTCTGGCTCTATTTCTTATTTTCTAGATTTTATCACCATTACCACACTCAGGTACTTTTTATCCACCCTTCATATTTTCAGCTCCTTCTTGAACAGTCTTTCCTTCTTTAGGTCCTTGAGGGCAGGGACTAGTTTTCTTTTTGTTTGTATTTCTATTCCCATGCATTTGTAAACTTAAAAAAATGTTATGTTCTAGAATTTTGCCAAAATCAAAGTCAAGTCACTGGCTTATAGTTTTCAAATTCTAGTCTCTCTCTCTTTTTTCCAAGAGTAAGAAGGCAGTTGAGTCACACAACTCCAGGCTCAGCATTCTATCTACAGCATCACCAGCTGCTTCACTGGATTCCTCTCTCCTCTATCACAAATTCTAAGATAAAGCAAACAACTCTCCATGTTTCCCATCATTGCTATTCAGCAGCAAATTTCTTACACTTTGGTTCCAAACCTGAGATTTTTGCTGGCATAGAGTTATAAAACAAGAGATTGAGCTTGCATTTAATTCAATTAAAGAAATATTTTTGAAGTTGTTACTATGTACACAGCACTGCCAGGTTTGTGCAAGGACTAAATGAGAAAAAATCCTTGTCTTCATAGTTACAGTGTTCTAGAGAGGTAACATACATGCCTAAATAACTACAATGAAAATAATATGTAAGTGTTTGAAATAGTTGCAAGGATCATAAACAAGTAAAGGTAACAAAGATCTTCCTTTATAGGAGGATAGTTTTGGCAAAATACAGAAGAAAATATAGAGGGTAAGGAATAGATAGTAGTATATTTGGGGAAAACAATTAACTAGGAAACCAGAAGATAAAAGAAAAATAGCTTAAAGGTAAAGATGAAGTTTTCTATTTTTATTAAGAAGGCAAAGGTGTGAGCCACAAGGGAAGAGAAGTAAGGTTGAAAGAGAGGCAAAGAAAATTACATAAGCATTTTAGTGTGAATAGGTCAAACTAGGTAAAATAAAGCAGTCAGAAAAGCAGAAATTGTATTCAATAGGGTATTGGTCAGGAAGCTGAAGAGAAAAGAAGAGAAAAAGGATTTATTTACCTGATTCCTATAAGAGGGGATCAAGGCTGCTCAGAATCTTTTTTATCAGGGGGATGCTGATGATAGGGTATTATAGTTCTTGTATCCTAGCAACTGACCTCATTATGTCACCAATTTCCTTCCTTTTAATGTTCATTTCAACATTTACTTCTCTTAATTGTGAGCAGGTCATCCTAGTTCTTTTTATATTCTTACAAGAAATGAAGAGACCCCAAAAGTTGTGAGGCTGAGAATTCTTTTTTTTTTTTTTTGGTTATGGGAAGAATAAAAGTTTATCCCCTAATTAATTGGAATGTAAGTGTCTTCAAGGGTAATAGACTGATGGTGATCAGTCTCTGAGGTCAACAGCTGTTCTTTTTATTATCTAGTTGCTATTCTTTTTCCCAAATGGTGAAGAGAGCATCTGGACCTGAAGACACTAAGACCTGAATTTAAAACTTACCTCAGACAATAAGTAGATGTGAGATCTTAGGGAAATCAGTTAACCTTTATTTGCTTCAATTTACCCAACTATAAATTGAGGATAATAGTAGCACCTACCTCCCAGGGTTGTAAGATGTGTTTAAAGCACTTAGCACATTGCCTGGCATATAATAGGTACTTACTAAATATTTGTTTTCTTCATTCCTAGGGCAACACTTCTCAGAGAGCTGATTTCAGAATTAAATTATGGTCATAGTTGGTTATGATAATTCACTGGAATGTATAAAATATCTTAGTTTCCTACATTTCTAAATCTCTGTATTTTTGTTCTACTATCTTCTTATCATTCCTAAATGAATTTCCCTTACTACATTTATTCCCTCAAATTTATTAGCTTATTATTTTAATATTACCCAATCACCACAAAAAATCTTATTGAAAATGTATTAACATCACCTAACTTCTTATGAAAACACAAAAGTATTTTTATCCCATGTTCTTATGAAGCTTTAAGGATCCTCTTTGATTTTTTAATTTACTTTATTGTATGTAATTATCTTGTAGGTTAAGACACTGAAAAGGGATACATCATCAACTCCAGGAACTTGAAAATGAATGACAACAACGTTTTGGCTCCTCCAGTCTCAGGCCAAGGTCCCACCACTCCACGCAAGGCACCCCCTAAATTTAAGCAGAGGCAAACTCGACAATTCAAGAGCAAGCCTCCTAAGAAAGGTGTAAAAGGGTAAGATTTCTGAATCCAAGGTGGAGGAACATATGCCACTGTATCTCATAGTATATCTCATATCCTAAATCAGCTTGGCCTGAAAATTAATTCACCAAATATTCAGGAAATATTTGTTGAATATTCAGACCATACTTAGGAATTTCTTTTTTTTTTAACCATCATCCATTTTTCTCCTCCTCTTCGTCCATTTTAAGTTTCATCTTACAGTCTCCAACCTTCTCATGAATGCACATTATATCATGTTCACCTGGCCATAGCTGTCCCAATTATTAATCGGCCAAATGGATCTCTCTTTTTAAAGGAGCAGAGCTTGCCTTCCAGCTTCTCATTGAGAGACAATGAGAATGGATCTTCCTTTTATAGCTCATAAATGTTTCAAGTGATAGTTCCATATATAAATGTGTTTGGACATCTCTTCCAGTGGCAAACACTGGTGAATAGTTGTTTGAACTTCCTTTTCCTTGATCTAGAAGAATATGTGAACATTGTAAAAATCAAAAGATCTATATTGGTGTGAGAGAAACAAAAAAAGAAGAAACCTACCTCACCTCTCTCCCATGTCCAAATCTCTTTTTACCTTTCATGTGAGAAAATGTCTAGATGAGGTCATCGAGGATCATTTTCCTTTAATCTCAGCTAATTTCATTCCCAACCATTTTTTTTTCCTTATTACTTCATAGGTTTGGAGATGACATTCCAGGCATGGAAGGCCTTGGAACAGGTGAGTATAATGAAGCATATTTTTAAAAGAGATATTTAAATTTAAAGGGCCACCAGTTATACTTTTTTCTTTTTTTCTTATTTTTTTTGCCATTCCCTAATTTTTAAAAATTTTATTTAATTAGTTAATTTAGAATATTTTTCCATGGTTAAAAAATTCATGTTCTTTCCTTACCCTCCCACCAATCCTCTCCCATAGCTGACATGCAGTTCCACTGGGTTTTACATGTGTTATTAAGACATATTTCCATATTATTGATATTTGAACTAGGGTGATCAATTAATCTATATTCCCAATCATATCCCCATCTAACCATATGATTAAGCAGTTGTTTTTCTTCTGCATTTCTACTCCCACAGTTCTTCCACTGAATGTGAATAGCATTCTTTCTCATAAGTCCCTCGGAATTGTTCTGGATCATTGCATTGCTATTAGTAGAGAATTCCATTACATTTGATTGTACCACAGTATATCAGTCTCTGTGTACAATGTTCTCCTGGTTCTGCTCCTTTCACTCTGCATCAGTTCCTGGAGGTTGTTCCAGTTCACATGGAATTCCTCCAGTTCATTATTCCTTTTAGCACAATAGTATTCCATCACCAACATATACCACAATTTGTTCAGCCATTCCCCAATTGGAGGACATCCCCTCATTTTCCAATTTTTTGCTACCACAAAGAGCATGGCTATGAATATTCTTGTACAGGTCTCTTTCCTTATTATCTCTTTGGGGTACAAGCCCAGCAGTGATATCATTGGATCAAAGGGCAGGCAGTCTTTTAGCGCCGTTTGGGCATAGTTCCAAATTGCTTTCCAGAATGGTTGGATCAGTTCACAACTCCACCAGAAATGCATTAATCTCCCAATTTTACCACATCCCTGCTAACATTTCTTACTTTCCTTTGCTATCATGTTAGCCAATCTGCTAGGTGTGGGGTGATAGCTCAGAGTTATTTTGATTTGCATTTCTCTTATTATAAGAGATTAGAACACTTTTTTTCATGTGTTCATTAATAGTTTTTATTTCTTTATCTGAAAATTGCCTATTCATGTCTCTTGCCCATTTATCAGTTGGGGAATGTCTTGATTTTTTGTACAATTGATTTAGCTCTATAAATTTAAGTAATTAGATCTTTGTCATAGATTTTTATTATAAAGATTTTTTCCAGTTTTTTTCTTCCTTTATAATTTTGGTTGCATTGGTTTTGTTTGTACAAAAACTTTTTATTTTAATATAATCAAAATTATTTATTTTACATTTTGTGACTTTTTCTAAGTCTTGCTTGGTCTTAAAATCTTTCCTTTCCCAAAGATCTGACAAGTATATTATTCTGTGTTCACCTAATTTACTTATAGTTTCCTTCTTTATATTCACAAATCATTCACCAATTCTGAGTTAATCTTGGTGTAGGGTGTGAGATGTTGATCTAAACCTAATTTCTCCCATACTGTTTTCCAATTTTCCCAGATTTTTTGTCAAATAGTGGGTTTTGGTCCCGAAAGCTGGGATATTTGGGTTTATCATGTCTTACTGAGGTCACTTACACCAAGTCAATTTCACTGATCCTCCCTCCTGTCTCTTAGCCAGTACTATATTGTTTTGATGACCACTGCTTTATAGTACATTTTGAGATCTGGTACTGGTAGGCCACCTTCCTTCACTTTTTTTTTTCATTATTTCCCTGACTATCCTTTATCTTTTGTTCTTCCAAATGAACTTTTTTATGGTTTTTTCTAATTCAGTAAGAAAGTTTCTTGGTAGTTTGAAGGGTATGGTACTAAATAAACAAATTAGTTTGGGTATGATTGTCATTTTTACTATGTTAGATCATCATACTCATGAGCAATTAATGTTTTCCAATTATTTAGATCATGTTTTAATTGTGTGGAAAGTGTTTTGTAGTTGTATTCACATAGTTCCTGTGTTTGTCATGGCAAGTAGATTCCCAAGTATTTTATATTGTCTAGGGTGATTTTAAATGGAATTTCTCTTTCGAATTCTTGTGCTGAGATTTGTTGGAAATATATAGAAATGCTGATGATTTATGTGGGTTTATTTTGTATCCTGAAACTTTGCTAAAGTTGTTGATTATTTCTACTAGTTTTTTAGTTGATTCTCTAGGATTCTTTAAGTAGACCTTCATATCATCTGCAAAGAGTGATAGCTTAGTCTCCTCATTGCCTATTTTAATACTTTCAATTTCTTTTTCTTCTCTAATTGCTACTGCTAGTGTTTTTAGTACAATGTGAAACAAGGAGAGGTGATAATGGACATCCTTGTTTCACTCCTGATCTTATTGGGAAGGCTTCTAGTTTATACCCATTGCAGATGTTGCTTGCTGATGGTTTTAGATATATACTGATTATTATTCTTAGAAAAGGCCCTTCTCTTCCTACACTTTTTAGTGTTTTCAATAGGAATGAGTGTTGTATTTTGTCAAAGGCTTTTTCTGCATCTATTGAGATAATCATGTGATTTCTGTTGGTTTGCTTGTTGATATGGTCAATTATGTGGATGGTTTTCCTAATATTGAAACATCCTTGCATTCCTGGTATAAATCCTACCTGGTCATAATGAACAACCCTTGTGATCACTTCCTGGAGTCTTTTTGCTAGTATCCTATTTAAGATTTCTTTCTCTGTTTTTGACCTGCCTGGCTTTGGAATCAGTACCATATTTGTGTCATAAGAGGAATTTGATAGAACTCCTTCTTTGCCTATTCTGTCAAATAGTTTGTATAATATTGGGATTAGTTGTTCTTTGAATGTTTGATAGAATTCATTTGTGAATCCATCTGGACCTGGGGATTTTTTCTTAGGGAGTTCTTTGATGGCTTGTTCAATTTCTTTTTCTGATATGGGATTACTTAAGTATTCTATTTCTTTTTCTATTAATCTAGGCAATTTATATTTTTGTAAATATTCATCCATATCACCTAAATTGCCATATTTATTGCCATATAACTGGGCAAAATAGTTTCTTAATGATTGCCTTAATTTCCTCTTCATTAGAGGTGAGCTCTCCCTTTTTATCTTGGATACTGTTAATTTGATTTTCTTCTTTTCCTTTTTTTTATTAGATTGACCAGTACTTTGTCTATTTTATTTGTTTTTCAAAATATCGGCTTCTAGTCTTGTTTATTAATTCAATAGTTCTTTGACTTTCAATTTTATTAATTTCTCCTTTGATATTTAGGATCTCTAATTAGTTTTCATCTGGGGATTTTTAATCTGTACACTTTTAAGTTTTTTAATTTGCAAGCCCAATTAATTGACCTCTGCCATACCTAATTTGTTAATGTAGGAAACCAAGGATATAAATTTCCCCCTGGGTACTGCTTTGGATGCATCCTATAGATTTTGAAAAGATGTCTCACCATTGTCATTTTCTTCAATGGAATTATTAATTGTTTCCATGATTTGTTCCTTAACTAACAAATTTTGGAGAATCAAATTGTTTAATTTCCCATTAATTTTTATTTGCCTCTCCATGTACCCTTACTAATTATTATTTTCATTGAATTGTGATCCGAGAAGGTTGCATTTATTGTTTCTTCTCTTTTGCACTTGTTTGCCATGTTTTTATGCCCTAGTACATGCTCAATCTTTGTGAATGTACCATGTGCTGCTGAAAAGAAGGTGTATTCCTTTTTGTTTCTAATTACTTTTCTCCACATATCTATTAACTCTATTTTTTCTAAGATTTCATTCACATCTCTTACCTCTTTCTCATTTATTTTTTGGTTTGATTTATCTAGTTTGGATAGAGGAAGGTTCAAGTCTCCCACTAGTTTAGTTTTACTATCTATTTCCTCCTTAAACTTCACTTGTTTCTCCTTTAGAAAATTGGATGCTATACCATTTGGTACATATATGTTGAGTTCTGATACTTCCTTATTATCTATACTGCCTTTTACCAGAATGAAATTACCTTCCCCATCTCTTTTAATCAGGTTTATTTTTACTTTGGCTTTGTCAGATATCATGATTGCAACTCCTAGCTTCTTTTTCTCATTTGAAGCCCAATAGATTTTGCTCCAGCCTTTGACCCTCCTCCTGTGCATGTCTACCTGCCTCATGTGTGTTTCTTGTAGACAACATATGGTAGGTTTTTGGTTTCTAATCCACTCTGTTATTTGCTTTTGTTTTATGGATGCATTCATCTCATTCACATTCAGAGTTATGATTGCCACCTCTGTATTCCCCTACATTTTGATTTTCTCTCCTAATTCTGTCCTTTCTTCTTTTGATAGTTCCTTTTAAACCAGTGGTTTGCTTTTAATCAGTTCCCTGTTCCCCACCCTTATTTTACTTCCCTTTCTGTCTCCTCCCTTTTTGTTCCCTTCTTATTTTTTTAGGGTCTATTAAATTCCCTTCACCCTCTCTTTCCCTCTCTTTTGTACTCCCAATCCCACTTCCCCCCTTAGTTTTTCCCTTTTTACTTTCCCTGTAGGGTAAGATAGAATTTGATACCCCAATGGATCTAGATGCTCTTCCCTCTCAGAACTGACTCCACTGGGTGTAAGGTTTAAGTATTACCTATTAGCATGCTCTTCCTTTCCTTCTTATAACAGTAATCTTTTCCTCCTCTTCCCATGTACCTCTTTGTGTTATATAATTTGTCCTTTTTATCTTATTCCTTCAAGTTTCCCTTGGTGCCATCTTCTATTCCCCTCCACCCTTTCTTTTTTTCACACATTATCTTATACCACTTATTACCCAATCTCTACCTATGAATTATCCTTCTAATTACTTTAATGTTGAATATAATTTTTGAGAGTTACAAATAATATTTTCCATATATTAACATAATCAATTTGATCTTATTGAAATCCTTAAAGAAGAAAATTTAAATAAAAACAATTTTTTCTTTCCCTTCTCTTGTTATTTACCTTTTCATATTTCTCTTGATTTTTGTGTTTGAATATCAAACTTTCCACTTAGTTCTGGTATTTTCTTTACAAATACATGGAAATCTTCTATTTTTTTGAATGCGCATCCTTTTCATATAGTCCATTTTGATGGGTATGTGATCCTTGGTTGAAGACCCAATTCTCTTGCCTTCCTAAATATCATATTCCAAGCCTTTAGTGTGGAAGATGCTAGATATAGTGTAATCCTGATTGGTTCTCCTTGATATCTGAATTGTCTCTTTCTGGCTTCTTGTAACATTTTCTCCTTAGCTTGGAAGCTCTTACATTTGGCAATTACATTCCTGTACATTTTCTTTTGAGGATTTAGTGTAGAGGGTGTTCTATGAACTCTTTTAATGTCTATTTTTCCCTCTTGTTCATGAGTATCAGAGCAGTTTTCTTGGATAATTTCCTGTAGTATGATGTCAAAATTTCTGTTTATTTCTGGGTTTTCAGGTAGACCAATGATTATTTTCAAATTGTCTCTTCTATAATGGTTTTCATGATCAGTCATCTTCTCAGTGAGATATTTCATATTTCCTTCTATTTTGTCAGTCTTTTGACTTTGCTTTATTAATTCTTGCTGTTTTGCAAGATCATTGACTTCCAACTGCCCAATTTTGGTCTTTAAAGACTGGTTTTTCACTATAATCTTTTGCTTTTCCGCTATAATCTTCTGAGTCTGAGTCTGAGTGAGGAGGGCAGGCTCTCTGTGTGTGCAGCTAAGGAGAGTGGTTTTTGCCTGAGGCCACCTCTTGCATCTCCATGGCTTCTACTATGTACCACCCTTATTTGTGCTATCTTTGTGCCCAAGATCTGCGCTCTTTGACTCACTGGGGTCTCAGGTCTAGCTGTTCTCAGGAGTATGTCCCTGGTGGTCTTAGTCAGTTGCCAAGGATCTAGAGGTGCACCTCACTTGCCCGCTGATTCTATCACACTGGTTGTGTCCCTGGCTCCTTAGGTGGGGTAGGGCAGGTTGATCATCTCCCATAGTGTGGAAATGCCCAAATCCCAAGTACCTTCAGTGCTCCACCCTACTGTGGAGACCATTTATCAATTATACTTTCAAGAAGACAAACACTTAAAAATAAGTCTGGGGGAATGAGGTGGCTCAGTGCCAAAGGAGTCAGACCTTGAGATGGGGGGTCCTGGGCTCAAATATGGGTTGAGACACTTTCTAACTATGTAACCCTAGGCAAGTCACTTAACCCCAGTTACCTAGCCCTTACTCCACTTCTGCCATAGAATTGATACATATTTTAAGACAGAAGGTTAGGGTTTTAAAAACAAAAAGAAAAGTCAAGTTAGGCTTCATTGAAGATAGCCACAAATTTGAAATAACTATAAGGAACTTTTTTTTTATTATCTCCTATTAACTGTTTATAAAGCATTGATAAGAACTACTTTATTTATAAAAGTGAGTGTGCATGTCTTTGCATTTTTAAATAAACTGCTTGTCTGAGTCAGCATATCAGATTTCACTTAGAATTAGGGCACTCACATCCAAATCAATGTTAAATCAAATGAGCTAGTATATAAGGCACTTTGTAAACCTTAAAGCAGAATATAAATGTTATTCATTATCATCTTCATTATCATAAATTCTAGTTCTGACTTACTGGTTGCATATTAATTTTCCCCCATTTGAAAAGTAAGGATAACATTATACACGATAAAATAAACAACATTGTCCCACTACTGATTTCCCAAGCATGCATCTTTCTAAGAAATAATAATGATAATATAATAATAATATTTATATAGTTCTTTAAGATTTGCAAAGAGCTTTACCTGGGTTATTTTATTTGAACCTCATAGCACCCCAGTGTGATAGATGCTGTTATTATCTCCATTTTACATATAAGGAAACTGAGGCACACAGAGTTTAAATAACTTGTCCAAGTTCCTGCAACAAATAAATATCTAGGTCCAGGTTTGAACCAAAGCCTTCCTGATTCCAGGTCCAATGCTCTTGTCACCATACCACTTAGCTGTCCATTGAGTTTATATAAATATGAAATAATAGAAAGAGCATGAGACCTGGGCTCTGGATTTGATATTGATCAACAAGGAAGTATGTAATTTAATTAGTTTTTCTGAACCTCAGTTTCTTCATCTGTAAAATGGATATAATAACATCTATGTCCTCTTTATCTCATGAGGTGGTTGTGAGAAAAAAAATGTGTAAACTTTGTTAAAACCAAATAGAAATGAATTATCTTCTCAATTCTTTATTTTAGGGGGCACAAAGAATTTTTGTAGACTTTTTTCAAAACTAGTTTGGGGGTCCTCTGTATCAGATATTCTTATTAATGGACAACATCTATGACAGAATCACTCACTTTTGGTTTCTTAGGTTTATTCTGGCTTTTCTCTCAATAAAGTGGAAATATTACCAATGCATTGGAACACACATCCTTCTTCTGACATGAAGCCCAAAAACCTTGAACAAGTCAAATTTCTAATCTTTTCCAGATTTAGTTGACTGTATCTGTTCATGGAGGTAATGCCTTAGCCTCTAAAGCAAGGGTTTCTAACTTTTTTTTGGATTATGGAGCTCTTTGGCAGTCTAGTGAAACTTGTGGATGCATCAGATTAATGTTGTTAGGTAAATTAAAGAAATGGTAAAATTTCTGTTAGAGATTATCGAAAATAAAGTTGTAATATGTTTTTCTAATCCAAGTTCAGAGAGCCCCTGGAATCTATCCACAGATCCCTTGGAAGTCCACAGACCCCAGGTTAAGAACTCCTACTCTAAAGGAAGAGGGACTAGATCAAGTAGTCTCTCAAAGTCTTTTCAGATCTATGACTGTAAGTCTCAAAATGAATCCATAGTTGTTGCCTCAAAATTACCAAGGTTAAACCACCATCTTCAAAATCTATCTATATCATTAGGAAATAAGGAAGGAGTTCATTTTCATTCAGGCTGTTTGAATTAAAATGACTTTAATTCTCAAATATGGACTTGGCTTGACACCGTCCTCCATCATAGCTGTGCATCTTTGAGGCTTGAATTCAGTCAGGTTACTGCTGTGGAGTGGGAAAACCACATCTTCAGAGCATCCTTGCATTTGAAATAATAATAATAATGATGATGATGATGATACTGACAATGACCATTGGCATACTGCAACACTTGCTTTACAAATAGTCTTATATATAATGATAGCATTATTATTTCCATATTACATATGAGGTTTAGAAAGACTAAGCCCATGCTTATTTAGCCAGTAACTGTCAGAGAAAGTGGAAGACTAGGTTCCCTCATAAGAGTGAACCAATATAAGAGCCAACAAACCAGCTGGAAGCCAGGACTTCTAACTCCAGGACCAGAGTACCTTCTTCCTCTTTCCCATTTGTGCAAACAGCGTCCTAGAGAGACAGACGGGAACTCCTGAATCAGAAAAGGGATGTTTTCCTGACATGATTGTGCATGACATTGACATCATTTTGCTATTTGTATTTGAGGATGAGAATGCCATTCTGGCTAGTCTAAGTATGTGGGGAGAAAAGACAAGGTGAGGCTCTGGAGACATCACCTTCCCTGATGGACACATAAACTTCTAAGTCTGTGGAATAGAATGCGTTTATACACTTTTCTCCTCTCTTACAGATATCACGGTCATTTGTCCCTGGGAAGCCTTCAGTCATTTGGAATTACACGAGCTGGCCCAATTTGGCATCATCTAAGTCAAGAAAGTAGCTGTCAACCATCCCCAACATTTCTTGTTCCTTGAATGATTATGTGACCTTACCCATCTGTGATCTATCCAGATGCTTAGCTGTTTTGGAGCACCATCTCCCACAAATTAAGCATTTGAAATATCAATCACATGTCAGGATTAAGGAAATGAACAATCCCCTTTATGTCAAACTTTCTGTTTTCAAAATGTCTCTGTTCCTAAGGGGTAAACCTTCCTTTTGAGTGACTCTGATATACCTCATCAGAGGATATAATTGTATAAAATATAGCACAGTAACACCTGACCCAAGTAATAGGAAACATATGCAAGGCAAAGTCACAGAAAAAGTCTGTAGAAGATTCAAGTTTAGATCTCAGTATTCCTGACATTGTGTTTCCTATAACTTGCTGTGAAATTTGACCCTGTATTTCATTACTATACAACATTTCTCTAGAACGAGGGTCCCCAAACTATGGCCTGTGGGCCACATGCAGCCCCCTGAGGCCATATATCTGGCCCCCACCACACTTCTGGAGCGACACCTCTTTCATTGGTGGTCAGTGAGAGGAGCACTGTATGTGGTGGTGCCACAAAGCATGGTGTCGCTAACGTACAGTATTACTTCTGATGACATAATCCTTTGCACGGCACCTTAGAATGAGGTGCCTCGCAAAGGATTATGTGGCTACACAATAGAAGACCTCAGCATGGTGGGCAGCGATCTGGGAGAGGGGATTCTGCACTCTGTATACTGCTGCCCAGTCAGGGTTAGGTTTAGAGTTAGGTTTTTATAGTCTGGCCCTCCAACAGTCTGAGGGACAGGGAACTGTCCCCCTGTGTAAAAAGTTTGGGGACCCCTGCTCTAGAATATTTACATATTGACAAGATCCCCTCAAGATAATTTATGTTCAACATTAATAATGTTTTTAACAAAAATTCTTAAACTTTTGTGTCACAGACTCCTTTGGCATCCTGTTGATGCCAATGGATTCCTCTTCAGAATAATATTTTTAAATGCATAAAATAGAATACATAGGATTACAGAGGAAATGAATCTTGAAATATAGTCCCCAAAGCTTTTAAAAACAAATTCATGGACCTCAGATTAAGAACTTCTATTTTAGAATAATTATCTTTGAGGTAGCATTGGTATTGCTTTTTTTAGAGATGAAGTTGTATAAAATATAATTTTTAGACATTTGCCTCAACCAGAGACATCCAAGTCAATAGAGCAAGGCAATGGTAAGTTAGAGAAAAGAAGTGTGAGAAAGCATCCAGACCCAATAAATAACCAATACCCTAAGCTACATCACCTTAGTTCATCTGTCTTCTCCTTTTATCCATGCCCTCCACATATTTATCCATGTTCAGTGGGTCAGGACAATGCTCTCATATAATTTGTTCCTTAAGTTCCTGTCTTTTGTGTTTTTCTTTAGGAAGGTATTTCTGAGAAGAGTGTAGAAAAGATATGTTCCTGCCTAATAATGTGGTTAAAATGTGAATGGTTTGGCAGCAAAATCACAATTTTAAAAGCATGTGTTTTACACACTGATATAGAGTGAAAGCTTGCCTCATGGTGAAGTTGTGCTGAATGATATCTGTAAACAATGACATCCTCACTTCAGTTGTTTTCTGTCATGTCTGACTCTGAAACCTTATCTAGGATTTTCTTTGCAGATACTGGATTGGTTTTCTGTTTCCTTCTCTGGTTTGTTTTATGGATGAGAAAACTGAAGCAAACAGGATTAAGTGACTTGCCCAGGGCCACACAACTGCTCAGTGTCTGCAGTCATATTTGAACTCTGGAAGAAAGTCCATTCCAAGAGCTTGAATTTCCTCTTATTTCTGACAGACATGCCTCTCTAAAAATGAGAAGTTCCACCTAAGCCCACTGGGATTGGGGAAGTACACTCAGTCTTTGTTCTGTACCCAGAAATATGATTTCTTCCAGGTTCAGTCCTCTGGAGTCTGACTGGTAAGAGGGACCAGGTTCCCTTTTTTCCTCACACTCTTTTGCTTGTTAAATGCCCACTTTGGCAGTTCAGGGATGACTTATTTCCCCTATAGATTATTTTAGTAGTGATGGTGAACCTTTTAGAGATCTTAGAGACTGAGTGCCCAAACTGCAATCCTCACTCTGTATGTGAGCCTCCCCCTCCCCCTAATTTGAGACAGGGGAAGGAGGAAGCTCTCCCATTGGTCTGCTGGATAGAGGGGCAGGTGATTGGAGAAATGTCCTTAGGGGAGTATGGAGGAAGGGAGGGGAGGGGAGCGGCTCCCTCTTCCATTCTCTTTCTCACATGCCATAGGTTTGCCAACATGGGCTTATACTTTACACCTAGGGTTCCCCCCCCCCCAAGGAAGAGAATAAAAACATACTGAATATAGAATATAAATCAGGAATTGGACAGGTAATTTATTCCTACAAACAAAAGAAAAACTAACTATAAAAAGAGTCATAGCACATATTAATATTAAAGCAAAATTATATATAACTGCTGTTGCCAGACCTGAGTCAAGAAGATTCATCTTCCCGAGTTCAAATGCAGGCTCAGACACTAGCTGTGGGGTCCTGGATGAGTCATTTAACCCTGTTTGCCTCAGTTTCCTCAACTATCAAATGAACTAGATAAGGAAATGGCAAACAAACTCACATATCTTTGCCAAGAAAATCCTGAGTGGGGTGGAGTAGGAAATGATTGAAAGTGACTGAAAAACTGTGAACTGTTATAATCTTCTGGGAAATTGATACTTAAACCTCATCACTGCATAAAACAGCTTATTCACTGCTAATTAGGCACTGACTATCTCATCTTGGCTCTCAATTGTAAACATCTGCTAGCAAAACCAATTTTCTTGGTGGTGGTGGTGGTTGTCCTTCCCAAGAACAATCAAGAAGTTGCTGGAGATATCTCTCCTATATTCATTTAGCCCTAACCTGATGGAATCCAGGACCTTTGAGCTTCTCATATTCATATGGGTGCCTTCAAGCCTGGACATGTCATCTCAATATATATGCCCTTTCATCTATGATAAGTAAGCAATGAACATAGCAGTAGAAAAGGGACACTTGAGGTTTAGCACATTATACCAGAATACAAGGTAATTTCAGTATTGAATAGTCTTATGGCTGGAAGCAGGTCTCAAAGTTCCCATGTGGTTGACTAGAACCAAAAAGTGCAATTCTGGAGACACCCCAAAGAACAGCTCCTATGGGCCAATTCAGTCTCTTCCTCTCAGTGCAGCCAAGGATTGCATTAGCTTTTTTGGCCATCATGTTATAGTCCTAATTTATATTGATTTTGGAGTCCACTAAAGCCCCAGATTTTTTCCAGACAGCTTTCTAACTGACTTCTCCCCATCTTGTCCTCGTGAAACCCAAGAATAAGAATTTATACTAACCTCGATTGGATGTCATGTTATTAGAATAAGATTAAAGCGCTTACCTGCCAATATCTCTTTGGGTTTTGACTCTGTCATCCACTGTATCAGCTGTCCCTTTTAGGTTATATTGGTAGGAAAGTGGAACAATTCTCACCCTGCTGATGACATGATGTTATATGTGGAAAATCCTAGAAATGAAATTAAAAAGTTAGTTGAAACTCTCCATAATTTTGGCAAAGTAACAGTGCATAAAATAAGTGAATTCATTTGTCATCAGCATGTTTATATATTACAGAAAAAGTCCTGCAAGAAGAGATACTCCATTTAAAATAACCAAACATAGAATAAAATGCCTGGGAATATACCTGCCAAAACAAACCCAAGAACTACTTGAACATAATTATAAAATACTTTTTACACAAATTTAAAGTCAGATCTAAATGACCAGAGAAATGTTCATTGTTTATTGATGGGTAGAGCTAATATAAGTAAAATAACAATCCTACTTAAACTAATCTACCTATTTAATGCCATCCCAATTAAATTATCAAAATATCATTTTATCAAGTTAGAAAAAATAATAAAATTAATTTGGAAGAATAAAAGATCAAGAATATCAAAGGAATTAATAAAAATGTAAAGGCAGGAGGTCTAGTAGTATCACATTTTAAATTGTATTAAAAGTGATAATTATCAAAACTCTACTGGCAAAGAAAAAGAAAGGTAGATAAATGAAGCAGAACAGACATATTGCAGACTGTAGGAAAAGCAGTTGACAAATCATAGATCCAGGTTTTGGGGATAAGAAATCACTGTTTGGTAAAAACTGGGATAACTGGAAACTAGTAAGGCAAAAAATAATATTTTACACCATTCAATACGAAGAAATCAAAATGGATATGTGATCTAGACACAAAATGAGATACTATAAGTAAATTAGAACAGGGATACCTATATATATATATATATATCCGTTTTATGGATAGGAGAAGAATTTGAGTCAATAAGAGATGGAGAGCAGTGTGAAATGTAAGATGATTAATTTTGAATACTTTAAATTGAAAAGTTTTGTAGAAATAACATAAATGCTGCCAAGATCATAAGGAATGCAGAAAATATGGGGAGGAATTTTATAGACAGTCTCTCAGAAGTCTTATATCTGATATACAGGAAGAACTTTGTTAGATTTAAAAGAATCAGAGTCATCCCCGAATTTATAAAAAAGGGCAAAAGATATGAACAATTTTCAGATGAAGAAACCAAAACATATAAATATATGAAAAAAATGCTCGAAATCACTACTAATTAGAGAAATGACAACCAAAAGAATTCCGAGGTACCACCTTACACCCATAAGAATGACTAAAATGACAAAAGGGCAAAGTGACAAATGTTGATGGGCATGTGGAAAAATGGGAACACTAATGCACTGTTCTTGGAACTATGAACCAATCCAACCATTTTGGAGAACAATTTGGAATTATACCCAGAGTTCAGGGAAAGAAGAAAAGAACCCAAATGTTCCAAAATATTTATAGCAGCTGGTGACAAAGAGTGGGAAACTGAGGGGATGCCTATTAACTGGGGAATGGCTGAACTAATTGTGGTAAATGATTGTGATGGAATGCTATTGTACCATAAGAAATGATTAGAATTGGGAGAACATTACACACAATCACAGAATTAATCCTGGAAGAAAAAACTGTAAAGGTTACTTCCAGAAAATGAAGAGAAAGATGAAATGAAAGACTTAATGTCTATGTACATGTTGGCCACCGTGATATCTTTTGTGATGAGAGAAAGGGGCTGGGACACTACTGGATGGGATCTATTATGTAGATATGAAGAAAAGTAAGCTAAACATATAGAAGATTCACCCCCTGGTACTCAAACTCCAAATTCAGTGTTCATTCCACTGCCTCCTTCCAACCTCCTTTGGACAACTTCCCATTAATAGGGAATGCCAACAAATCAACAAGCCTTTATTTAGTTCCTAGTGTATAAAAATTCAGTAATATGATTTTATTGACTGTTTCAGTCTGATATACAAATAAAAAAGAAAATCCCTGTCTTTAAGGATTTTAAATTTAACTAGGAGGAAACAACCTGGTGATAGATAAGTGAATGAATAATACATAAGACATATAGGAAGGGAGGGAGGGAGGAAGGGAGAGAAGAATGAAGAGAAGGAAGTTAGGGAAGAATGAAGAAAAAGAAGAGAGGGATGAAGGAAGCAAAGAAAGCAGAAGGGATGAAGAGAGGAAGGATATTAATTAAGAAAGAGATAGATGTATGTGATGGGGACACTAACAACTGGGAGAAACATAAAGGGCCTATTGAACGAGGCTGAGCCTTTAAGTGAATTTAGATTCCAAGAAGGTGAAGTGAGGAGGGAGATTATTCCAAGGGTGAAGTGCAAAGGCATGGATATGGTAGGTGGAATACAGTTTAGGAGGAACAGCAAACATATCAGTTTGGCTGGACTAGTCAAGGAGAAAGCAACTTCTTTAGTGTTTCCACTGGTAGTGAGTCTCAGAGCTAGGGTTTGAATCAAGGTCTTATGACTCTACTATCAATTAGCAATCATTTATTCAGTATTGCCTAGTTATTCCACATTATGTAATTTGATGGGAACACAACATATCCTGTCCTTGAGGAAATGATATTTAGAATCAGTTTTATAGTTGTCCTGTCCATCTGCATTTTCCACTTGAGATAGCATAGAGAATAATTATTGTTGGGGTCAAGTTTTAAATAGACACTGATTAAAAAATAATATTAAAAAATCTCCCAGAGTCCTGAGTTTATTCATTTCTTCTTTCTCTTACTGAATAAGCCATCTCACTTCTCATACATATTTCAACCTTCAACAACCTCCACTGCTCCAAATACAAATATTGCATTAACTAAAGGTAAAGTTTCACATTGAAATTACTGAGCCTATATAGGTGTGTGGCTACAAATAAAATAGTGCTTTTTTTTTGAGGTGTCCAAATTTCGACCCTAGGAACATAAGAGACAATATTCAACATTGTGTTCAAAATCAGGAAATTATGCAATATGATGAGAAAAATGAGGAAACATTCTGAGTATCACACTAGATGTGGATTGAACTGCAATTTTGGGGAAGTCAATGATTATCAGGATTTGGTTCTGGGTAGTGCTGGAAGATATAGATGTTTCTCATGCTGTTTTCTATTTATATAAGCATCACTACATCATTTTAAGGCCATGGGTATCCAGTATAATTCTGTGCTTAGGCTGCCATCATGTGGATATTTCAATTTATACACTTATTCTAGCACAAAAAGAATAAAGTGAAAAATGGAAAGAGAAATGAAAAGAAAGGAGAGGAGGAAAGAGAAAAAAAGTCTAAAAATTAAATCATAAAAAGTTAGATACCCAATGGATAGGATTTGGATAGGTAAAAATGGAAATGAAAACATAATGGGAAAATACAAAAAAAGGCAGAGATGGGAATGAGTGCTATTCTTTTTTGTGACAATCAGCCAAGTCTACTATACTCTGATGCCATTAAAACAATAGCATTTCATTCCATTAATTCATTCATTCATTAAATAGATATCATGTTTATTAAGTTCATGAAACATAGAGTCAAAGATTTAGAGGAATATTCTTTGACCTTAAGTATTAGCATAAAAACATACAGAGTACATTTTTAGTCTTTCCCACAGTCGATTTCTGTTTCCTTTTGTGCAGAAATAAATGGATTAGACTAGATATCCCTAAAGTAATTTTTATCTTTAGAATCCAGTAAGAAATATTATATGGAAATGCCTACTTTATCTCAGAATTAATGATTAGTCTGATATATGTACCTTAATTTTTATAAGAACAGATATCAAAGGACTCAAATTATTAGATCAAAATGCCAAAAGGAATGTCAGCCCAAGTGATGGGAAACCCTCAAGGATGATATTCTGAAGAGACATGTGAGGGAAAATGGGACAAATAATGTCACCTAGGAAGCTCACCAATTGACTAACATTTTTTAAAGAAAGAAGATGGAGGAAAGGACAGGTAACAGATGATGAATATAACAACAAGGCATAATTTTCTAAGAATAGTTTCATGAATACTTAGGTTCAGAATGAGCTAAAGTTAACAAGGAAAGACAAGGAGAAAATGGGTTTAAGCAATTTCAGGGGGAAAGGAGGATCAGAGAGAGAGGACTGATACTTGGGTAATACAAAACTATGACAACTGATGAAAGAGAAGACAAAACTACTTGTTTCATAGTTGGTTTTTTTGTTTGCTTTCTTTTCTTTTGCAAGAAAAATGATTTTGGAATAGAAGGGAAAATACAAATATGGCTAAAAGCTGGGTTGATGGCCAAAGTAAATAAAGAGAATATCCAGCTGTTCTTGATAAATTCAAGTCATGTAGTTGAGAGAAAATATATCCTAAGGCACTGTTGGCAAAGTATTGGCATGGGTGCCCAGCCAGCACAGGGGGAGCTGCTTCATTCCCCCTTTTCACAGTGCCTAAGGACATTTTTGTATGCCCTGCCCCTCTGTCCAGCTGCCTAAAAGGAGCACTTCCTCCCTCTGCTCTCTGGGGTAATGTGGGGGACTCACAGGCAGCTTGAAGTTGTAGTTTGGGCACATAAACTTGAAAACCTTTGCCAATGCTGTTCTAGGGCATGGAAAGAACTGGAAGAGGTAATTGCTGATCTGTGATCCTTAAGAGATCATGGAAGCTCTTCATATGGTGAAAAAAATGGCTATAATCCCCTGCTACAGTCCGGCATGCAACTTTAGCTATTATGGGAACAGAAAGCTGAATATTACGTTAGGGATTATTTTAGCTGATAATGCTGAGCCTGGTGGATCATTGGATTGCTTGAGTTTGGGAGTTCTGAGCTTCTTTAAGGCCAAAGTCAGTTTAGGGTCCATGCTAAGAACCAGCAAACTATTTAAGGAGGGGAAAAGTGTTCCAGTTTGGATAAATAGAACAGATGGCTTGTGTGCTTCCAGCCTTGGCTGAATAGGGAGATCCTATTGCCTCAAAAGCAAACAAATGAATAGATAGATATTAGATAGATAGATAGACAGACAGACAGACAGATATATGAAATAAAAATGAAGGAGACCTTGAATGGTACTTCAGTATAGCATCTTCCCTGAGACAACTTCTTGAACTTTTTATATTATCTGGATCCCAAGGGAGCAGTTCATTATAACTCTCAGGGCTCTAACATAAAGGTCTGGGATTTCAGTATGTAGTAAAATGAGGAGTCCCCACTTGTGTATAGGGGTCCACTCCCACATATGTAGAGGAAAAGTCCCATATAGGTAGTGAGGTCCACATGTGGCAAGGCCTATCAGTGGTGATGAGAGCTTATCCTTGTGTTGTGTTAAAGAAAATCAGGATAGACATTTCTAGCCTCTTCCCTGGCCCCATCCAGTGACTATAAACTCATCGCCAATGTTTCTTCTGTCCCTATTGTGTTTATTATTCCCCATTCCTAAAGTTATGATAGCTAAGAGCTCTCAGAGGTCCAGTAACTGAAGTGCATCACACAGTCTGCTGCTATCTATGAGCATATCTTGAACACAATTAAGTCTGGCTAATGGATAGTGGGAAGCCCAACAGTGGGGACCTAGTAACTCCTGTCCCATTAGTATGGTGCTTTCTCCTATATTGGTGGGGATGAAGGCCCAGACCTGTGTGAAAGTTGGAACAGAGTTATGGAGAGGAGAACTTCAGTTTTTGAGGGGATCCCCTTTTGGGACACTCCAAGGAGTGGTAAAGACAAATAAGGCCTCCCTCTGCAGGGGCAACTAGGAGGAATAATAGATAGAATGCCAGCCCTGGAGGCTCATCTTCCATGAGGTCAAATCTGGTTTCAGACACTTAGTAGTTGTGTAACCCTGAGCAAGTCACTTAATCTTATCTGCCTCAGTCTCCTCATCTGTAAAAGGAGCTGGAGAGAGAAATGACAAACCACTCCAGTATCTCTGCCAAGAAAATCCCCAAATGTAGTCATGAAGAGTGGAATACAGCTGAACAACCATCTCCACCTCTTCCACAAAGAAGTCTCCCTCTCCTTTGGACTCTCAACATTTTTTTTTCACCTTATCACTGAAAAATTCACCAAGGATATTACGGTTTTGCCTGAGCCTTTTGTATGCACTCTCAATCCAGGCTCCCTGGGCAATTAAAAGCCCTTTTATTACTATAACAATACACAAATAGGAAATCGTAAGCGAATAAATGTGTAGTAGCGGTGGAAGCAGCAGAAGCACGAGGCTCGGCAGAGGTGGAGGTCCAGCAGACTGCAGAAGAGGCAGCGAAAGTGGTGGATAGGCGGGGTGGGGGTTGGCAGAGGCGGGGGTTCGACTGACAGCGGAGGAGGTAAGAGTTTCAAAGTCGCAGAATGAAGCTGAGCTCTGCCAAGCGGAGCAACGGATGACATGTAGGAGGTGATTGTGTTGGGAATGTATTCTCTCTGGCCTCATGTTTGGGAACCGGCCAAATCGGAATCCTCACTGTGGAGGTGGTGCCTGCCCCTTCACCCCCGGGAGGAGTTGCGCCAACTGCTCAAGCTACTCGAGAGGTCTCCTGAGAGCTTGGGCAGGGGCGGAGACTGGAACGTTGACTTGATCTCCAGCGGCCAGTTGGTGAAGATGTTGCGATACATATAAGTGAATGAGTACCTCGAGTTCAAAGTGGTGGAAAGCACTTTTGTCTACAAGGAGGGCGTGAGATCTGCAAGGTGCGGTCAACCAAGACTGAGGCTCTGACCTCTAGTCTGATAGGCATATTTGAGAAATCCCAGTTTTAAAAGTTCCTGGTGTTCGTGGCAGACTTAAAGGAGATTGACCCCAACAGCCTTGAGGGTGTTGATCCTCCGCTATAACCATATGAACACTTCTGTGTTCAAGAAATTTTGTCTTGTACCAAGACTTTACTGGCCATGCACTAGCACTACAGAACTGATGACTACTTGCATCAACTCTGCCTTGAAACCATCAACCGCATCTGACTCTTCAGAGAGTCCCTAGCTCAATATGAGAAGAGCCCATACTTGTGCCCTCTTTATGGCCTGGGTGAGCTATCCGAAGGGTTTTCAAGATTGAGATCCATCTATGATGGGGTAATAATACATGCTGAATAATCCTGTGGATGCCATCATCATGGAGACTGGAAAGGTGGTGGGAGTGAAGGCCAAGGGAAAAGTGGCACATTGCAAACAGGTGATCTGTGATTCCAGCTACATCTCTGACGAGGTGGGAGAAGGTAGCCAGGCCATCTGAGTCATCTGTATCCTCAGTCTCTCCTTCAAAGACACCAACAACGCTAACTCCTGCCAAATCATCATCACTCCAGAATCAGGTCGCTAGGAAATCGGGCAGCTTATGTGTGTATGATATCCTCTGCCCATTATGTGGCTGCCCAAGGAAAGTACACTGACATTTTCAGCACCATAGTGGAACAGCAGAGCTTGAAAAGATTAAGTCAGTTATGGGGCTATTGAAACCTGCTGACTGAAAGCCTGTAGCCATTAGTGACCTCTAAGAATCAAAAGACAATGGTTTGAAAAGCCAGGAATTTTTTACTGTTCTCATGATGCCACAACTATGAGACAACCTGTAATGGCATCAAAGATATTTATATAAGCTCATGATTGGGACAGGCATTGACTTTGAGAACATGAGGTACAAATATAATGATATCTTTGGAGACATCTAAAGGAGATTACTTCTCTTAAAGGCTCTAACCACTTTCTCCACCCCTCAGCACCAAGTTTTCTTTTCTTCCTTCTTCCTAGTCTTTTATACTTTGGATCTCAAGAGGAAGGTTTGAGTGGGACACACCAGTCAGCAGCATGCCCCGGCCTATTCTCATTTCCTCCTCTGCCCCTTCCTTTAGGACTCTTTCTAATTCGATTCCATTTGTTGATCAAACCTTATCCTAGCAGGGGAAGACTGAGAGTTGGGACACCTTTCTTTCTCCTTGCCTCTCACCCTTGGGAGTCTAGACTTAATGGAAGATAGGAGAGTTCTTTCTTCCATTTTCTTCTCCATACTTGTTCCTCAACACATACAACATTATTGTCTTTGTTCTCTGGTTGTTCCTACATTCATTTTTTCACCTTTCTCAAACTCCTTGCTTCTGTGGTGCATTTTCTTTTGGGTGGTGGGGGGAGACTAGAGAATGAAAGGTGAAAATAGATTTTTCCTCTTTTGTTTCAAGGGGAGACTGCTCTCTCTGTCCCTTTGCTTTTATTCTCCTGTGAACATTCATATATTTGCTGCCTGTACCAGTCTAATTAATGGGTATTGGCTATGTGCAGTATATGCACTGTGTATAATGCACTGAATTGTATTTCCAACCCTTTCTCCATTAATTTTTCTTAACTTATGAAATAGAATATTTTAAACTGAGGGAACCATTACTTGTTGAAATACAGAAAAGTAAACTGAGAGAAACTGTTTCTTCTTGAACTGACTGCTGTCCTCTAGCTTATGACTAGAGAGAGCTGCTAGAGGGGAACCACCTTGAGGATCTCCTAGTTACAATGGTGATAGATGAGAGACACTGCTAGTACAGGGGAATGCTGCCACACAGGGATACTGGCATACCGGGATGCTGGTAGAGAGGACTGCTTTGGGGGTGTACTCTGGGGCTTGCCTATTGATCCCTACAGATGGCTGATGGATCAATCTACTTTCTAGCCTCCTTCCTCCCTCAATCACTCCTTTTAACAACCCTCTGCTCCCTGCCCCCTTTCTCCTCCCAATTCTTCTTGAAGTCTTTGGCTTCTTCCTTCCCCCCAAAGTGAACTATAAAGATCTTTTCCCTTTTCAAATAGGGGTTTATTGGGATAACAGGATGGGAAACTGAGGAAAGTGGGATGAGGGTTTCCCTAATCTATAAGGGGAATTTGAGAGGGTTATGGAAATAGTCCAGTAACAAAGGTGAGAAGAGGAACAGTTAGATAAAGGTGAGAAGAGGAACAGTTAGATAAATGGAGGACAACAGCTAAGATCGTCTTTCTTCTTTTACAACACCATCAAGGACTCTCAGTTTCTCCTGGCCAGCCTAAACTCTCAGAGAGAGACAACCAACTCAAAAGCCAAGTTTCTCCTTCTTCTCCTCTCTCTGTGGCCAGAAAAACCCCAACTCTTGATCAGTCAAAATCTCAGAGAACACAGGGGTCTCCCCTTGATCAGAAAGCCCCCCAAAACAAGCCAGCATAGTCAGGGTCTTCAGCCAGTCTCAACTGCCAGAGAGAGAGTGACACTCCCCTTGATCAGAAAACCCCCCAAAACAAGTCAGCACAATCAGGGTCTTCAGCAGGACTCCACTGCCAGCTTCAACTGCCAGAGAGAGAGTGGCACTTCCAGCCCTTCCCCCTCGCCAGCTCAACTGCCACTCCTCCTGGGAACATTCTGTTTTAGAATCTTCATCTTGATTGACAAAACATGTCCCCAGCTTAGTCTCTTGCATCTTGGCTTGTCCTTCAAAATCTTTCTCTCTTCATGCCTCTTCCACAATCCCCCTGTTTATTAGGAAAAAATGCAACTTGCATTTTTCAATGATATTTACCTTAATATTACTGTCATCTATCTATCTGAACTTTGTTCTATTATAAATATACCTTTACCCTCCCCATAACAACAAAATCCTAACTCATCTTAGCTATTCTATCTATCTAAATGCTAAGCTAAGAGTAGGATAGGAAAATGGTTTAGGTAAGGGATTTATATGACAAAAAATTTTTACATCATAACAAATTAAGTAACAATTGTCAAATGAATGCAATAATTTCAGTAACATTCAATGCTATTATCTTATGTCCTATTGTCTATATAATCACTAAGAAAATTTCCTATCACTAACAAATGCTAACCAACAATCATAATGAAATCTAACTTCTATACTTCAGAACTACCATGTCTCTACTTTCTTATGCCTTAAACAAATACACTAGTCTATCACTAATGTTATTAGTTAGAATATGAATGACTTACTTTAATAAAGTTAGCATGTTAGATATTAGTTCTTACATGTGTACATAGTATCTATACAATTTTACATATGTACATCCTTGTAGATTTCTGTGCAAACTCAAGCAGAAAAGAAAAAATCTTTAGCTGGTTGAATTTCCCATAGAAATCTCATCAGTGTGTCTCTTTGTTATGCCTATGCACGTTATATACTTACCAAATCCATGAATATCTTCCTATAATGTACTCTATGTAGGATGTGCATGAATATATATGTGATGTTCACATGTACGACACATTCTTACATCTCTCCATGATCAAAAGTTCCAAGATTTTGAAGTTCCAAAAGTCCTTCCATGTCCAGACATGTTGCTTGTAGAATCTCTTCCTTGCTCTCTGGTCAGCACATCACTCTTCAATCTTCTGTTACTTGATTGAAGACTTGTGTTCTTCAAATCAAGATCCACTGCCACAATCAGGAACCCGGAACACGAACAAACCCCAAACATGTGTGCAAGTTAGGTTTTAATGTGTGTGTGAGTAAGAGTGAAAATTTACTTTTGCATGGAAGTACGATGTAATCTTCTTGCATGTATGTCAGAAATTACCAATCATTCTTCATGCATGCAAGTATGCTGAACATGTGTTTTCTTCGTGTATGGAGGTAAGCTTTTGCATTTGTGCTTCTTCATGCTTGCAGGTAAGGTGTACAGGTGTTTTGCATGTATGGGTGTGAGCATTATGCATAAGATTTGAGTTTTCAAGTTTGCTAAATCATGTTGTTTCACTTTTCACTAAAATCTATCTCATGGTTACTTTAGTTCTCTATTTTGTTTCTTTCTGTTTTGTTATTGTGTCAGGCAGAGATGATTTTTATATATCATATTGAGGCTTTTTTTTTCTTTGTGGCTGCTAATTTTTCTTTTTTTTAATTTGTTATAATTGGCTGCATTTTCTGGAGGAACTGCTATCCTTTTATTCTTTTAACTTGTATGGCACTCTCTCTGTATTCTGGTGGCTAGTATTCTCCAGTGCTTTCAGTAGGCTTTCATTCACAAGACTTATTGATTTCATCTCCTTGGGCTATCTGTGTTGCAGTTCATGACTAGGACTTTTTCTCAGATATCATCTGTATATGTATCATCACTGATGACAAGTGAGGTATCTGAAACTCTGAAATAATATCTTCATGGAATACCTTCTCTCCCTTCCTTCACCCAGTATAGACTGTTTTAGGATGAAGGGTGAGAGATATGGATAACCTTTTTTTTTTTTCAACTATATCTTACTGTTAAAGTCTTGTAACAACACATTCAACCAAGATGATCACACCTCCATTACTTTGAATATGATTAAATTTTTCAAAAGTAATTTTAGCTTCATTTCCAGTTAATTTTTTCTCAATTAAATCACTCAATGCTGGATGGAAAGTTTTAGCTTCTGGTTTCAAATCAGATCACTTTGCTAAGGACATCTCTGCCATAAAGCTATTTTCAGAAATAACTGAGTTTGGTGGGAGTTCATCTGTGAATGTTTTTAAAGCATTGTCATCTTTAGCAACAGTAACCTTTAGGGAATAGAAATTATATGTCTCTGTTGGTCACAAACTTTTGTTTGAGTTCTTCTGACTTTTTCTTTCTTTTTCTCTTGCATAATTCAATCCCATTATCCACTCTACACTGGAAAAAGTTCTCTAGGAATGATTTTATTTCCTTTACAAACTTTTCCTGTTTAGTTACTGTACAACTCATTTCAAAGGCTTTCATCTCATTTACTATCTAAGATGTCATTCCCTTAATTTCTGCCTCATATTCTTTAATCTTTTTCTGCCTTTCTCTTGCCTTATTGCAATGGCTATCATTCACAGATTCACATCTTTGCACAGAATTTTCACTATTTCCCAAGTTTTCTCTATTAATTTCAACTGCAGCCTCATTGTCATTATTCCTACTATTTGTCACACTAAATAACTTATGTACTTGGCATCATAACTCTCTTCTAATGATATCTGAATATTTTGTTTTTGCTCCAGTTTCTATTGCTTTTTGCATTTCCCTCAAGTCAGGAGCTTGCTGTGAGGACTTCAACTTGCAGTGTGAACAGCAGGTGGATTTCTTGAACCTAGTTCCTGCATTATGTTTTTCTCTGTTAGTACTCTCCTGTTTCTTCTTTAAGAAACAGTCTTTAATCAAGTGCCCTTTCCGGTGACAAAAGGAAACACTCTCTAGTTTCCTTTTGCACTGATCTTGCCTGGTAACTAGGTTTCTGGGAAACAGGTTTTGTATGTGTTCTGACCGTGTTCATATCTTTTATTTCCTCAATTTCCTTCTGCTTCAAATCCTTTTCAGTCCCCTCTAACTTTTCTTTAATGTCTTTAACTTGCTTACTCTGTTCTAAATTATTTTTATGTAGGTAACTCACAGCCTCTCTCAACTCAATCAGGGAAAGTGAGTCATACTTGGGGAAATAGTTCTTGAAAAATACTTTAAAATTGGGTGTGCATCCCCTAAGAAATTGCCTATGTACATGGCTAGCTGTCTCTTCATTTTCTGTTTCTAAACCTAAGATTGCCTCTGCCATTTCTGACAGATGGTCTATGTATGTGGCAGGATGTTCCCCTTTATCCTGCCTGACCTTTTCATTTCTTCAGCAATGACTGTTGTTCTCTGACTTATGACTGTTTGTCATGTAAATCCCTTACCTAAACCATTTTCCTATTCTACTCTTAGCTTAACATTTAGATAGATAGAATAGCTAAGATGAGTTAGGATTTTGTTGTTTTGGGGAGGGTAAGGGTATATTTATAATAGAACAAAGTTAAGATAGATAGATGACAGTATTGTTAAGGAAAATATCATTGAAAAATGCAAGTTGCATTTTTTCCTAATAAACGGGGGGATTGTGGAAGAGGCATGAAGAGAGAAAGATTTTGAAGGACAAGCCAAGATGCAAGAGACTAAGCTGGGGACCTGTCTTGTCAATCAAGATGAAGATTCTAAAATGGAATGTTCCCAGGAGGAGTGGCAGTTGAACTGATGAGGGGGAGGGGACTGGGAGTGAGAGTCTAGCTCTGGCAGTTGAGGCTGGCTGAAGACCCTGATTGTGCTGGCTTGTTTGGGGGGCTTTCTAATCAAGGGGAGACCCCTGTGTTCTCTGAGATTTTGACTGATCAAGAGTTGGGGTTTTTCTGGCCAAAGAGAGAGGAGAAGAAGGAGGAATTTGGCTTTTGAATTGGTTGTCTCTCTCTGAGAGTTTAGGCTGGCCAGGAGAAACTGAGAGTCCTTGATGGTGTTGTAAAAGAAGAAAGATCTTAGCTGTTGTCCGCCATATATCTAACTATTCCTTTTCTCAACTTTGTTATTGGACTATTTCCATAACCCTCTCAAATTCCCCTTATAGATTAGGGAAACCCTCGTCCCACTTTCCTCAGTTTCCCATCCTTTTATCCCAATAAACCACTACTTGAAAAAGGAAAAGAAAAGAAGATCTTTATAGTTCACTTCGGGGGAAGGGAAGAAGCCAAAGACTTCAAGAAGAATTGGGATGTGAAGGGGGGCTGGGAGCAGAGAGTTGGAGAAGGAAGGGAGTAAAGGGAGGAGGAGATTAGAAAGATATACTGATCCATCAGCCATCAATAGGGATCAGTAGGCAAACACCAGAGCATTCTCCAGAGCAGTTCCCCTGTATAGCAGTTCCCTAGTGTGGCAGCATCAGATTCCCTCCTAGCAGCTCTCTCTCTCTAGTCATAAGCCAGAGCTCATTCAGTCAGTTTAACAAGAAACAGTTCCCCTCAGTTTACTTTTCTATATTTCAACAAGTAATAGTTTACCTCAGTTTACATATTCTATTTCAAGTGCCAGAGCAAACAGACATTACAACAAGTAACAGTTTCCCCCAATTTACCACTTCTATTTCACTTATTAATAAATTTCCATAGTGACATCTCCTTCCTCCTTCCCTAGGGTGCAGGAGAAGGAAGAAGAAAAAAGAAAGCTAATTTAGGGCCCTCCTTTGGTATTGTGGATTAATCTCCTCAGTTGTTGGAAAGGCTAACCCTTCTCTAGTCCCTTTCCTCAGTTCAGTGGCCAGTTGATGGGGAAGCACACAGACAGATAGGTATTCAATTTGAGAAGTTTTTAACTTTTATTCTCAAGAAATTTCTAAAGAGGAACAGTTTTAAAAAGGAGAGATGGGGGAAGAGACCAAAACCCTGCAATGGCCTTTCCTCTCTCCTCTTTCCTATCCTCCCCAAATTTCTTGACTCCATGGGTTACTGTGCTTATAGTATATTGGATAGGAGAAGTAAACCTCCAATAAAGTCCATTGAAAAAGGTTTTCATTTTTAAGAAGACAGCAAGGAAATAATTTGTCTGCTTTGAAGTTGAAAGAGTGATGTCCCTCTGATCATACAGTTTCAGAAAGTGGCTCACCAAGCATTCATTTGTATTAGCAGCAGGTAGATATTAAAAATACTCTTAAGAATTAATTCTCAAACGCTTCCCAGAACCACTTTCTAAAGGTCTGTGAGATCAAAATGATATTCTTAATAATGCTTAGACATTATTTATCTATTAAAATTCCCCTCTTTTTCATATCTACATCTCCGTAAGGTTAGATTCTTTGTATATTCAAAAAACAAAAAACAAAAAAAAATAATGTATCTCAACAGCTATATATTCAACTACCTACTATTAAGTCAGACATTAAGAGGAAGAGAGGGGGATAGGAAAAGGGAATGTATAAAATGTCTACTATGTGTCAGGCACTCTACTAAGTATTTTCTTTTCTTGGTTGGTTGTTTTTTACAATTAGCGTCTCATGATTGCCACAACAGTCCTTCACTCTGAGTGCTAAATACACCACCATTTTACATACAGTTGAGAAAAATGAGACAAACAGATTAAGTGACTTGCTCATAGTCTCATAACTGATAAGTTGCATAACTGATAAGTATCTGAGGCAAGCTTTGAAAAAAATTTGCTAAAATATGTAAAACAATGACACTAATGTCTAATTATTTAGAAAAAATAGGTTTTTTTCATTAAAATATGTTTCATGTTTACATGCAATGGGTTTATTATTTTAAAATGAATTAAAATAAACATTTTATGTATTAGTCTTAATTTTAATTTTTAAAAGTTGATAGATTTAAATAATATAAACAAAAGGTCTGTGGGGTCATGAATAAATTTTTAATGTGAAAATAGCTAACTTTTATTTTCTTTTTAATTTTTTTAATTAAAAATTTTTTACGTTATTTAGTCAATTTAGAACATTATTCCTCTGTCAAAATAATAACATTATTTCCCTCCATCTCCTTACCCCACCTTTCCTGTAGCTGACCTGCAATTACATTGGGTATTACATGTGTCCTTAATCAGAAACTATTTCCATGTTGTTTATGTTTGCATTAGGATGTTCATTTAGAGTCTACATCCCCAGCCATGTCCCCCTCAACCCATGAAGTCAAGCAATTGTTTTTCTTCTGTGTTTCTACTCCCACAGTGTTTCCTCTGAACGTGGATACTGGTTTTTCTTGTAGATTCCTCCTAATTGTTCAGGATCACTGCATTGCCACTAATGGAGAAGTCCATTACATTCGATTGTACCACAGTGTATCAGTCTCTGTGTACAATGTTCTCCTGGTTCTGTTTCTCTCACTCTGCATCACTTCCTGGAGGTTGTTCCAGTTCCCTTGGAATTCCTCCAGTTCATTATTTCTTTTAGCACAATAGTATTCCATCACCAACATACACCACAATTTGTTCAGCCATTCCCCAATTGAAGGGCATCCCCTCATTTTCCAATTTTTTGCCACCACAGACAGCATGGCTATAAATATTCTTGTACAGGTCTTTTCCCTTATTATCTCTTTGGGGTACAAGCCCAGCATGCGCTATGGCTGGATCAAAGGGCAGGCAGTCTTTTAGCTCCCTTTGGGCATAGTTCCAAATTGCCTTACAGAATGGTTGGATCAGTTCATAACTCCACCAGAAATGCATTAATCTCCAAATTTTACCACATCCCTGCCAACATTTCTTACTTTCCTTTGCTATCATGTTAGCCAATCTGCTAGGTGTGGGGTGATATCTCAGAGTTATTTTGATTTGCATTTCTCTGATTATAAGAGATTTAGAACACTTTTTCATGTGTTCATTAATAGTTTTTATTTCTTTATCTGAAAATTGCCTACTCATGTCTCTTGCCCATATATCAATTGATATAGCTCTTTATATATTTGAGTAATTAGACCTTTGTCAGAGGTTTTTATTATAAAGATTTTTTCCAGTTTTTTGCTTCCCTTCTAATTTTGGTTGCATTGGTTTTGTTTGTAAAAAAACTTTTTAATTTGATATAACAAAATTATTTATTTTACATTTTGTGACTTTTTCTAAGTCTGGCTTGGTCTTAACATCTTTCCTTTCCCAGAGATATGACAAGTATATTATTCTGTGTTCACCTAATTTACTTATAGTTTCCTTCTTTATATTCAAGTCATTCACCAATTCTGAGTTAATCTTGGTATAGGGTGTGAGATGTTGATCTAAACCTAATCTCTACCATACTATTTTCCAATTTTACCAGCATTTTTTGTCAAATAGTGGGTTTTTGTCCCCAAAGCTGGGATATTTGGGTTTATCATGTCTTGCAAGGCCACTTACACCAAGTGGATTGCAGTGATCCTCCCTCATGTCTCTTAGCCAATACTATATTTTTTTGATGACCACTGCTTTATAGTACATTTTGAGATCTGGTACTGGTAGGCCACCTTCCTTTTCATTTTTTTTTCATTATTTCCCTTGATAATCTTTGATCTTTTGTTCTTCCAAATGAACTTTGTCATGGTTTTTTCTAATTCAGTAAAAAAAGTTCTTTGGTAGTTCAATGGATATGGAATTAAATAAGTAAATTAATTTGGGTAGAATTGTCTTTTTTTATTATATTAACTCATCCTACCCATGAGCAATTGATGTTTTTCCAGTTGTTTAGATCTAGTTTTAATTGTGTGGAGAGTGTTTTGTAGTTGTGTTCATATAGTTCCTGTGTTTGTCTCGGCGGACAGATTCCTAAGTATTTTATATTGTCTAGGGTGATTTTACTCTTTCTAATTCTTGCTGCTGAAATGTATTGGAAATGTATAAAAATACTGATGACTTATGTGGGTTTATTCTGTATCCTGCAACTTTTCCAAAGTTGTTGATTATTTCCACTAGCTTTTTAATTGATTCTCTAGGATTCTTTAAGTAGACCATCTTATCATCTGCAAAGACTGAAAGCTTGGTCTCTTCATTGCCTATTTTAATACTTTCAATTTCTTTTTCTTCTATAATTGCTACTGCTAGTGTTTCTAGTACAATGTTAAATAATAGAGGTGATAATGGGCATCCTTGTTTCACTCCTGATCATATTGGGAAGGCTACTAGTTTATCCCCATTGCAGATGATGCTTTCTGATGGTTTTAGATATATACTGTTTATTATTCTTAGGAAAGGCCCTTCTCTTCTTACACTTTCTAGTGTTTTCAATAGGAATGAGTGTTGTATTTTGTCAAAGGCTTTTTCTGCATCTATTCAGATAATCATGTGATTTTTGTTGGTTTGCTTGTTGATATGGTCAATTATGTAAATGATTTTCCTAATATTGAAACATCCTTGCATTCCTGGAATAAGTCCTACCTGGTCATAATGAATAACCCTCGAGATCACTTGCTGGAATCTTTTTGCTAGTATCCTATTTAAGTTTTCTTTCTCTGCTTGTGACCTGCCTGGCTTTGGAATCAGTACCATATTTGTATCATAAAAGGAATTTGGTAGATCTCATTCTTTGCTTATTCTTTCAAATAGTTTGCATAGTATTGGGATTAGCTATTCTTTGAATGTTTGATAGAATTCATTTGTGAATGCATCTGGTCCTGGGAATTTTTTCTTAGGGAATTCTTTGATGGCTTGTTCAATTTCTTTTTCTGATATGGCGTTGTTTAGGTATTCTATTTCTTCCTCTGTTAGTCTAGGCAATTTATATTTTTGTAAATATTCATCCATATCACCTAGATTGCCATATTTAGTGCCATATAATTGGGCATAATAATTTTCCTCTTCATTAGAGGTGAGGTCTCCCTTTTTATCTTAGATACTGTCAATTTGGTTTTCTTCTTTCCTTTTTTAATTATATTGACCAGTACTTTGTCTATTTTGCTTTTTAAAAGTATGAGCTTCTAGTCTTATTTATTAAATCAATAGTTCTTTGACTTTCAATTTTATTAACTTCTCCTTTGATTTTTAGGATCTCTAATTTAGGCTTCATCTGAGGATTTTTAATTTGTTCACTTTCTAGTTTTTTAATTTGCATGCCCAATTCATTGATCTCTGCCCTCCCTAATTTGTTAATATATGAACTCAAGGCTATACATTTCCCCCTGGGTACTGCTTTGGCTGCATCCCATAGATTTTAAAAAGATGTCTCATCATTGTCACTTTCTTCAATGAAATTATTGTTTCTATAATTTGTTCTTTAACTAACATATTTTGGAGAATCACAATCTTTAATTTCCAATTAATTTTTTATTTGCCTCTACATGAACCCTTACAAATTATTATTTTCATTGCATTGTAGTCTGATAAGGTTGCATTTATTATTTCTGCTCTTTTGCACTTGTTTGCCATCATTTTATGCTCTAGTACATGGTCAGTCTTTGGGAATGTACCATGTGCTGCTAAAAAGAAGGTGTATTCCTTTTTGTACCTATTTATTTTCTCCACATATCTACTAACTCTAATTTTTCTAAGAGTTCATTCACTTCTCTTACCTCTTTCTTATTTATTTTTTGGTTTGATTTTTCTAGTTCTGAAAGAGGAAGGTTCAGGTCTCCCACTATTATAGTTTTTCTATCTTTTTCATCCTTTAGCTCCACTAGTTTCTCCTTTAGAAATTTGGATGATATGCCATTTGGTGCATACATGTTGTTCCTCATTGTCTATAATGCCTTTTATCAGGTTGTGATTACCTTCCCTATCTCTTTTGACTAGATCTAGTTTTACTTTGGCTTTGTCAGTTATCATGATTGCAACTCCTGCCTTCTTTTTATCTGTTGATGCCCAATAGATTTGGCTCCATCCTCTTACTTTTACCCGATGTGTGTCTATCTTCCTCATGTGTGTTTCTTGTAGACAGCATTTGGTAGGGTTTTTGTTTCTAATCCACTCTGTTATTTGCTTGCGTTTTATGGCTGAGTTCATTCCATTCACATTCAGAGTTATGATTACCAGCTGTGTATTTCCCAGCATTTTGATTTCCACCCCTAGTCCTGCCCTTTCTTCTTTCATTATTTCCTTCTATACCAGTGTTTTGTTTTTAATTGGTCCCCCTAATTCCCACCATTATTTTAATTCCCTTTCTACCCCCTCCTGTCTTATTCCCCTCTTATTTTCTTTAGAGTCTTTTAAAATACACCCACCCTCTCCCTCTCTTCCATCGCTTTCCTCCCCACCAGTCTGTTTGTTACCTTTCTACTTCCCTATAGGGAGCAAATCAATTCTCTGCCCCAATGTATTTGATTGTTCTTCCCTCTTTGAGTTAATTTAAATGCACATAAGAATTGAATATTTCCTATCTCCAGCTTCTTTACCCTTCCAGTGTATTGATGTTCTCCTCCTCCCATCATGCACTTCTTTGTGACATATAAATTTACCCCATTTTGTTTCCTTTCCAATCTCTCTTAGTATTAACCTCTTTTTTTAACTCTAGTTGTATATATATATATATGTAAATATATATATGTATATACATACACATACATATGTATATATTTATGCATACATATATCTATATACATAGTTATGTCTTGGCATTTCATGCTATACAGTTCCCTCTAAGTATAATTCTTCTAGCTACCCAGGAGATATTAATAATTTTTAAGAGTTACCAATATCCTCTTTTATAAAAGGGATACATATCATTTTATTAACTTATTGGGTCCTCAAAAAGGTTTTTTTGGTTTTGCTTTGCTTTGTTTTTCTTTTTTCCCCCTTTCTTAATTACCTTTTGATGATTCTCTTGGGTTCTGTGTTTGGGCATCAAATTTTCTGTTCAGATCTGGTCTTTTCTTTACAAATGCTTGGAATTCTTCTATTTTATTAAAAGATCATGCTTCTGTGTTTTTGCTTGGTGTTCTTTGATTCTCCTCTGTTATATTTTCTCTTTGTTCATTGCCTGGATAGAAGCTATTGATTATAATTTCTTTTTTCTTTTTCTGTTTGCTCATATTTGCCCCTTCTTTACCACCTGTAGTTGCCTGCACAATTGCTCCTCTCATTATGTGTTGGATCTTTATGTTTGGGCTTTTCTGTCAACCTTCATTCACCCTTAGAGCTTAGCAAGGCTCTCAGAGCAGTCTATTGGGGAGGGGTGTTGGAGCTTGAACTTCCTTTCCCTCTGAAAGCTTGATAAGATTAAGCTCAGCACAGTTGAACTTGCAGAGCTGGATGTGCCTGGAGGCCAAAACCTCAGGGGGGAGGAGGGAGCACAGCAATATGGAGTGTCCCAGCTGCGACCTGGCTGCCTTCTCTGCACATCTTCTCCAGCTGCTTCCCCAATGCCTGTCTTCAAAGCCCTGAGCCTAGCACAGCTTTGCCTTCAAGGTACTCCCTCCAGACTTGTGTCCTTACCTGCCCAGAGATTCCAGCCACTGCTGGAGGCTCAGTACTGTAGGTGGGGGAGGGGTCTTGGGACCTTCCTTCTTCCTTCCCCTTAAACCTGAATGTTCTCGAATTCAGGCTTTTTGGGGGCATATCTTTTAAGTTGAGTCCAGCAAGAGGGTTCCTTGGCTCTGTACTATTGTTAGGTTTGGTTTTTAGTCCCCTAGGAGCATTTGGTTTTTAATTAGTAAGGAGGGATTTTCAGAGGTCTGAACTTTTGCTGCCTCTATGCAGCCATCTTGACTCTGCCCCCTTCATGAATAATTTTTAAGAGTCTAAAGAACAGACCCAAAAGTTTGAGAAACATTGCTTTTTAAAGACTATTTCCCCTGATCAAATGTAATAGGCTTTGCTACTAAAAGCAAAGTAATGATCCCAATCTAAAAAAGAACTGTTGGAGTAGAAACATGCAGTGAACCTTTCATGACTTCATGGAATGGAGTTCCTCTTCCCAGGTGTTTGTGACCTACCATTCCTACTGAGTACACCAAAACATAGTCATCTCAGTTCAAGGCTGCATGAACAGTTCCAAGATCTCCTGGGAATGGGTTAACTCCCCTGTTCACATTCTGGGGAGGATAGATTGTGTCTCTCGAGAAGAGCTTTAAATCTGGTGTGCTGCTTACAATAAACGTTCATTATCCCTCTTTGATAATGTTCCAGTCTTTCTTTCTTGAGACTCCATAGCTGTTCTCCAACAGCTCTAAGCTGTCCCCCGACAGTTCCAAAATGTCCCCTATTGCGACTCCATAGATGTCCCTGGAAGAAACACAAAAGGAAAACATATGATTTGTCACTTGTATATATGAGTATATGATTTGGGGGTTAGGTTTTAAAAGATTAATCTATTACAAAAATAAATAATATGGAAATGAGTTTTGAGTGATAATACATGTATAACCCAGTAGAACTGCTTATCAGCATTGGGAGTAGGGATATTAGCGGGGAGTGAGAGAACATGAATCATGTAATCATGGAAAAATGTTTTAAAATAAAAAAATAAAGATTAGCTCCCTGTTGATTAAAAGTTCTATATTACAGTAGAATCCCAGACTATTAGAACTAGTAGAGACCTGACAGATTTTGTTTGAACCCTCTAATTTTCTAGATGGTCTCAAAGTCAGAGAATTTGGGTTGTTCTTACGCTTCTTACATATTTCTTCTTATTTTTATTCCTCTCACTCCTTAGCTGTATGACCTTAGGCAAGTCACATCCTCTGGTCTTGGTTTGCTTTCCTACAAAATGAAGCGCCTTTTCAGCAGTGACTCTAATTTAAGTTTAAACCACATTCTTAAATAGGACTATGTGCTTTCTATAGGGAGACTCCGGAATTTCTTCCCAGTGAAGGTATATGATATCAGAAAAAGTCAAGATCTAAAAGAACAGATGATATTAGTATATTACTCTAACCTGCTGATCAAAATATGAACATACTTATTTGGACTGCAATGACACCTAAAGGGGGAACTTGCTTAACTGAAATGATGTTAGTTTCGCTCAAGACAGAAGGGATTTTCAGATGTTCTGTTTACATGCCTAACTTTCCCCTAACTTGCTCTAAGATTTTGGTTTGAATGTGTTTCCTGTGCTTGGGGGCACATAGATATATGCTTGTTATATTTGACATGACCTTATCCTATTAGGATAAATCAGTTTTCTCCTCTAATAATAGGTGGGCTCTAATGCCAACATTTCTTCAAAACTAAAATACAATTAATTTTTAATATAAGGGGTCTTGAGGGATCATACCAATATGAAAAGATTAAGAGAAATGTGGAATGATGTGAAGCTAACTATAGGGTGAAATGTATTAGATTAAGGAAAATTGAGAGTGAGAAAGATTGAATTCTTAGTCCTAACCTATCCTGCCTTGGATATGTTTCCTAAGACTCTAGTCAAGTGCTTCTGTGTTACATTAAAAGAACTACATATATCTATGATTCGGTACATCAGAGACAATTCAAAGGAGTATTTTCCTACCCAAAAGAACTGAGACATTTTGCAAACAAAAAGTCCTATGTATTTTCATTTCTAGAAAAAAGTTGAAGAAAATGGAAGTTTTGAATTATCCTCTCTAGTATTCACTTTTATCTTCTCATCTTCCTTGAATGAACTTTCTTTTATCTACAACCTAACTAAAAAGGGCTCTTCTTAGTTTGATTAGGATTTCCTTCTACAAGCCTCCTGATATTTTAAAGATCAGATGATGGCAACTACATAGCTTAAATTTATATAACACTTCTAATGTACAAAGCAGCCCCTTATGCTCATCAAATGGGGAATGGCTGAACAAGTTTTGTATGTGATTGTGGTGGAATACTATTTTATTCTAAGAAATGATGAAGAGGATGATTTTTTAAAAACTTGGGAAGACTTATATGAGGTGATTCAAAGCGAATTGAGCAGAACCAGGAGAATACTGTACATAGTAACAGTGTTATTATACTGTTAATCAACTGTGAAAGATTTAGCAACTCTGATCAATACAATGATCTACAAGGATTCTTGATGAAAAAATGCTATCTACTTCCACACAGAAATCATGTACTCTGAGCACAGACTGAAGCATATTTTCTTTCATTTTCTTGCTTTTAAAAAAATTCTCACAATGTGGCTAAAGTAGAAAAATCTTTTGAATATCTTCATATGTACAAGGGGTATCAGATTTACTGCTCTCTCAGTGGAAGGGGAAAGGGAATAAAGAGAGGGAGAGAATTTGGAACTGGAAAAAAAGTTAAAAATAAAAAATAATAAAGCAGTCCCTTTACAACACCCCTATATCTAGGCACCATTATCTTCCTTTTACTGGAAAGGAAGCCAGTCTTTAGAAAGGTCAAATGTACCACTTGGGGTCACTCAGCCAGTGTTAGAGATAGTTTTTATCTGGAAAATGTGTTTCTCAGAATTTGTGCTGATGAAATGATTGTACTTTTGGGGCTTGCTGATGTAGGTTTGGTTCAGTTGAATAGCAAAATGACCTAATTCATTAGTAGAATCTTACTACCCTCAACTTATTAATAACTTAGAAGTCTTCCCTCTGGCCTCCAAGGATGAATAAGCCATCTTATTTCTAAGATTAACCCATCATCTTGGTCACTTAATTTTATTTTTTCCCGTTTTATATAGATATTAGTATAAAAGGGGATATTGTGAATGGAGGGATCAGATGGAGCGTTGAAAAATCAAAATCTCTAGTTTAATCTTAGGCTTTATGGTCTATGCTGAAACTACTCTGAAATGAAATAAAATTGACAAGAGAAAATTTAAGATTTAAATTGCTTGCAAAAATTTCAGATCCACTTGCATAATTTGGCACAAGAGACATCAAAACTTGAATTTTGATGAATTTTTTCTTTGGTTTCTTGATGAAACCATAGTCTTTAGGATGAGTATTTGTCATCAGTGAAAAATAAAAGTTAAATTCAGGACATCTGTACTTTTTTACCCAAATACCAAAAACCTGAATAATATTTGAATGAACATCTTATAATATCATTAGTTCAAGTCACACTATTATATCAATAGAAGGACATTTTGAAACTGAAGATTCAACAAAGTGATGTCTCTGAAATATATGTTCATTTGTTTTGTCCCCTGAAACTGTAAATAGACTATTAGGTTTTTGAGGTAGGAGGAACCAGACTGTAATCCTGCCTATGATACTTCAAATTCCATTGGTTGTATGCCCATACGGTGTGACCACCTCTTAGCACCTCATTTTTCTTATCTATAAAATAATATCTGTATCACCTACTCTTACACTATATTGACAATCAGCATTAAGATGATGCTTTTAAGTTCGCAAAAGGGGTGCAGCCAAGATGGTGGAATAGAAGCAGGGAAAGCTCAAACCACTCTGAGAATCCTCTCCAACCACCCTTAAAACAGCGACTCAACATGAATACTAGAGAGATGGAATCAACAAAAGGATGAAGTGAAGTAACTTACCTGCAGAAAACAACTTGAAAGGTAGACAGAATTCACTGAGGCGAGGGGGGAATGTAGACACCAACAAAGCTGCACCAAGGAGTTCCTGTGCAAGCCAACAGAAAGTTCCACATCTACCATTCCAGGTTCTGAACCTGGCCCAAAGCCAACTTCAAGATCCTGAGACTCTGACTAAGCCAGTAGCAGTGCAATGCCACCCCCTTCACCCCTTTTAAGTTCTAAGCTGGCAGAGAGTCTCCAAGCCCTGGTCCAGGGCAGTTCATGGTGTGCCTGGTGGATACAGGCTATAAGGGGTAAATTTAGGGGGTTTTGACTGAATATATCATACTAATGGCTGCCAGGTATTAATTAAAATCCCAATAAAAATACTCAAGTCAGTTTGAGAATTTTATGGTGGTTTAATTAATATAGAGGGAAGAAATTAATAATAAGAGAGAGAGAAAGGGATATAAGATTTCTCCAGTCTAGCCTAAGCCAAAGGAAGTTCAGAGAACTCAGCCATGAGGCTTCCTCAGAAGATTAAAACTAGCTCGGCTTCCAGCCATGAGTTCTACTCTAAGTTGAGGGACCTCCTAAGAGGATAGTGCTTTTAGGAGGTAAAGGAAAAAGAAATAAGTCTAAATCACTCACCCAGGTCGCTCAGGGAAGAAGCCTCACCTGACTCACGCTACTGAGCTTCTCCAGTCTCTTACTGGCAGGCTGCAAACACCAACTCCCAAGACACCAAATGCCGCTCAGCACTCCTCACACTTCCAACACAGAGAGTGAGAGCGAGAGCCATGTCTCCTTGAGAGAGTCAGAGCTACGTCTCTGCGAAAAGAGCCAGAGCTACATTTCTGCAAAAGAGACCAGAGAGGAAGAGACGCGAAATATGGAGAATCTTTTTAAAATCACTTCCTGCATCCCACATGTACCAATGGTAGCTTAAGCTTGACTTAGGACAGCCCAGGGGATTTGTCACTTGCTAGCACATATCAGTTATAGGCCATCTTCCTCAACACTTAATACTTAAGCAGGGTTGTAGACATTCCTGTTTGTTAGGAATTTAAAAACTAATCAGGGCATAGAAAATCTAAAAGTCACAAGGTCCAGAAGGAAGATCCAAGCACTTGCACAAACCCAAACTGAGGCCCCAAGCCCCAGGATGAGATAATTAGTAGGGTGCCTAGCTGATGCAAACTAAAGGGGAAGTCCAGAGCCCATTCCTAAGCCTGAGACTAAGCCCTGAGCCCCAGTATAGGGCAGTTCACAGTGCTCTGAGCTCTGCAGGCCATCAGCATCCCCAAGGGTAGATTGATGAGGTGACATTCCAAGCTCCCAGCCTATAGGCCATCATACCACCTTGGAAGTACTTAAACTTGCAGGAACTCAAATGGAGCTAAGTGAAGCAATAATGAAGAATTAAAGTTTAAGAAGGTGCCCTATCAACCCTGAGAACATAGCCAACCTTTAAGATAAAATTAAGTCAAGAAAAAGGCAGGGAAAATGAACAAATATTTGAAAACCCCACCTAACCATAGAAAATTTTTATGGAGACAAAGAATAGCAAGGCACAGAGACATATTGGGACAGAGAGAGCAAAGCAGCTTCACACAGAAATTCAAAGGAAAAATATGAATTTTAGGCTCTGGAAGAGCTCAAAAAGGATTTCAAAAATCAATAAAGGCAGAGGAAAAATTAGGGAAGATGAATGAAAGCAATACAAAGCAGAATTGACTAAATGGAAAAAGAGGTACGAAATCCAATGAACCAAAGAGGTTTTTTTAAGTAGAATTGATCCAATGTAAAAGGAAACTTAAAATCTCATGGAAGAAAATATTTTCTTAAAAATTAGAATTAGGCAACTAGAAGCTAATGACTTCATAAAACATCATGAGACATCATGAAATAAAACAAAATCAAAAGAAGAAAACAATAGAAGAAAAAATATTTCTTTAAAAAATTGATGTGGAAAATAGATCCAGGAGAAATAATTTAAGAATTAATGAGCTACCTGAAAGCTGTGATTTTTAAAAAATTCTATATATCATATTACAAGAAATTATCAAAGAAATTTGCCTTGATATTCTTGAACAAAAGGCTAAAATAGAAATTGAAAGAATCCATAGACCATTCCCTGAAATAAATCCCAAAAGGACAACTCCTAGGAAGATTATTGCTAAATTCAAGAGTTCACAGGCCAAAGAGAAAATACTGCAAGAGTCCAGAAAGAAACAATTTAAATACCACGGAATTACAGTTAGGATTACATAGGGCTTAGCAGTTTGCACATGAAAGGATAGGAAGGTTTGGAATATGATATTCCAGAAGGCAAAACAACTATGTTTACAACCCAGGATCACCTACTCAATAAAACTGAGTATATATATATATATATATATATATATATATATATATATATATATATATATATAATTTCAGGAGGAAAAACTGGTCATTTAATAAAAAAGATTTCCAAGCATTCCTGATGAAAAGACCAGACCTAAACAGAAAATTTGATGTTCAACTCCAAGACTCGGGTAGTATAGTAGTAGTCTCTCATTAACCAAGGATGATGATTGTCTTTGTGCATTTTCATCTATGATAGATGAGTGTGCACAAAGACACTTGTGTGTGAAGGAGATTTAAGTGGAAAAGTCGATGCACAGAGACAGCCCCACTCTCTTGGCGTTGGAAGCCTGGGTCCATTGGCATGAAAAATCGTTACACCTGAAGACTTCCTTACCCGCATTGGATGGCCGTGTCGTTCTTTGTGCTCCAACACGCCCTGAGCACTCCACAGTGCTTTGCTGCGTCGCCCTCTCAGCCGTTGAACTTTCTTGTTGGTTTCTTCTGTCTGTTCAGCCGAAGCAGTCTTCACATGCTGGGTGAGCAAAGCCCTGGTTCACCAGGGGTTGACGACGACCCGATGGCTACCCTCACAAGGTTTAGCCGGCCTGTCGAAGCCGTTGCCTGGGGTGTGGCCGCTGCCGCATGCTAGCAGCCTCTAGGAGCCACAAGCCCAAGACTCAAGAGAAGCATAAAAAGGTAAATAAGAAAGAGAAACTTTAAGGGATTCGGTAAGGTCAAATTATTTATATTCTTACATGAAAATGATATTTGTAACTCTTAAAATTTTTATCAGTATTAGAGCAGTTAGAAAGATGACATGATATGAAAAAATTCAAGGGTTGAAAAAGAGATTTGAGTTGAGAGAAAAGGGAAAAGAAAGGTGGAATGGGATAAATTATCTTACATGAAGAGGTGTGAACAACTTTTACAATAGAGGGGAGGATGAAGGTGGTAATGGGCAATGCTTATGCCTTATTCTCACTATTACTGGCTCAGAGAGGTAATAACGCATAATCATTAAGGTATGGGATCCTATCTTGCCCTATAGAGAAGTAGGAGCCGAATAAGATAAGATGGCATGGAACAGAAATCAGTGAAAGTAGAGGATGATGATTAAAAGCAAAACACTTGTTATGAAGGACAGAGTGAAAGGAGAGAGAAAGAGCAAGATCAAAAGAGGAAAATAAAATGGGGAGGAATACTCAATTGGTAATCATAACTGTAAATGTGACCTAAATGAACTCACCCATAAAATGAAAATCAATAGAAGAATAGAATAAAAACTAGAATCCTACAATATTTTCTTTGCATCAAACACATCTGAGGCAAAGAGACATAGAGTAAAGGTAAGGAACTGTAGCAAAATTTATTGTGCTTCATCTGCAGTAAAAAACAACCAAACAAACAAACAAACCAAAAAACAAAGCAGGAATAGCAGTCAGGATCCCAGGCAAAGCTAAAGAAAAATAGATCTAATTAAAAGATGAGGAAAATTATATCTTAATAAAAGGTACCATTCACAATGAATTAATATCTATACTAAACATATACACATCAAATGGCATAGCTTATAGATCTAAGGAGAAATTAAATGAATTAAGGAGGAAATAGACAGTAAAACTATGCTAATAGGGTACCTCAACTTCCTCCTCTCATATGCAGATAAATCAAAACAAAAAATAAGAAATAAATGAAGGAAGTTAATGAAATTTTAGAAGAGTTAGAACTGATAGATCTCTAAGGGAAATTGAAAACTCCATGAAACCTTTGCAACCAAATGCAGAAAAGGAGAAATAATAAATGCCTCTTTTTCAGATAACTCAATAAAAATTATAATCAGTAAGAGTCCGGGGAAAGATAAATAAAAAATTAATTGGAAACAAATTATAGAAACAATAATTTCATAAAGGAGAAAGACAAAGAGGCGACAACAAAATATATGGAATAAAGCTAAAGCAATAATTAGGGAAAATTTTAAATCTCTAAATGCTTTTGTCAATTAAATAGAGAAAAATCAGATAAATTAGTTGGACATGCAACAACAACAACAAAATCTAGAACAAATTAAAAATACCCAATTAAAGGTTAAATTGGACTCAGAAAAATCAAAGAAGAAATTAATAAAATTGAAAGTAAGAGAAGCACTGCACTTACAAATAAGTCTAGAAGTTAGTTTTATGGGAAAAATGAATAAAATAGAACATTGATTAATTTGATTTTAAAAGGAAAGAAGAAAATTAAATAATGAGTTTCCAAAATGAAAATTGGTGAAAAAATTGTGGTGAACCATTTTTTGGTTGTCACAACCAATGTGGTCACAACTAATGAAGAAAAAATCATTAGGAGCTATTTTGCCCAATTATAAAACAATAAATCTGAAAATCTAAGTGAAATGAATGAATATTGCAAAAATATATATCATCCAGGTTAACAAAAGAAGAAGTATGATATTAAATAATCCATCTCAGAAAAAAGAATTGAACACACCATCAATGAACTTCCTAAGAAAAAATCCCCAGGACCAGATGGATTCACAAGTGAATTCTATCAAACATTTGCAGATTAATCCCAATACTATATAAACTATTTGGGAAAATAGGCAAAGAAGGAATCCCACCAAATTCTTTTTATGACACAAATTATGGTGCTGATACCTAAGCCAAGAAGAGCAAAAACAGAGAAAGAAAATTATAAAGATGCAACATTTAGTCATATATAGCAAGGATTGTTCACTATGATCAGTAGGATTTATACCAGGAATTCAGGGCTGGTTTAATATTATACAAACTGTCAGCATAATTGATCATATCAGTAACCAAACTAACAGAATTCATATGATTATCTTAATAGATGCAGAAAAAGCCTTTGAAAAAATACAACACCCATTCTTTTTAAAAAATATTTAAAAATAGGAATAACAGCAATATTGTACAACGAGCAGCTGTGAAAGACAGCTAATCTCAGCAATACAATGATCTAAGACAATTCTGAAAGACACATGACAAAGAATGATATCCATCTCCAAAAAAAGAACTGTTGGTGTTGGATGCAGATCAAAGCATACTATTTTCACATTAGTTTATTTATGATTTTATTTTGGGGTTTTGGTTTTATTTGAATATTCTATTACAACATTGACCTATACTGAAGTATGTTTTGCATGATAATACATGTATAATCCAAATCAGATTTCATCCCAGCCCCAAGAATGGAGAGAAAGGGGAGAGAAGCAGACAATAGGATCTTACAATTTGGGGAAACATATGTTGGAAATTGTTATTACATGTAATTGGGAAAATATATCTTTAATAAAAAATAAAAATAAAAAACAACCAAAGTTTGCAAAGCACTCTAAAGATATCATTTTATTGTTACAAGAATCTTGAGAGCTAAAGTACTATTATCATCCCCATTTTACAGATGAGGAAACAGGTGAAGAGACTGAAACTGACTTGCTTTGATCACTTTGCTAATAAGTGATTAAAGCAGGATTCAAACTCAAGGTTCCAGGGTTATAGTGAGAGATGCACTTTGTTAACCTTATTCTAATATTCAAATGGTTTAGTGATCTCATTAAAGGGTTGCTTAAATGCTTAATATTATTATTATTATTATCTCATCAATATGGGTATATGTTCCAATGAAACACTTTGAATGCCTTAGTACTTGCCCATCCTGTATGATTCTAGTTTGTTACCTCCCATAATTCTGCTTCAGAGGGTCTACCAAACATAATAAGGGTTTTTTTCCCCAATTTTGCTTGACACTGTGAGAATACTTTTGGGATGTACAAGTTATCTCTCAGTTCTCTTTTGCTCTTACCATGAACTGGCTCCTATTTTTTTTATTCATATATTTCTTTGATAATCTTTGTGTCTTTTTCCTCATAAATCCATGTTTGTAATTCATTGAAATTCTTTAAACTGAACTTGCTACTCTCCATTGCCCTTTAGGTGACTCAGTTTTAATTCTCCAGGGACTCTAATATTACATGACTCATGACTGCAGAACAATGACTAATGATTATTAGCATAAAAAGACTGATCTCTTCTCATAGAAAACCTTGGAATCATCCAAAGAACTTAATAATTTCTTAATGTGCTTTTACCCACATACATGTGTGTATGTGATTGTGTGTATACATGTAAATCTTAAAAACACTAAGTAAATGTAAATTTGTATTATTACCCTATCAAAGGAAAATCTACATAAGAGCAATTCCCTATGGAAAGAAAGATACCACAGAGGGAGAGATAGAGAAAGAAATCTTCCAGGGTAATGACTCTGCCTGGGGGAGAGACATTGCTGAGGCATTTCAATAGGTAACCCTGAAGGGGTAGTGTATGAAGGAATTTGGAAAGGGATGAAAGATTGCTGAAATGAGAGGTGGTTTTTAGCTACTTCACAATTTTATCTATTTTAGCTTTATTAAATTATTAATTTTAACTTGCCCTGGTGGAACTCTGTGGCTGAATTGTTGTCCTTAAGAACAGAAGGATGAAACAACTGAGAGTTACATTTTTTTTTTCTGTGAATCTCCAAGCGACTTAGATGGACACAGGATGTCTTTGGCCATTAGGAAAGATGATTATCAATTTTCCAGGAGACTTAATTATTTGATCCACACATCTACTACAGTACAGTCTGGAAACCAGAGCATTGTATTTGCATGGGGAACTATTCTATGTCTGCCCTATGCCCTCCTCCCACACATCCTGCACAGTCTGCCTAAATCCCATCAGCCTGCAGAGGGCTGCCCTGGCCAAGTTTACTGATGCTGGGGAGTGGAACTACAGGTTAGAGAACTATGATGGAATTCAATAGCTGTTTAATCTTTGAATAAACAAGAATTCTAAAAGAATATACTTTGTCTGATGCTTATACTAGTTCCCAAAGTGTATTTCTTTAATGGATACAATGCCATTTCTTATCCTTTCGGACAATTTGTTGAAATCATTTTTTTTAAGCACTTATAACTGGAATGCCATTTCAGGCCTCTAGTTCTGAAAATATCCATCCCCTAAGTACCTTTCACTCTTTTTTTTATATTTCTTAAATTAATGTATTTAGTCAATTTAGAACATTATTCCTCTGTTAAAATAATCACATTATTTCCCTCTATCCCCTTACCCCACCTTTCCTGTAGCTGACCTGCAATTACATTGGGTATTACATGTGTCCTTGATCAGAAGCTATTTCCATGTTGTTGGTGTTTGCATTAGGATGTTCATTAGAGTCTACATCCCCAGCCATATCCCCTTGACCCATGTATTCAAGCAGTTGTTTTTCTTCTGTGTTTCTACTCCCACAGTGTTTCCTCTGAATGTGTATAGTGGTTTTTCTCGTAGATTCCTCCTAATTATTCAGGATCACTGCATTGACACTAATGAAGAAGTCCATTACATTCGATTGTACCACAGTGTATCAGTCTCTGTGTACAATGTTCTCCTGGTTCTGCTCCTCTTGCTCTGCATCACTTCCTGGAGGTTGTTCCAGTTCCCTTGGAATTCCTCCACTTTATTATTCCTGTGAGCACAATAGTATTCCATCACCAACATATACCACAATTTGTTCAGCCATTCCCCAATTGAAGGGCATCCCTTCATTTTCCAATTTTTGGCCACCACAAAGAGCACAGATATGAATATTCTTGTACAAGTCTTTTTCCTTAATATCTCTTTGGGGTACAAACCCAGCAGTGCTATGGCTGGATCAAAGGGCAGAAAGTCTTTTATCACCCTTTGAACATAGTTCCAAATTGTCCTCCAGAATGGTTGGATCAATTCACAACTCCACCAGCAATACATTAATGTCCCAACTTTGCCACATCCCCTCCAGCATTCATTACTTTCCTTTGCTATCATGTTAGCCAATCTGCTATGTGTGAGGTGATACCTCAGATTTGTTTTGATTTGCATCTTTCTGATTAAAGAGATTTAAAACATTTTTTCATGTGCTTATTAATAGTTTTGATTTCTTTAACTGAGAATTGCCTATTCATGTCCCTTGCCCATTTATCAACTGGAGAATGACGATTTTTTGTACAATTGATTTAGTTCTTTATAAATTTGAGTAATTAGACCTTTGTTAGAGGTTTTTGTTATGAAGATTGTTTCCCAATTTGTTGCTTCCCTTCTAATTTTGGATGCATTTATTTTGTTTGTACAAAACCTTTTTAATTTGATGTAATCAAAATTATTGATTTTACATTTTGTGATTTTTTTCTAGCTCTTGCTTGGTTTTAAAGTCTTTCCCTTCCCAAAGATCTGACATGTATACTATTCTGTGTTCACCTAATTTGCTTATATTATGGTTTCCTTCTTTATATTTAGGTCATTCACCCATTCTGAGTTTATCTTGGTGTAGGGTGTGAAATGTTGATCCAAACCTAATCCCTCCCATACTGTCTTCCAATTTTCCCAGTAGTTTTTATCAAATAGTGGATTTTTTTTCATGATTTCTCTGGATATCCTTGATCTTTTCCAAATGAACTTTGTTATGGTTTTTTCTAATTCAGTAAAAAAAAGTTTTTGGTAGTTCAATGGGTATGGCACTAAATAGGTAAATTAATTTCAGTAGGATTGTCATGTTTATTATGTTAGCTCATCCTACCCATGAGCAGTCAAAGTTTTTCCAATTGTTTAGATCTAGTTTTAATTGTATGAGAGTATTTTGCAGTTGTGTTCATATTGTTCCTGTGTTTGTCTTGGCAGATAGATTCCTAAGTATTTTATATTGTCTAGGCTGATTTTAAATGGAATTTCTCTTTCTAATTCTTGCTACTGATATGTGTTGGAGATATATAGGAATGCTGATTACATGTGCATTTATTGTGTATCCTGCAACTTTGCTAAAGTTGTTGATTATTTCAATTAGCTTTTCGGTTAATTCTCTAGGACTCTCTAAGTAGACCATCATATCATCTGCAAGGAGTGATACCTTGGTCTCCTCATTGCCTGTTTTAATACCTTCAATTTCTTTTTCTTCCCTAATTACTACAACTAGTGTTTTTAGTACAATGTTAAATAATAGAGGTGATAATGGGCATCCTTGTTTCACTCCTGATCATATTGGGAAGGCTACTAGTTTATCCCCATTGCAGATGATGCTTGCTGATGGTTTTATATATATATATATATATATATATATAATATATATATATATATATATAGTTTATTATTTTTAGGAAAAGTCCTTCTATTCCTATGTTTTCTAGTGTTTTCAATAGGAATGAGTGTTGTATTTTGTCAAAGGCTTTTTCTGCATCTATTGAGATAATCATATGATTTTTGTCAGTTTGCTTGTTAATATGGTCAATTATGTGGATGGTTTTCCTAATATTGAACCATTATTGCATGTCTGGTATGAATCCTACCTGGTCATAGTGAATAACCCTCGTGATGACTTGCTGGAGTCTTTTTGCTATTTTCATATTTAAGATTTTTGCATCTATATTCATTAAGGACATTAGTCTATAGTTTTCTTTCTCTGTTTTTGACCTGCCTGGCTTTGGAATCAGAACCATATTTGTGTCGTAAAAGGAATTTGGTAGAACTCCTTCTTTGCTTATTATGTCAAATAGTTTATAATATTGGGATTAGTTGTTCTTTGAATGTTTGATAGATTTCATTTGTGAATCCATCCGGACCTGGGGATTTTTTCTTAAGGAGTTCTTTGATGGCTTGTTCAATTTCTTTTTCATCCTTGAACTCTACTAGTTTCTCCTTTAGAAATTTGGATGCTATGCCATTTTATGCATACATGTTGAATACTGATATTTCCCCATTGTCTATACTACCTTTCATCGGGATGTAATTACCATCCCTATCCCTTTTAATAAGATCTATTTTTACTTTGGCTTTGTCAGATATCATGATTGCGACTCCTGCCTTCTTTTTATCAGTTGATGCCTAATAGATATAGCTCCATCCTCTTACTTTGACCCTATATGTATCTACCTTCCTCATGTGTGTTTCTTGTAGACAGCATATGGTAGGATTTTGGATTCTAATCCACTCTGTTATTCGCTGGCTTTTTATGAGTTCATTCCATTCACATTCAGAGTTATGATTACCAGCTGTGTATTTCCCAGCATTTTGATTTCTACTCCTAGTCCCACCTTTTCTTCTTTCGCTATTTTCCTTCCACACCAATGTTTTGTTTTTTAATCAGTTCCCCTAATTCCCACCCTTATTTTAATTCCCTTTCTACCCCCTCCCTTCTTATTCCCCTCTTATTTTCTTTATAGTCTTTTTAAACTACCCCCCCACCCTCTCTCCCTTGCACTGCTTCCTTTCCCACTAGTCCGTTTGTTACCCTTCTACTTCCCTATATGGCACAAATCAATTCTCTGCCCTAATGGATTGGATTGTTCTTCCATCTTTGGATCAATTTCAATGCATGTACAAGTTGAGTATTTCCTGTCTCCAATCTCTTTACCCTTCCAGTGTATTGATGCTCTCCCCCCTCCTGCCATGTGCTTCTTTGTGACATAAATTTACCCTCTTCAGTTTCTTTTCCCATTTCTTTTAGTATTAACCTCTTTTTTTAGCTCTAGTTATATATGTATATATATGTACATATACATATAAATGCACACATTTATATGTATTTATGCATAAATATATGTATATACATATTTATGTCTTGTTATTTCATCCTATACAGTTTGTCACTGTTCCCTCTAAGTGTACCTCTTCTAGGTGCCCAGGTGGTAATAACAAATTGTTATTCTCTTGAGTTTTGTGGGCATCAAATTTTCTGTTCAGGTCTGATCTTTTCTTTACAAATGCTTGGAATTATTCTATTTTGTTAAATGATCATATTTAGATCATTTAACTGTATGTATAACATTCACTGTAAGAATATAGTCAGTTTTGCTGGGTAATTGATTCTTGGTTCTAGACCTAGTTCCCTTGCTTTCCAGAATATCATATTCCATTCCTATTGGTCCTTCAGTGTAGATGCAGCCAGATCCTGTGTTATCCTCACTGTGGTTCCATGGTATCTGAATGACTTCTTCTTAGCAGCTTGTAATATTTTTTCTGTGGTCTGATAGTTCTTGAATTTGGGTATAACATTCCTGCATGTTGTCAGTTGGGGATTAAGTATAGAAGGTGATCTGTGGATTCTTTCAATCTCCACTTTTCCCTCTTATTCTGGAATATCAGGGCAGTTTTCTTGGATATTGCTTATTATAAAAAATAGTTTATATAGTATTGGGATTAGTTGTTCTTTGAATGTTTGATAGATTTCATTTGTGAATCCATCTGGACCTGGGGATTTTTTCTTAGGGAGTTCTTTGATGGCCTGTTGGATTTCATTTTCTGATATGGGATTATTTAAGAATTCTATTTCTTCTTCTGTTAGTCTAGGCAGTTTGTATTTTTTTATAAATTCGTCCATATCACCTACATTGGTATATTTATTGCCATATAATTGGGCAAACTAATTTTTAATGATTGCCTTAATTTCCTCCTCATTGGAGGTGATGTCCCCCTTTTCATCTTTGATGCTGTTAATTTGCTTTTCTTCTTTCCTCTTTTTAATTAGATTGACCAGTACTTTGTCTATTTTGATTGTTTTTTCAAAGTACCAGCTTCTAGTCTTATTTATTAGTTTAATAGTTCTATCACTTTCAACCTTATTAATTTCTCCCTTAATTTTTAGGATCTCTAGTTTGGTTTTCTTCTGGGGGGTTTTAATTTTTTCGCTTTCAAGTTTTTTTATTTGCATTTCCAATTCATTGATCTCTGCCCTCCCTAGTTTGTTCATATATGTACTCAGGGATATGAATTTACCTCTGATTACTGCTTTGGCTGCATCCCAAAGAGTTTGAAAGGATGTCTCACCATTGTCATTTTCCTCAATGAAATTATTAATTGTTTCTATGATTTCTTCTCTAACTAACCGATTTTGGAGTATCATATTATTTAATTTCCAATTAATTTTTGATTTGGTTTTCCATATACCCTTACTGATCATTATTTTTATTGCCTTGTGATCTGAAAAGGCTGCATTTATTATTTCTGCTTTTCTGCATTTGTATGCCATGTTTCTGTGACCTAGTGTATGGTCAATCTTTGTGAATGTACCATGTGGTGCTGAGAAGAAGGTGTATTCCTTTTTGTCCCTATTTATTTTTCTCCATATGTCTATTAACTCTAATTTTTCTTAGATTTCATTCACTTCTTTTACCTCTTTCTTATTTATTTTTTTTATTTTATTTATCTAAATTTGATAGTGGTTGGTTCAGATCTCCCACTAATATGGTTTTACTGTCTATTTCTTCCTTCAATTCTCCTAGTTTCTCCATTAGAAATTTGGGTGCTATACTATTTGGTGCATACATGTTGATTAGTGATATTTCCTCGTTATCTGAAGTCCCTTTTAACAAAATATAATTACCTTCCCTATCCCTTTTAATCATGTCTATTTTTGCTTTGGCTTTGTCAGATATCATGATTGCAACTCCTGCCTTCTTTCTATTAGTTGAGGCCCAGAAGGTCTTACTCCATCCTTTAATACTGACCTTGTGGGTGTCTACCCACCTCATGTGTGTTTCTTAAAGACAATATATGGTAGGGTTTTGGATTCTAATCCATTCTGCTATTAGTCTATGTTTTATGGGTGAGTTCATCCTATTCACGTTCAAAGTTATGATTGCCACTTGTGGACTCCCTGGAATTTTGATATCCTCCCCTAATTCTGACCTTTCTTCTTTAGCTATGACTTTTTATAGCAGTGATTTACTTTAAATCAGTCCCCCTAGACCCCTCCCTTAATATGTTTCTCTTTCTAGGTATTCCATTTTTGTTCCCTCCCCCTCCCCCTCTCCTTTGCTCTCTTTTTGTGTTCCCTCCCCCCCTTACCTCCCTTGGTTATCCCTTCTCCCTAACCCTGTTGGATAAGATAGAATTCAAGATCCCAATGGATCTGGATGCTCTTCCCTCTCAGAGTTGATTTCACTGAGAGTAAGGTATAAGTAAAAACTCTCTTCCTCTCCTTCTTATCCGAGTTTTCTTCCCCTCCCCTTCCCATGTGTATCTTTGTGTGAGAAAGATTATTCTATTTAGTTTTTTTCTCTCCCCCACTATTTCTTGGAGTATATTTTAGTACCATCAACGATTCCCCACTCCCTTTTCCTTTCTATCCACCCCTTTCTCTATATCATCTTGATGCCCCAAACATTCCCTATGCGCGATTCTTCTTACTACTCTAATGGTGCATATCATTTTTGAGAGTTACACATTACATTTTCCCCACATATAAATATATATATATATAAATTGATAAAAATGTAGTTCTTATAGAAGAGAGTTTGAAGAAAAGAAAAAGATGACATTTTTCTCCTTTTCCATTTCCTTCATATTTACCTTTTCAGGTATTCCATGCTCTTTACTTTTCGATATCACACTTTCCACAGAGCTCTGGTCTTTTCTTTGCAAAAACTTGGAAATCTTCTATTTTGTTGAATGCAAAAACTTTTCCCTGGAAGTATATAGTCAGTTTTGATGGATAGTTGATTCTTGGTTGAAGACCCAGCTCTCTTGCCTTTCTAAAAATCATGTTCCATGCCTTATGGTCATTCAGAGTGGAAATTGCAAGATCTTGTGTGACCCTGATTGGCATTCCTTTATATCTAAATTGTCTTTTTCTGGTTTCTTGTAAGATTTTTTCTTGTGCTTGAAAGCTTTGGAATTTGGCAATTACATTCCTGGGAGTTGTCTTTTGGGGATTTAGTGTAGAGGGTGTTCTGTGAACTTTTCAATGCCTGTATTTCCCCCTTGTTCTAGAATCTCTGGGCAGTTTTCTTTGATGATATGTGTATTATAATGTTGAGATTATTATTTATTTCTGGTTTTTCTGGAAGGCCAATTATTCTCAGATTGTCTCTCCTTTCTCCATTTTCCAAGTCTATCACCTTGTCAGTGAGATATTTTATGTTCTCTTCTAATTTCTTGGTCTTTTGGTTTTGCTTTATTAATTCTTGCTCTTTTGCAAGATCATTGTCTTCCAGTTGCCTGAGTCTGCCCTTTAAAGCCTGGTTTTCCTTTTCAGTTTGGTCAAACTGTTTTTGTAGTTGTGTTTTTTCATGCTTCAAATTGTTCAATTCCTTTTGCATTATTTCCCACTTTTCCTGCCAAAAGGCAGGAAAAAAAGTGATCTTTTTGATCATTTCCGATTTAAATTCTTCAAGAGTTTGTGGAGAGTTTCTATTTCTTTTGGAGGGTATCAGAGCATTTGCTTGTGTTTCCTCTTCTATCTCCTTTGTATTTTGTATTTTTGCTCCATAAAATGTGTCCAAAGTCACCCCCTTCTCCTTGCTTTTCTTGGTGTTTGGAGTTTTTTGTACTACTGTACTGTTTGCCATCTCTATCTGAGTGAGGTGGACTGGCTCTTCGTGTATCTGTCTGATGGTCTAAGGCTTTTTCCCCAGGCCGATTGTCCTTTCTCCACAGCTGTTCTGTCTTCCCAGGGAGGCCCAGGGTCTGTCCTCCCTTGCCTGCTGGCATTTTGGGAGTTTCTGCTCTCAGTTCCCTCCAGGTGCTTCTCTGCTGCCTTGCTTCCATGCTCTGGGCCTGGCACAGCACTGTCCACAAGGTATCTCAATGCCTTTGCCAGCCCTGAGGTTTCTGTTCTTTCAGAAGACCCTGCTCTCTAAGGGGGAAGGGGTCCTGGCCTCCCTGGGTTCTGAGGGATCCTGATGGGATTAAGTTCAGCTGGTGTGGGCCGAATGATCTCAGAACCAAAAAAAAAAAAAAAACAACTCCTCTACAGCCTGTGTTGAATGCCTGGAGACTGGCTCAGGTTACTTTCAAGGTAAGCCCTTAGGAGCAACCCCTTTGCCGGCCCTGAGGTTTCTGTCCTTTCAGAAGCTCCTAGGGCTCCTGATGGGATTGGGTTCAGCTGGTGCCCTAAAGCTGGAACCTCCCTTGAGACTCAGATGGAAGGACCCAGCCAGGGGGCTACACCCTTCCCCCTTCTCTCTATGTTTCCCTGCCATCTGTGTTGGGCACCCCGGAGACTAGATCAGGTTGCTTTCAAGGCGAGTCCTTCAGAATAGCCAGCTCTGAGGCCTCTTTGCCGGCCCTGAGGTTCCCGCTGCTGCTGCAGGTTCAGCACTCTGGGTTGGGGGGGATGGGTCCTGGGACCTTCCTTCTGCCTACCCCTTAGATCCGAGTGATCTAGGGTTCTGGCTTTTGTGGGGCCGTACCTTTTGATCCAGGTCCAGGATGAGGGTTCCTCAGGTCTGTCCTGTTGTTCAGTTTGAATTTCGGTGTCCTAGGAGCATTCAGTTTGTGATTAGTAAGGAAGGGTTTTCAGAGGTCTGAACTTTCGCTGCCTCTAAGCCGACATCTTCACTGGAAGCTCCAACTTTCAATTTCAGTGGGTATTACTTGTATCCTTGATCAGAACCTATTTCCATGTTGTTGGTGTTTGCATTAGGATGTTCATTTAGAGTCTACATCCCCAACCATGTCCCCTCGACCCGTGTATTCAAGCAGTTGTTTTTCTTCTGTATTTTTACTCCCACAGTTTTCCTCTGCTATTCTATTTTTCTGAAGTAACAAAATTTTCATTTTTATAAAATGAATTTTCTCTGGTTTCAAGTGACTTCAGGAAAACAAATTCAACATATATTTCTGCCTTTACAAACGTCTGGTCTGGGAGTACTGTCAATCACTATGTCTAATGGCAAATGAACATCCTTTTAATTTCCTAGTAAACCAATGCACCATGTTCCTTTGTGGGTTTAGGGTGTGGCATTCACTGATTCCATGCCTATTTTGGGTGAATGAAATGATCTGGTTTATTCTCAGAAAGTACAAACAAGACTGAATTCTACTCTTTGGGAGTGGTCCTGCTGAGGCTAAAATTTTTTTAAATCCCTTTATACCCTATGATTTGATAATTCTAAAAACATGGATCACAGAAAGTTTAGAAGTATAGAGCTGTTGACTTTTTTTTAAAATTCGCTTTCATAGCTTGTGCCTTCTCATTGTCCAGAGTTGATAACCCAGAATATTCTACCTAAGATCTTTTCCAACAATATAGAGATCCAGGTTCTTGGACCTAATTCTTAAATTCCTCTCCACCCTTTCAATGTCAAACTCTTAAAAAGAGCTGTCTATACCCAATGCCTACACTTCCTCAATACCAAATCAGGCTTCAACCCATAAGTTTGCATATATCTCCCCCCATTCAAATGTGAGTTTCTTGAAAACAGGTACTATCCTGCTTTTATATTTCTAAACCCAGCATTTAGCACCATGCTTTAATTATTCATTCATCTAGTTCCTATGTATGTGGCATTTAGTCCCATCACTTTACTGTAATTACTTTCTCAAAAGTCACTCATTTTATTGAGAAATCCCAAGACCTTTAATTAGTTTGCATATGAGCCCTCCCTGCAGAGTGACATTATTAGTTCCTGATTTCTCTCTCATTTAGTTTCCATATTGTTGCCCTCTTCTGTTTCTTCTCCAACCTGCCTGACTTGCGTGTCTTCTGCAGAGCCATAGTCCTTCTCCCATAGTTCCCTGAAGCAATACCCTAGAATCAGTTATCTCCTCTCTAAGCATAGTCTCCCTTAACAATCTTTCCAGTTCCTGTATCTATATGGCCAGAGTTAATCTCAGCTTTTAAATTCAGTAGCAGATATATAGAGTATATCTCTACTTCACCAGGACTTCACATTCAACTGGTCCAAAAACTCAACTTACCATTTTTCTCTCTACATCAGCCACTTTCTTAATTTTGTTTCCCCACTTTTAGAATCTTGGAGACAAAGCATGATAAAGTTCTAATTCAAGAAACACAGAATAAGAGAATCATAAAATGTGAGGGATGGAAGGGATCTCAGCTACCAATGAATCCAATCCATATGTAAAAGGAGCCTCCCTTATAATATGTCTAATAGGTGGCCTCTGAAAACTCAAAGGAAAGAAATGTCTTTCATTCCACTTTTAAAGAACACTAGCTGGTGGTTAGGGAATTTTTCCTCAGTTATTTTCAGAGGAAAACTCAATCTAGGGGAAATAAAGTGACTTGCCTGAGATCAAGGATTCAAACTCCAGGATTCTAAAAATCATTCCAATACATTGTACTTCCTCTCATCTTTGACTTTCCTCTTCCTTAGTTCTCATATCCAACTAGCTTCTAGATCCCATCAGTCTTATACCATATCTTTCATGCCAGAGCCCTTTTCTCTACTCACAACACAATTACCCAGGTTCAAACCCACTACTTCTCACTTAGACTATTATTATGTTATACCCTCTGAATTGGTTTTGCTAATTCCAATATCTTCTCTATTGTGAATTTTAGATTTTCTCCATCCTGATTAGTCTTTAAAATCCAGCCATGGACATGTGAGTTTTATTTTGTATCCTCTTTATTCCTTGATTTCTAATGATCATTAATAAATATCTTAAAATATAATATTATTGAGATTCAATTTTAACTTTTACACTATCTAGTCCATCCTTCCCAGAGATGCTTAAATCGTATTTCTAAGTCACAGGTCTGACTCTATGCTATTTGCTTCTCAGCCCAAAAATGTTCAATGGCTTTCTAATGCCTAGATACTGGGACTCCTTGGCCTGGAATTTAAAGCTTAAAACTGTGACTTAGCTCCACTATATCTTTCCAACTTTATTTTACATCACTCTTCTTCCCATATTTTATATTTCAGCCAAAAATCTTTCCACATTACACCTACCTTATATCACATTTCTCTGTATATAGAGATCATACCCCCAATCACTCAATGAGCATTTATTAATTACTTACTGTGTGCCAGAGACAGAATGTTCTTGTTTCTTGAGAGCAGGAACTGGGCTATTTTTTTTTACTTTATATTCTTTACAGAACACACAGTGCCTTATACAAAATAAACTTGGGACAATAAACTTACACAAAATTGACTTGGGACCACTTGTACTGACTCCTACTTTGGCCACTAATCTTACGTGGTCTCTTAGTATACTCTTTTACAAGAGCCTCCAAAATTTGCCATTCAGATAGAAAGCAGAACCTAAATGGGCTTCTTTCCTTCATTGCATCTTATAAGGAATAATTACTCTTTAAGAGGATACTAGGACATAGAATCTAATTATACTCTCTCTATATTTAGGTAAAATACACATCTTAATATTCAGTGTATGTGCCCTTCAATCAAAGCTTATCCCCCGACTTAATTGCACACACATACCACCAGGATGCCAAAGCTTCCTGATACCTACTCACTCTCTCCATCACTATTTTCAAGCTTTCCAAAATCTACTTCCAAGCCCTCAAAATGGATCTTTTTCTGCCTCACATTAGTCTGTTCCTCTTGTCCTGAACAATGACTCGCTTTTTTTTCTCTCATGAACATGCTCTAACTGTAGAACTGCCTTTGACCTAACCACAATTTACCATCTTTATAAGTGAAATAACTCACATATATCAAGACAAGGTTCAGGGCCTGAAGAAGTATTCAGATTCTTTTGTCTTTACTCTCTGTTTACTGTTAAAGAGTCTCATTCTTTAACAACAAATTCTTTTTAAGTAGTGATTTTTTTCTCATTTTAGTGATAGCCCAGTAGTTTACAATCCCAAAAGGACAACCTACATATCTGAGGTCATGTCTAATTGAAGGATATTTGAAGATGCATTCAACCAATCTTCAGTTTAATTCAAGCACAAGAATATAGCCACTGTGGACCTAAAGTGCTTCCAATAGGGAGAGTGGTTTTTTAGACCTGCATCATCTTTAATTTGGGGCTTAGTATAACATAAGGAGAAATATCTAGAAGGCAAGTCCCCCCCCCAAAAAACAAGAAATGTCAGCCCCCCTTGACATTCTTTTTTTAACATAAGAAAAAAGAGAATATATTTTATTTTTAGAAAAATGTATTTATTCAATTTAGAACATTATTCCTTGTGATTACAAGAATCATATTCTTCCCCTCCCTCCCCTCATTCTTATATATGTAGGAAAAGTCTTGCCTCTTTATGAATGCTGTGACATTTATTTCTGGTTTTCCCTGCTTTCAAGATCTATTAGATCATGTGGTCTCAGAGTGTCAGAGTCCAAGTTCAAATCTAACTTTGTAATAGGTTTTAGTTTTCATAGTTCTTAGGAGGAAATATTTGAAGAGATATCCTTATCTTCCTATTAAGTAGTTCTGTGTAGGGGGAATAATTCTCCATATAAGTGCTTTATACACATATGGTAAATAATTTGTGTGAACTGAGAGAACATTCTCAGTCATAGGAATATAAGAGCTAAATGATCAATAAGAGAGAATTGATCCATTTTATTTTTTAATATTTTATTTTTTTCCAACAATGTGCAAAAAGCAATTTGTAACATTCACTTTTTTTAATGATGAATTCTGAATCCTCTCCCTCCTTCCCACGTCTTCTCCCATCTTAGATGGCAAGCAATTTGATATAGGTTATACATATGCAATCATGTGAAAACATATTCTTATTAGTCATGTTGTGAAAGAAAACACAGACCTAAAAAAAGTGAAAAATGGTATTCTTTGATGGAAGGAAGGAAGGCAAGAGAGAGGAGAAGAAGAAGAAGAAGAAGAAGAAGAAGAAGAAGAAGAAGAAGAAGAAGAAGAAGAAGAAGAAGAAGAAGAAGAAGAAGAAGAAGAAGAAGAAGAAGAAGAAGAAGAAGAAGAAGAAGAAGAAGAAGAAGAAGAAGAGGAGGAGGAGGAGGAGGAGGAGGAGGAGGAGGAGGAGGAGGAGGAGGAGGAGGAGGAGGAGGAGGAGGAGAAGAAGGAGGAGGAGGAAGAGGAAGAGGAAGAGGAAGAGGAAGAAGAAGAAGAGGAGGAAGAGAGGAAGGGAAGAAAGAAAGAAAGAAAGAAAGAAAGAAAGAAACAAACAAACAAACAAACAAACAAAGAAACAAAGAAAGAAAGAAAGATACAAAGAAACAAAGAAAGAAAGAAAGATACAAAGAAACAAAGAAAGAAACAAAGAAAGAAAGAAGAAGGAAGGAAGGAAGGAAGGAAGGAAGAAAAAGAAAGGAAGGAAGGAAGGAAGGAAGGAAGGAAGGAAGGAAGGAAGGAAGGAAGGAAAGAAAACAAACCTCTGGGTTTGGAAAGCAGCATTTCATCAGTAAGTCGCATAATGGTCATTAAGGGAATTGCCTTGGGGACAGAGAAAGGATTGAATTCTCTCTTTTCCTCACACCTATTTACCAGAGGTGCATCTGTGTGGGGAACTGAGAGAATAAGAACAAACTAGACCCAACAAGAAAAGGATCCCTGGGACTCTCTACCAGGGCATCTATCCTTGGAGTCCAGCAAAGAGCTAATTCTAAATGTAACTTCATGAGAAATCCAGGAAAAAAGAAAGACTTCTAATTTCTGTGAGTTATTGCTTTTCCACATGTACTCTCTGAGCTTAAGCCAACTTCTCCGTGGACCTCCTATATAATTGTGAGTGGATCCCATGCTTTGGGGCATTCTTTCTTTATACCAATGCTCTTATCCTACCTCAGAGTTAATACTGGTTTCTACAAACTAAATGGACTATCAATGGGGAACACACTGATGCAAAGCTCGTGCATGACAGTACTAGACATGCCTCAATGAGGTTATTAACCTTGAGAGGTAGTTCATTGCTGTCTGGATAACCGCGCAAAATAGCTACAGAGGGGGTGTTACATGAATATAAATGAAACTGTGCTGTACTTTTTTACCAAAGTGTTTGCACAGTTAATTTTAGAAAAGAATACATCAGCATACATGTCAGCTACAACATACCCTTTTCATTGTTGCTCTTAAGAAAAAAGGATGATTATATTCTAAAAAGCTTTTCCTTTATCTACAGCTGTTTGCAAACTTTTACTAACTGATATTTAGGAGGCCTTTTTATATACAATTATAGTTTTGTAGCTTTAATCAATATTCTGGCACCCTACAAATCAGTAAAATGTGGTCCTAGAGTTGAGTGGATCTACAGTGAGGAAAGGGAATTATTTTGAGAGGAGGCAGCTTGGATCCAGAAAAAAGAAAAGAAAACAGATAAATAGAAAGCTTTGCAGCTTTTGTTGTCTTGCATTTAGGCACCCTACATTTAGGTTATGTAACCTTGACTATATTCTCTTAAGACTTCAACTATTCCTTCCAGGTCTTACATTTAACATTACATAGAATAATTTACGCAAGTATTTAGTGCTAAAGTAATGATTTCCAATATCAACAACAGACAAAAATTGGAAGGTTAAAAAAACAAAACCCCACCATTATCCATCATCTCTTGAGTCACAGCAACAAGGCCAAATCTTGTCTGCACTTAAATATGGCGAGGAAATGATTGGTGGCTTCAGGCCACTGTTTGCCCCTGTGCATTCCATGTGAAGCTGTTTATGGCCTCTGATGGCATTTTAATAATACATTAATACTTCAGTGAATCCGGGATCTCATTGATATTCCTTCTCATTCTCTGAGAATGTTATCTAGGTTCTCCATAAATGCTCCAGAGAGTATTTACCCACTGTGCTGGGGGCCATCTTCTAGTACTTGGTTGGCTTGGTTTTTGCATTTCATTTTTACAGTGCTGTACTTGTCCATCTGTTAGTCTTCACTCTTTCTATATCAATCCATCAACAAGAATTTATTAAACACTTGCTATTATCCAGGCATTTGCTTGGTGCTAGGAGTATAAAGATTTTTTAAAAATGAAACAAGCCCTAATTACATTCTACTGGTCCACTTATATATTTCCTGAATGATCTCTTTATTTAATTTCTTGGACCAAGGCCACCACTGGAAAAATGCCACGGTTGTTTATGCCCAATATGAGTCTCTTCAATTGTCTCTTGAGTTATTAACAAAAATATTTATTAAATGTAAATGGAAGAAACCTCATAGGGTAAGGAGTGATGAAATAGACAATATATTCTCCAATAAAAAACCATATGTGGCTCTCATATCCCTCCAAAAAAACCTTATGTACACTTTTGTTAAAAAATTGGGATACTCTGTTCAGTTGTCTCTGATTCTTGTTTAATTAGTCTTTCCCATAGATGTATTTTTCTACTTATCAGAAAAGCACTAGCAACACCTTGTTCAATCTAAGAGCTCTCTGCTTTGGGGGAACCTGACTTCCCTAATCTCCTACTCCCCACCCCATCCCCAGCCACAAAAAAATAGGTAAGAGTAACTAAAGCTCATGTCCTTGGCCTTTCCTTGCCAGCACCTCACTGAGATTTGGAAATTTCTTGCATCTTCCAATCATCCACTCATAGTGATGCAAGAAATTCATGTATTCTCTATGGTTTTAAATTAAATCAAATTAAAATTAAATTAAATGTAAAAAAAATTAAATTAAATAAGTTTTTATCTATGGTTAATAAACTCCTACCACCTGTTTCTCTCCCCAAACCTATATTACCCAATCACTAACCTTATAAAAGGAAAATATCTCCCAAATTCTGCTTTCAGTCTCTCATCCTTATCCCTTAAATCCTATCTCACCCATGTCTTACTCCTGCCCTAGTTATCATTTCAGCTGTGTCTTCTGGAATTCTTATTCTATAATGAACAAAGTTCTTTTTATTCTATATTTCTTCCTCTCATAATCCTTTGATCTATGAGCTCTTACTGAGATTCGTGTCCCATCTGGTGGGAACCTGGAAATCTCCATAAGTGGTGGTACCTTAACTCATACTCCCAGATACACTGGACCTAGAGTAAGAGTCAGAATATTCTGTTCTATCCATGACCATTTCTAGAATCCTCATTTTTCACCATCATTCAACAACTTCTTCTCCTTTAAAATTTTCTACCTAAAGTAGTGGATGTTGTATACCAGCCCTTCTTTTTAATTGGATCACTATCTTCCTCTCACCCCAAACTCTTGCCCTTAAACTAAGGACTTAAAATCCGTATTAATGTTCTTTCAAATTTCCTAACCTTCTAGTTCTTCAATATGCCTAAATCCTAGGATGTACCCATTATTGCACCTTGGTTACATATAAGCACAGTCACAAACTTGGTCTCACCAATACCTATAAATGCTACACTACTCTGAGCAAAAACTCTGAAATTACTCTATCTGATCATAACTTCCTATCATTCTGCCTTTCTATGATTCCTCCTTTATAAGCCTATTCTCTCTCCTTCATTGGACTTCTAATACCACTATCTGTCCATATTTTTTCAGAGCCTTTTTTTCTGATCTGATTTCATTTTATTCTGATTTAAATTTGAACTCTACATTTAGCCAATTCAAATCTGCTCTGTACTGTGGAATCTCTTGCCTCTTTGTCCCCTTCAAATGGATCCTCACCATAGCAAGGCAATCCTTTTATTCTTCCTGAATTTATTCCCTATTTCACTTCCTATAGAAGCTATTCCAAACCTTCTTTTCTCTCCTCAAGTCTCACACCCCTTCCCCTCCTCCCTTGCCCTTGTCAATGAGCAGAGGGCTGTATATTTTTATGAAGAAAATTGAGACTATTATGTGGGAGCACCCTCTTCTCTCTTTCTTTTCATCTTATCATGAGCTCTCTTCTCCTCTTTGACCTGGTCTCTGAAAATTAACTGTTTTCCTTCTTTCCAAGACCAACCCCTCTTCATGTGCTCTTAATCCAAATCCCTTGTCATCTTCACCAGAAAACAGTGTGGTTTTTAAAATTAATAATCAATAACTATTATATTTTATAAAGTTTTATTAATAATAACTAAAGCAAAAGAACTGCCTGAACCCAGCCTGGTTGCAGGGCAAAAAAAAGAAAGAGGGAGGAGTTACAGCCACTTAAATACTATTATGGAAAACATGAGGACACAGGAAAAGGGAATTTTGGGAAATTCTAGGGACTTTTATGGAATGAAGTCCAAAAGTATAAAATCTCCATTTATATATACACCCCTGTGATCCTGATGGGAGATCAGTCTCCCCAAAAGGATCATGGAAACATAACTAACTTATAAATTGTAATAATTTGTGGATAAAAGGAAAAAAGAGAAAAAAACAATAATTACTAGGTTGACAAAGAGCCAATTTGGGGGCAGTCCCCTTTGGCATAAGATTATACATTAAAAACAAAGGCATTTCAACCATCCATAGTTCAATACACATGCCAAAGTTTACTCTGGATCTTCTGGTGCAGCATGTGGTATCTGTAGGCATCTTCATAGCACCTTCTGGATTCTGGGAGGTATCAAGTTTCCTATCCTAAAATTGCTCAAATTTAAATCAAAGTTCAAAAAATAACGTAGACTCTTCTGAGGTAAATATTAATATACAGGGTTACACATAGGAATTGCAGAAGGATACATGGTTGAGTTATGAGGTATGAATCAATTTCCAAAAAAAAATCCAAAGTATCAAAAAACTCCAAACAAAAAAATAGCTTGTAGATAAAATATCAAAATCTTATGTCTAAAAATCTAAGTAAAAGAAAAACAAATCTATAACAGGTCCTTGAATGAGGGCCCAATTAAAATGATTTAAGCAACTAGGCATTTACCCAATCAGTAGCCAGGACTATAGAAAATTTGCCACACTCTGAAAGACAGAAATGGGACTTGATTTCAGCAGTAAATGGGAGCCAGGATGGCAGCAAAAAAGTTGGTGCTTGATAGAATGTGGCTCAGAGGAAGTCCAGCCTCTGACACATGTCAAAATAGCCTCAAACTCGAACCCCAAACAAGCTCAAATCCTCTTGTCTTGGCTCAAAATTACATTAAGCCCACTGGGATCTGGTCCCTTTGACCTTGTGCTCGATAGGTTCAAGTGCTCTGTGCTTCTTTAGCATTGTGCAGTGTCTCTTTTTGTTATTCCATTCATCTGGAATCTGACAGAATCAGTAAGCAATTTCTCATAATTTTTTACACAATCAATGGATTTATTTTTATAGTCTAAAGCTTTTTGGTTATGCATTAATATTAGAACATGTATTTTTAACATATTACTTCAAAATAAAAAAAAAAGTTAATGAAAAATCTTCTCAATACTGTTGACACCTGCTTCAAATACAAAAAGGAGAGAAAAACTGAGATACTATATTGAGCATGCAAGGAAAAACAATAATTAAAAAGTTTTAAAAATCAAAAATATGTAGCTTACAATCAATGACACACTGTGTCAGTCAAGGAGAGGTAGAATACAAAAGTTTCTCACCAAAAAATTGAGATCCATTTCCTTTTTAACTTGGTCATGAACCACTGTGTGAGTGCAAATTATTTTTAAGAATAAAACTAATACAGTAGCTAATACACATTCAAAGAAGTATCAAAGTCCCCAAAATTCACAATAGCCCAATTAATGATAATAGCCAACAAACCCACTAATATATTTCATCAGTTGCTGAGAGACATTTTAAAAACCTATGAATTGATGGATATTTGTCACAAGTTTTTGCAGATGTAGCAAATCTTTCAACTTTGGCAATATTTTTGGCAAAATTTGGTGTATTTTTAAGCAAATAAAACTTATTTGGTTCTAGAAAAGGACCCAGAAATCTAGATTGCTCTGGTGGAAATAAATTAAACTGAAGAGTTAAATTATTATGCATGTACAGAAGCTTTTTTTGACTTCCTGCTTTATATAAATGTTTTACCTTTAATATAACATTCTTTATAATATATATATAAATATAAAAATATCATCCATTCACAAACCACTAGTTTTCAAAAATTATTTCTGAAGATCCCTTAGAATTACCATTCAAATTCTTAGCTCATTAAATTCTCCAAAAGTTGCATACAATTCAACCAGTTTTGTTGAATCATCTATGTCACAAGTAATAAGACAAAAAGGTAATGTGATCTTTGATGGATCTAATGACAAGGGTTTTGGGAAAGATGTTCATGGGCTTATCCACTGATATTTTGTTCTTCAGCAAAGGTAAAGATACAAATTAAAAACCAATATAGGCAAACAAGAGGCTTAACTGAATCAGTATTACAGAAAAATATCAATTAGATTAATACATGTAAAGTTAAAAAAATTTAAACCTTAAAGCAATCAGTAAATATAATAATATCAGCAAATGACAAGTTAAGGCAGGCAGTGCAGTTAGATTCATTTTTATTGTAAAATGGAGATTTGAACCCTGGACTTCAATCCCCAGAAGTCCTTGGTACTTCCCAGAATTCCCTATAATCTCACCTGAGTCTTCACCTGAGTGCGAGAACACAATTTAGTATTTAAAGGGCTCTCTGCCTCCCAAGCTCTCTTTTCTTCCGCTTCTAAGCACACACATCTCTCTACCTGGCATGCAAGATGTAATAAGTGAATGTGAATGGGCTAATCAGCCCTAGGCACATCCTTCTTCTTATTTTGTATTTTTTCATCCTTGATTTCCTATAATCCTTAATAAACCTCATAAAATATAATACTTTTATTACTAGAAACTAATTTAATTCTTACAGTTTTGGCTGACCACATTTTTTGTGATGAAATACCCTCAATCTTCTTAAGTTTCCTAAATCTTTTCTCTACTGTGACTAAGTTCATCTTTTAATAGCTACTGCCCAGATTTTTTAAGCCACATTTCTCCAAGGCTTTTCAGAAAAGCCTCTTGATCAGCTCAAGCCTTCTTGCCTGCTTGCCTACTGCCTGCTTCTGCACTTCAGCAATCCGGACTTCCTTGATCGCTCTCCTGGTCCCTACCTGCCTGGCTATAGCCCTGGCCCCAGCAACTCTGGCCTCTGACCCAGATTGATTACTCATCACCCCAGGCCCAGCCCCAGGACCCAGGCTTCTGGTAGCTGCCCTTGTGTCTTCAGAATCAAAAACCAGCTGGTAAAAACAGGGGTGTTCTTTCCTTAGGCTACAATTAGCCTCTACATGGGGGCAGGGGATCACAAGGGGGGAAGAAAGAGGAGAAGGAAGAGACTTTTCTAAACAGGAAGTTACAAGCATGGCTAATTTCAAAGAATATCTTTTGAGTGCACTGGTCCTTTTATTTATCTCAGCTGAGATTCGGGGGAGAAATTCATCTTCTTGCAATTCTATGCCATTTGGGCCTACCCAATTTGAGATTTCCTAAACCCACCTTCACTATGGGAAAGCAGCTCAGTGGCTCAGTGGATTGAGAGCCAGGCCTAGAGACGGGAGGCCGTGGGTTGGAATCTGGCCTCAGACACTTCCTGGCTATGTGACCTTGGACAGGTCACTTGAACCTCATTGCCTACCCCTTACCAATCTTCTGCCTTCTGAAAATAGGCATCTAAATGGATAAAAACCCAAGGAACTTTAAAGAGACTGGAGGTTATATTTTTAAGGCATTTCAGACTCCAATGTTTCATAAAAATCTTTCTATTTTATTGCATTTTGCTGATTGTTTTGTTTAAGATTTAATTTTGTTGATTTTAGGTTCACATATTAATGTATTCAATACTATTCTGTTACACTGAATCATTTTAATGTACTGGGTTTTAACTACTGTTAAATTCTATTGCTTTTCCCCTATAACTATACTGAACAAATATTATTGAATAAGCCCATATAAAAACAGCCTTTTCTATTTTTAACTTTGTAAATTGTCATATAAAGGATAGATGGACTTCATCAGAACTGGTTACAATTGTATAACAACCTCTGGCAAATTTAATAAGTTTTAGCTAAATACCTCAAATTGATTTTAAGGGTCTTTTAGACATGATTTTTAGATTTTTTTACAACTCTGATCATTTTGCCTGCCTCTTCTAACATGAGGTAAGGTCTATTTTAGTAGCTGAAGTAAAATACAATTATAATCCCCACTGCCCACATTTATAAAAATGTGAACAGATGGGACATCAGTCTCATCCCAAAGGATCTGGGAAGTTAATCCCAGGGCATTGTACCCCTAGAAGACTACCTAAAGAGGAGCATCTCTCATTTATAACTCTTCAGCTCACTTTACCCAACATCAACAATACAGAGTCTAGGTTTTTTCCCTAGACTCCTCTGCCACATTTTTGTAATGATATCTAGATTCCTTGATGATGTTCTAGACCCAAATAAGTTTTACTTTGTTTAAATATTTTTGCCAAGGTTGAAAGATTTGCTACCTGTAAAGATTGTGACAAATATCCATCAGTTCATAGGCTTTTAAAATGCCATACAGCAACTTATGTGAAATATGATAGTGGGCTTGTTTTCTATTGAAATTAATTGGGCTATTGAGAAATTTTGGGGATATTGATACCTACATATTTGTACTACTGTTCTTTATAAAAAAAGAAACTGTTACCTTGTGAAATTCATTTGCTCATACTCACAGTGGATCATGGCCAGGTATGAAGAGGAAATGGATCTCATTTTTGGTGAGAAAGCCTTATATTCTATATTTTCTTAGCTGACACCATGTGTCAATGATTATAAGCTATATTTTTGAATTTAAAAACTTTTATTATTATATTTTTCTTGCATGTGCATTATACTATTTCAGTCTTTTATTTTTTCTCTCCTTTTTATATTTGAAGAACATGTCATCAGTTTCTTTAACTTTTTTGATTTTGTAGTAATATAAGTTTATAATATATTTGCTATAATGTCAATGCATGCCCCCAAATTTTGAGACTATAAAAATGATGCCACTAATTGTTTAAAAAAATTATGGGATCGACTTCCGGGTAATCATGGCTGCAATCTAGACTCCTCACGCTTCCTCTCCCCGGCACCGAACGAAATAGACTACATCAAAGGAGCATAAAATCACCTTTGGAGGAACAGAAGGACTCCCTAGTACCCCACAGAGGCAAAGGTACGTGGGGCTTGAACATTTCCACACTAAAATAAGAAGGAAAAGCTTGCACAGAAAAGTGAACTGAGCCGCCCTTCCCCCACTAAACCAGAGTGAGCTACCTGAGCGCTCACCGGGACAGCGAGTGAGTGGGGAGCGTCTCTGTCTGGGGGGGCACTCCAGGGTCCTTGGGATCTGGGGACTGCCAGGAAAAAACGTCTCAGGGCACTTTCACTGGAGAACCCAGCAGAACTGTACTTGGGGCGGGCTGCGCTGAACAACACGCTGATTATCTGGGCGGAGCTGAATACCTGGGCTCTGAGGCTGGGAAGAACTAGTCTGAAGCAACCTAAATTCACAGAAAAACCGCTCTTATAACCCAGACCCCAGACCAAAAAGGAAAGGGGAATAAAACCACCAAAGGGATGGCACACATGGCCCAAAATCAAGCCTCCAGGAAGAAAGGGAAAAAAGTGACTATTGAAAACTTTTATGGTGGAAGTACCCAAGGAAAAGAGGAGAATGAGGAGGAAATCCAAAAAAATTCAGAACACGCCTCCCAAAATGGAAACTATCAACAAGCTCTGGAAGATCTCAAACTGGAACTTATCCAAAAGATGGAAACCTTCTGGAAAGAAAAATGGGAGAAAGAGATCAGCTGTCTGACAGATAAGACTGCTCAATTGGAAAAAGAACTCGAAGCATCCAATAGAAGGGCAGACAAGGCTGAAAAGCAAAACCAGTCCCTATTGACCAGAATTAAGCACCTCGAAGAAAGTGAGATGATAAAACAACAAGAATCAATAAAGCAAACCCAAATAATTAATGAATTGGAAGAAAACATAAAATATCTCACTGAGAAGGTCACGGACCTGGAGAACAGAGGAAGACGAGAAAATCTCCGTATCATCGGTCTCCCAGAAAAACCAGAGGTAAACAATAAATTGGATATTATTCTACAGGAGATTATAAAAGAAAATTGCCCTCATGTTCTGGAGCAAGGGGGCAAAATAGAAATAGAAAGGATTCATAGAACACCTTCTATACTAAATCCCCAAAAGACAACGCCTAGGAATGTAATTGCCAAATTCAAGAGCTTCCAAGTAAAGGAGAAAATCCTACAAGAAGCCAAGAAGAAGAGCTTCAGATATAAGGGGGCTCCCATAAGGATCACACACGACTTAGCGGCTAACACACTAAGAGACCGCAAAGCATGGAACACGATATTTAGAAAGGCAAGAGAGCTGGGTCTCCAACCAAGAATCAACTACCCAGCAAAACTGACTATATACTTCCAGGGGAAAGTATGGGCATTCAACAAAATAGAAGATTTCCAAGCATTTGCTAAGAAAAGACCAGAGCTCTGTGGAAAGTTCGATATCCAAGCACAGAAAGCAAGAGAAACATGAAAAGGTAAATATGAAAGAAAGGGAAAAGGAGATAAATCTTATTTTTCTCTTTAAGTCAAACTCTCTTCTATAAGGACTACGCTTACATCAAATTATATATATTAATATGTGGGGAAAATGTTTTGTGTAACTCTCATAAATTGTATCATCATAAGAGTAGTTAGAAGAAACATGCATAGGGAAAGATTGGGGAATTAAGAAGATTTGGGGAAAGTTGGGGCAAAAAAAGGAAAAGGGAGGGGGAACCGTGATAATACTAAGATTAACTTCAAGAAATAGGGGGGGAATCAATAGAATAAACTTTCCCATATAAAGATACACATGGGAAGGGGAGGGGAAGAACTCTCATATGAGAAGGAGAGGAAGAGAGCGTGAAGTGGAATTACTTAAACCTTACTCTCAGTGAAATCAAATCTGAGAGGGAAGAACTTCTAGATCCAGTGGGATCCTGAATTCTATCTTATCCATTCGGGCAAGAAAGAAAGGAAAATTAAGGAAGGGGAGGGGGGAGGGAGTAAAAAAAGGGAGGGAAGGAGAGGGGGGAGGGGAAGGGAGCATAAAAAGGGAGGGGCTAGAAAGGGAAGCATCTCAAGGGAGGGGACTAGGGGGACTGACCTAAAGTAAATCACTGGTTCAAAAGGAGAAAGCTAAAGAAGAAAGGTCAGAACTAGGGGAAGATATCAAAATGCCAGCGAATCCACAAATAACAATCATAACTTTGAACGTGAATGGGATGAACTCACCCATAAAACGCAGACAAATAACAGATTGGATTAGAACCCAAAACCCTACCATATGTTGTCTTCAAGAAACACATATGAGACGGGTTGACACTCACAAGGTTAGAATTAAAGGTTGGAGTAAGACCTTTTGGGCCTCAACCGATAGAAAGAAGGCAGGAGTTGCAATCATGATATCTGACAAAGCCAAAGTACAAATAGACCTGATCAAAAGGGACAGGGAAGGTAAATATATTCTGCTAAAAGGAAGTATAGACAATGAGGAAATATCACTAATCAACATGTATGCACCAAATGGTATAGCATCCAAATTTTTAATAGAGAAACTAGGAGAATTGAAGGAGGAAATAGACAGTAAAACCATATTAGTGGGAGACTTGAACCAACCACTATCAAATTTAGATAAATCAAATCAAAAAATAAATAAGAAAGAGGTAAAAGAGGTGAATGAAATCTTAGAAAAATTAGAATTAATAGACATATGGAGAAAAATAAATAGGGACAAAAAAGAATACACCTTCTTTTCAGCACCACATGGCACATTCACAAAAATAGATCATACACTAGGTCATAGAAACATGGCACTTAAATGCAGAAAAGCAGAAATATTAACTGCAGCCTTTTCAGATCACAAGGCAATTAAAATATTGATCGGCAAGGGTACATGGAAACCCAAATCAAAAATTAATTGGAAATTAAATAACATGATACTCCAAAATCGGATAGTTAGAGAAGAAATCATAGAAACAATTAACAATTTTGTTGAAGAAAATGACAATGGCGAAACATCCTTTCAAACCTTATGGGATGCAGCCAAGGCAGTACTTAGAGGAAAATTCATATCCCTGAGTGCATATATTAACAAATTAGGGAGGACAGAGACCAAGGAATTGGAAATGCAAATCAAAAAACTTGAGAATGAACAAATTAAAAACCCCCAGAAGAAAACCATACTAGAGATCCTAAAAATTAAGGGAGAAATTAATAAAATAGAAAGTGACAGAACTATTGAGCTAATAAACAAGACTAGAAGCTGGTACTTTGAAAAAACAGACAAAATAGACAAAGTACTGGTTAATTTAATTAAAAAAAGGAAAGAAGAAAGGCAAATTAATAGCATCAAGGATGAAAAGGGGGATCTCACCTCCAATGAAGAGGAAATTAAGGCAATCATTAAAAACTACTTTGCCCAACTATATGGCAATAAATATACCAACCTAGGTGATATGGATGAATATTTACAAAAATATAAGTTGCCTAGACTAACAGAAGAAGAAATAGTTTTCTTAAATAATCCCATATCAGAAAAAGAAATCCAACAGGCCATCACAGAACTTCCTAAGAAAAAATCCCCAGGGCCTGATGGATTCACCAGCGAATTCTATCAAACATTCAGAGAACAGTTAACCCCAATACTATACAAACTATTTGACATAATAAGCAAAGAGGGAGTCCTACCAAACTCCTTTTATGACACAAGCATGGTACTAATTCCAAAGCCAGGCAGGCCAAAAACAGAGAAAGAAAACTATAGGCCAATCTCCCTAATGAATATAGATGCAAAAATCTTAAATAGGATACTAGCAAAAAGACTCCAGCAAGAGATTAGAAGGGTCATCCACCATGATCAAGTAGGATTTATACCAGGGATGCAGGGCTGGTTCAACATTAGGAAAACTATCCACATAATTGACCACATCAACAAGCAAACCAACAAGAACCACATGATTATCTCAATAGATGCAGAAAAAGCCTTTGATAAAATACAACACCCATTCCTACTAAAAACACTAGAAAGCATAGGAATAGAAGGGTCATTCCTAAAAATAATAAACAGTATATATCTAAAACCATCAGCTAATATCATCTGCAATGGGGATAAACTAAATCCATTCCCTTTAAGATCAGGAGTGAAACAAGGATGCCCATTATCACCTCTATTATTTGACATTGTATTAGAAACACTAGCAGTAGCAATTAGAGAAGAAAAAGAAATTGAAGGCATCAAAATAGGCAAGGAGGAGACCAAATTATCACTCTTTGCAGATGACATGATGGTCTACTTAAAGAATCCTAGAGACTCAACCAAAAAGCTAATCGAAATAATCAACAACTTTAGCAAAGGTGCAGGATACAAAATAAACCCACATAAGTCATCAGCATTTCTATATAATTCCAACACAGCTCAGCAGCAAGAACTAGAAAGAGAAATCCCATTCAAAATTACCCAAGACAAAATAAAATACTTAGGAATCTATCTCCCGAGACAAACACAGGATCTATATGAACACAACTACAAAACATTTTCCACACAACTAAAACTAGACTTGAACAATTGGAAGAACATTAACTGCTCATGGGTAGGACGAGCCAATATAATAAAAATGACCATCCTACCCAAACTCATCTATCTATTTAGTGCCATACCCATGGAACTTCCAAAAATTTTTTTTACTGATTTAGAAAAAAACATAACAAAGTTCATTTGGAAGAACAAAAGATCAAGGATATCCAGGGAATTAATGAAAAAAAAAACAAAGGAAGGGGGTCTTGCAGTCCTAGATCTCAGACTATATTATAAAGCAGCGGTCATTAAAACAATTTGGTACTGGCTAAGAGACAGAAAGGAGGATCAGTGGAATAGACTGGGGGCAAGCAACCTCAGCAAGACAGTATATGACAAACCCAAAGATCCCAGCTTTTGGGACAAAAATCCACTATTTCATAAAAACTGTTGGGAAAATTGGAGGACAGTATGGGAAAGATTAGGCTTAGATCAACACCTCACACCCTACACCAAGATAAATTCAAAATGGGTGAATGACTTGAACATAAAGAAGGAAACTATAAGAAAATTAGGCGAACACAGAATAGTATACATGTCAGACCTTTGGGAAGGGAAATACTTCAAAACCAAGCAAGAATTAGAAAGAATTACAAAATGCAAAATAAATAATCTGGATTACATCAAATTAAAAAGTTTTTGTACAAACAAAACCAATGTAACCAAAATCAGAAGGGTAGCAACAAATTGGGAAACAATCTTCATAAAAACCTCTGACAAAGGTTTAATTACTAAAATTTATAAAGAACTAAATCAATTGTACAAAAAATCAAGCCATTCTCCAATTGACAAATGGGCAAGGGACATGAACAGGCAATTCTCAGCCAAAGAAATCAAAACTATTAATAAGCACATGAAAAAGTGCTCTACATCTCTTATAATCAGAGAGATGCAAATCAAAACAACTCTGAGGTATCATCTCACACCTAGCAGATTGGCTAACATGACAGCCATGCAAAGTAATGAATGCTGGAGGGGATGTGGCAAAGTGGGGACATTAATTCATTGCTGGTGGAGTTGTGAATTGATCCAACCATTCTGGAGGGCAATTTTGAACTATGTCCAAAGGGCGATAAAAGACTGTCTTCCCTTTGATCTAGCCATAGCACTGCTGGGCTTGTACCCCAAAGAGATAATGGACAAAAAGACTTGTACAAAAATATTCATAGCTGCGCTCTTTGTGGTGGCCAAAAATTGGAAAATGAGGGGATGCCCTTCAATTGGGGAATGGCTGAACAAATTGTGGTATATGTTGGTGATGGAATACTATTGTGCTAAAAGGAATAATAAAGTGGAGGAATTCCATGGAGACTGGAACAACCTCCAGGAAGTGATGCAGAGCGAAAGGAGCAGAACCAGGAAAACATTATACACAGAGACTGATACATTGTGGTACAATCGAAGGTGATGGACTTCTCCATTAGTATCAATGCAATTTCCCTGAACAATCTGCAGGGATCCAAAAAAAAATACTACCCACAAGCAGAGGATAAACTGTGGGAGTAAAAACACCGCTGAAAAGCAACTGCTTGACTACAGGGTTGGAGGAGATAAGACTGAGGAGAGACTCTAAATGAACACTATAATGCAAACTCCAACAACAGGGAAATGGGTTCGAGTCAAGAACACATGTGATAACCAGTGGAATCATGCGTCGGCTATAGGAGAGGGAAAGGCGGGGGGGGGGGGGGCGGGAGGGGAGGGGAGGAAAAGAAAACGATCTTTGTTTCCAGTGAATAATGTATGAAAACAACCAAATAAAATAATATTTAAAAAAAAGAAAAAAAAAATTATGGGATCTTGCTTAATGACTCTGTCTGATTCCAGGACAAGATATACAAAAGAGCCATTGCACAGGGTCAAAGAAGCACAAATCTAAACCTGAATAGTGCCAAAAAGAGCACACAGGAAATAGTAATGTGGGCTCGAGGTTGCGACGCTTGACATATGTTAAGGTGTAGGCCTTCCTTGTATCCACACTCTTTGTGAAAATACTTACAAACGAGTATCTCAAATTTGCCTCCTACCTGGCTCCTATAATCTAGTCCCTTTTCTGTCTTTCATAATGTGGCAACTTTCTGTAGTCCTGACTACTGACTGGGTAAATGCTTACTTGCTTGTATCATTTTAATTGGGCCCTGATTCAAGGACCTGTTATAGATTTACTTTTCCTTTACTTGGAATTTTTACATATACAACTTTGGTAGTCTATATTTCATCCAGAAATTATCTTTTTTTATTTGGATTATTTTATGTATTTGATTCTCTTACCAATTGATTCATATACCTCATAACTCAGCCATGCATCCCTAAGTGATCCCTGTGTTTTTCAATCACCCTCTTCGGGGGGGGGGATGTATAATTATTATTATTTTAAATTGAAAAGTTTAAATTCCTTGAGAGAGAAATTTTAGGTTAAGAAACATGATACCTCTCTGAATCTAGAAACTGAACTGTTTGGAGAAGACACCATGAAGATGCCTCCACAGACCACAAGCTGCATGAGAAAGATCAAGAATGAACTTTGAGTGTGATTAATTAAACATTTAATTTGTATGTATGCTCGTATGCCAAAGGGGACTGCCCCCTAACTGGCTTTTTGTCAATGCATCTAGCAATCATTGATTTTGTTCTCTTTTCCTCTTATCCTCAAACTATTGTAATCTTTAAGTTTATTGGGTTTCCATGATCCTTTTGGGGAAACTGGTTTCCCAATATGATCACAGGTGGGTATGTAAAATGGAGATTTGAACCCTGGACTTCAATCCCCAGAAATCCTTGGTACTTCCCAGAATTCCCTATAATCTCACCTGAGTCATCAGCTGAGCATGAGAAAACAATTTAGTATTTAAAGGGCTCTTTGCCTCCCAAGCTCTCTCTCCTTCAACTTCTAAGCACACACATCTCTCTACCCGGCATGCAAGATGTAGTAAGTGAATGTGAATGGGCTAATCAGCCCATGGCACATCCTTCTTATTTTGTATTTATTTATCCTTGATTTCTAATAATCCTTAATAAACTTCATAAAATATAATACTTTTATTACTAGAAACTAATTTAATTCTTACATTATCAATCCAATAGACTTGTTCTATATTATAGGAGGAGAATAAATTCAAAATAGTTAGCAATAAACTTCCAGATCTCTTTTAAAGTTTCCTTCCCCTTCCCCAGTATTTATCATCCATTCGCATTTCTTTTGTCAGAGCTTTGAAGTTTCTGATAGAAGCACTGGGCAGAATGTAAAGAAATTCAATATGGGATGTGGTGCAGAAACTGGGCAGGCCAAAATGATAATGAGATTTAGGGAGATGCATCTCTCCCTAGAATCTTAAGATTAGGCAAGTTCCCCCAGCATTGAGGCAAAAATCGACTATTTGACAAAAACTGCTGGGAAAACTGGGAGACAGTATGGGAGAGATTAGGTTTGGATCAACACCTCACACCCTACACCAAGATAAACTCAGAATGGGTGAATGACTTGAACATAAAGAAGGAAACTATAAGTAAATTAGGTGAACACAGAATAGTATACATATCAGACCTTTGGGAAGGGAAAGACTTTAAAACCAAGCAAGACACAGAGTCACAAAATGTAAAATCAATCATTTTGATTACATCAAATTAAAAAGTTTTTGTACAAACAAAACCAATGTAACCAAAATTAGAAGGGAATCAACAAATTGGGAAACAATCTTCATAACAAAAACCTCTAACAAAGGTCTAATTACTCAAATTTATAAAGAACTAAATCAATTGTACAAAAAAATCAAGCCATTTTCCAATTGATGTATGGGCAAGGGACATGAATAGGTAGTTTTCAGCCAAAGAAATCAAAACTCTTAATAAGCACATGAAAAAGTGTTCTAAATCTCTGATAATCAGAGAGATGCAAATCAAAACAACCTTGAGGTATCACCTCACACCTAGCAGATTGGCTAACATGACAGCAAAGGAAAGTAATGAATGCTGGAGAGGATGTGGCAAAGTTGGGAAATTAATTCATTGCTGGTGGAGTTGTGAGTTGATCCAACCATTCTGGAGGGCAATTTTGAACTATGCCCAAAGGGCGATAAAAGACTGTCTTCCCTTTGATCCAGCCATAGCACTGCTGGGTTTGTATCCCAAAGAGATAATAAATAAAAAGATATATACAAGAATATTCATAGCTACACTCTTTGTGGTGGCAAAAAACTAGAAAATGAGGGGATACCCTTCAATTGGGGAATGGCTGAACAAATTGTGGTATATGTTGGTGATGGAATACTATTGTTAGGGTCTGAGTTGCAGACCACCCAAGGAGCACACGAAGACAATGCAATTCAAGCAAGGGAAAGCCTTTATTACTAGCATGCTATCACTAGCATGTTAGGGGAAAGCTCAGCAAAGGAGTTCTGTTCTGCCGGAGTTGGGACCCTACATATATACCTCACAATATTACTTAACCTGGATGATTGTTTAAACCCTAGAGCACTTTATGCCTGGTTATTTTGCTGAAATGTTGCAACTGGTGTTGCAAAGTCCTGAAACACCCTGCGGTCAACTATTTGCTGAAATGTTTGCAACTGCACAGCATAGCTGGAGGATGTGTTTATCAGATGGGTTGGAGGTCCTGTGCCCTTTTTCCTTTACTTCACTATTGTGCTAAAAGGAATAATAAAGTGGAGGAATTCCATGGAGACTGGAACAACCTTCAGGAAGTGATGCAGAGTAAAAAGAGCAGAGCCAAGAGAAAATTGTACACAGAGACTGATACACTGTGGTACAATCGAACGTAATGGACTTTTCCATTAGTGTCAATGCAATGTCCCTGAACAATCTGCAGGGATCAAGGAGAAAAAAAACACTACCCTCAAGCAGAGGACAAATGGTATGAGTAAAAACACAGAGAAAAGGCAACAGCTTGACTACAGGGGTGGAGGGGATATGATTAAGGAAAGACTCTAAATGAACAGCCTAATGCAAAAACCATTAACATGGAAATGAGTTCGGATTGAGTATACATATGATACCCAGAGGAATCATGCATCGCCAATGGGAGTGGTGGTTGGGGGGGGGGGTGAGGAAAAGAAAATAATCTTTGTTTCTAATGAATAATTTTGAAAATCACCAAATAAAATAATGTTTAAAAGGAAAAAAAAAGTTTAGGCAAGCTCCAAACTGCAAGGCATCCAATCAGCACAAAAACCTCCAGGATTAGAAGTAAGAAAGCACACCCTAAGCGCCATAAGGCTCTGTGGAAATGGAAGCTGTTTGAGGTGGACAAGAAACTGAGCTATGCTTTTAAACAACATTATTCCTCAAAAAAAAAAAAAGACACTAAATGGGGTCTGTCTACAGAGTAAACAAGTTAGAAGGCAAAACTATGAGGGAAACAATAGTGTATTTGCATATTATAGAAAAAGTACTGCTCCTTGGTGTTTTGGTTCAAGAGAAAGAAGGAAAAAAAGCAGGCTTATTTCCCCAAACTGACTTTAAATCCAATGATTTGTAACTAACTATGAAAAATCTTTAGTAACACCCTTCTAAACTAGTAATCAAGGGTCAGTTTAAAAAAAAATCTGCTTGAAAATTAGAAGGTATGGGGTTTCTTTTTTTCCACACTGAAAAATGACTATGGCAGGCTAGAAAAAACCCACATGGAGTGTGGAAAGGGATTGGGGTGGAAAGATTTTTATATGTCACCCTCTGTGGGAAAAAAAAAAAAAAGCAGCTGGGATTGGCAGGCTCTTGTGGCAGGTCTGGTCTTGGTAAGAGGAGGATTCAACCTGGGTGGAGAATGGTGAGGAATGCTGGTTCAAGCAGATGGATGGGAGAAGCAGCTGGGTGGGGCTGGAGCACAGGCAGACCTGGTCACTGGACCCTTGTGGTGGGTGGCAACCAGGCAAACTTACTGTCTTTATTGTAAGGCTATCTGCTCAAAACTTTTTAAAATTCATACCTCGAAGTGGTAGGCCATAAATGTGGGGTTTTTAATTAATAATCAATAACAATTATATTTTATAAAGTTTTATTAATAATAACTAAAGCAAAAGTACTGCCTGAACTCAGCCTGGTCTCCTGTCATAAAAAGAAAGAGGGAGGAGTTACAGCCACTTAAATACCATCACACAAAACACAAGGAAAAGGAAAAGGGGATTTGGGGAAATACTAGAGACTTCTGTGGGATGAAATCCAAAGCTATAAAATCTCCATTTATAGAATAGCAAATCATTTCCCCCTTCTTTCTTATTAAATAAAATACAAATTTGATTGTTTTATACCTGCAAAGCACCTTGTGCTTTAAAACTTAAAGTACTACATGAATGCTATTATTATTTTATTATCTTTAATATCTTTTTTAAAGCTTTAAAAATCTTTTTTTCTTTCCCTTTTGCTTTCAAATGTACTTCAGGCTCCTCTAATCTTAAAAAGAAAAAAAAATTCTTGTTAGGCTTTACCATTCTCTTAAGGTCTTATTTTATAGCTCTCCTCTCTTTTTCAGTCGTACTCCCAGAAATAACTAATAACTCTCATCTCCCTTCCTTTCCTCTTAGTTACTCTTCAGCCCTTCACAATCTGGCTTCCCATTTCATCTCTCAGCTGAAATTGCTCTCCAAAGTTACCAGTGTTCTCAAATGCCATACCCAATGCCTTTTTCTCTGTTCTTATGCTTTTAACCTATCTGCTGAATTTACCACAGTTCATTGCTCTTCTGGATACTCTCTTCTTTCTGGGTTTTTTTGTGATATTACTCTTTGCTGGCTCTCCTCTTACCTATTTTATCACTCCTTCATAGAAGCAATTCTCATTTTGTCTAGCCCTACATTTCTAAGAAATTGTCAAATCTTGACTTTTCTCCCTTCAGAGTATCTCTGATACACAACTCCTCACTACTGACATAGCCAACATCTAAGTACAGGTCTTCATCACTTCTCTTCCGTACTGTTACAAGGTCCCCTGTTCTCCCTCCCTTAAATCTCTCCCTCTCAAAGCTATTCTCTACACAGCTGCCAAAATGATTTTTCCTTAAGTGTAGAGTTCACCAAGTCATTCTTTGATCAGTGGACTTCCATAGCTCCTTATTGCCTCTAGCATCAAACATAAATCCTTCTGTTTAGCTTTTAAAGCCTTTTAAAACCTGGAACCAATTTAGCTTTCCTGTCATAGATATTACTCACCTTTCTGACCTCTGAATCAAACTGATCTTCACTCCTTTTTCCAAAAACAATAACCAATCTCCCATATTTATGCATTTTTGCTAGATATTCCTCTTATTCTCTCAAAATATAGTTCAAACCCCAACTTCTACATAAGGTCTTTTCTAATGTTTCCAACTGCTTAGCCCTTCCCTCCCAAACTTCCTTGTTCTAGACATTTTGTATTAATTCACTTTTTATTTATTCTACACCCATTTGTTTATGTATTGATTGATCCCCATTGAATCAGAAGGTTTTTGAGAGTAGGAATTATTTTATTCTTTGTATTTTTATTCTATACCTAAGTGTCTGGGCCCAAAGTAGGTACTTAATAAATGCTTTTTGATTAGCATTGGTTGAAGAAAGAGTAGTCAATTATCAAATGCTATGGAGATGTCAAGAAGGATGAGAAATAAGAAAAAAAATAAGATTTGGTGATTCAAGAGTAACTGGTAACACTAGAGAAAACAATTTCAATTGATTGATGAGATCAGAAACATGATTCCAAAGGTCTGAGAAGCTAATGAGAGAAGAAAGAGAGTAGGCAACAAAAGTCTTCAGATTTTTCTAGGTATCTAACTGAGAAAGGAGGAAGAACAACTTTAGGATGTGATAGGCTCTAGTGAGATTTTTTTTAAAGAACTGGGCATGTTTATAGATATTAGGAAAGGAAAAGTAGATAAAGAAGGAAAACTGGAGAAAGGGGATGAATATGGGGACAATCTGCTAGAGATATGCAGTGATGAGTTCAAAGGATAGAAGCTTAAACAAAGAGAAGGCCATGTTTTTTATCAGATAACTAAGAATAAAAATAGTGTTTGGTGAATGATGTCAAGGTGTAGTGAGGTATAGAAGAGGGATAAAGGGGTAGCCTATAGTGAAAAGTCATGTATAAACAAAATTAATGCAGATAGAATTAGAACAAAAACTGACAACTAGGAAAGAAAAACTTTACTCCAAATATTTCTCATAAGTGAAATACACACACACATAAATATATGTGATATACAGGGAACCAATTTAAATACATAAGATCAAGAACTTTTTCCTGTTAATGTCACCAGAGTATATGAGAATAATTTGTAAACTATTAGAAACATCTAAATTACTAATCAAAAGAGAAATTCAAATTAATATAACTTTGAAGTTTCATTTCACATCTAATAATTTGGCAAATGACAAAAGGTAGAAAACAGTTCATGTTGATATGACTATTTTGAAAGTTAAAACAATATACTTTAGTTGGAATTGAATTGGTCTAACTGTTATGGGGGTTGAAATAGAAAGGTAATCTGTGTTACACTATTTCTTACTGGAATAGAAAAGGTGATCTGTGTGACACTATTCCTTGTTGCTGCAGTGGCTGGATGCTCTGGCTTGTGATTACAGAGCGCTGCTGCTATAGGACATTTGCAACAGAGATAGAGAGAGATACTGCCACAGGGATTCTTCCACAGGGGATTGCTCTAGATAGATATTGGGGAATGCTCTGGGATTTGCCTACTGATTCCTACTGATGATTAGTGGGTCAATATTTCTCCTAATCTCCTCCTACCCTCTCTCCCTCCCTCCTTCACCCTCTCCTCCCTGTCTCCCTCACCTGCCAGTTCTTCTTGAAGCCTTTGGCTTCTTGCCTCCCCCTTTAGTGAACTATAAAGGTACTCTTTTCTTTTCCTTTTCAAGTCAGGGGGGTTATTGAGAAACAGGATGGGAAAAGGATGGGTGTCCCTAATCTAAATGAAGATTATGAGGGCTTGGGAAGTCACAACTGTGACAGAGGGACAGTCAGAGATGGAGGACGACAGTTAAAATCTTCTTTCTTCTTCACAAAGCCACCAAGGTCTTTCAGCTTAACTCCAGAAGACCCCCACCCCCACCCCCTCAAGGGTCCTTCACCCTGGGACAGAACTAACACATTAATTCAGGGCTTCTTCTCCCTCAGTCAGCCACCAAGAAAAGTCTCTCCTTCAGCCTGGCTTTCCTCCAACTCCTGGTCAGTCAAATCTCAGAGAGAGCAGAGGTTTCTCCCTTGGTCAGATAGCCCCAAAGCCCAGCCAAACACACAAGGGTCCTCAGCCAGCCTCAACTGCCAACTCCTGGGAACATTCCATTTGGAACCTACTTCTTGATTGACAGCCAGGTCCCCAGCCTTGGTTCTTGCATCTTGGCTTGTCCTGCAAAACCTCTCTCTCTTCAAGTCTCTACCACAGGGTGAAGAGGTGCACCCCTGGGGTTCAGGAAGGATACCTTTTACAAGAATGCAAGACTCCAAAACTTAGTTTAAAAATAAAAAGAGAAATTTATTAATTTAGAGAGTAATGTTGAGAATGGTCAGGAGGATGGTACAGGTGGAACAGCAAGATGGAAGGCTGTTCCTTGGATGGACAGTTTGGATGGAAAGGCTATCACCCTGGGAGGACAGCATGGATGGAAAAGCTGTCCCCCAGACGACATCAGTTCTGGGGATTTTATACTCTTTACAACAGGTGCTCTGTCATGGTGTGGTCATGACTCCAGAGTAGTAAACCCTCAGGCATTCGGTCAGGGGTTTGGTTATCTGACTGGGGTCTGCCTGGAGACATAGGGAATGACCCTCATAAAAGATTCTTTAGTTTTAGGGAACAGACAGATGTCTAAGATACAGCCCAATAGAATCGAGGTGTAGACAGGAGATGCATCTCTGTCCATCTTAAATCTAAAGGAGGAAGAAAGGAGGACAATTCAATCATGAGGATGTAAGGGAGCAAAGGAATTTCCCTGATAATAATTTGCCTGAGTTTCTGGGGGTACAATGCCCATGTCATAACCATTCTAAGAAAGTATTTTGTAATTATGCAAAGACAAAAACAAAATCACCAAAAAAAAAAAGATCATTTAAATGTCCTTTGATCCAGAGATCTCATTTCTAGGTAAACTCCAAGTAGGTCAAGTACAGAAAGAAAAGTTCCCATAAATACCAAGAGTCATTGCAAAATTGTTTTCATCTTTGATAAAACTGAGGAAATAATTTTTTTTCAGGAATAAACTTCCAAACTATGTAATTGGGATCATAGAGGGTTCAAGCAGGCATTTACTCAGGACAATGGGTATGGACCATAGCTCTTAAATGTTTGAATATGAAATGTATTGGGAACAAGATTCCCTCTCTCCCTAAAACAAAGATTAGTTTTCCTAAAAAGGCAATGAAGTTATCTCTGTTCCTGATTAGCCCCTGCCTCCCTTCGTGCTACCCTGACTAGATTCCTAGTCACTCAAGGGCATAAAAAGTCTATCTCTTTATAGTCACAAAATATTTGAAGACCTTGGTATTTATCTGAAAAACATGAGTCACCATACTTCTTCCAACTCTGCTAGGAGTTAGGGAAGGAGAGTCTAGGAAAGGTGTTACTAAATCCATGTTGCTTATCCTTCAGATATTAGGGCTAAGTAAATCTATTTTTCTGAATTTTCCAATAATTTATGTGCCCCATTTCTTCTCAAATCAAATTTGAACCAATAGGGTGCTAGACTCAGGACTACCCGTAACCCAGAGTAATACTTGGCAACCTTAACTTAGCTGGGAGAGGGTGCAGTCTGTGAAGGGATAGAAGGTTAGAGAATGAATAAAGGGCAGTATAAGAAGACTGGAACACCAAAGATAAGAGACCAAGTCACGGTAAAAGTCCAGTGCAAAACGAGATAGAAGAAATAAGTAAACTAAAGAAATACCAAAGTCTGATTAAGCAAATATTATAATGTGAAGGACAAGGAACCAATAAATAGTTTCTGAGAAAAGACAGAATCCTATAGAGTTCATGGAAAAGCAACAAACTTCAAAATGTCTCAAAAGAAAAAGAAAAATAATAAAAGTTGTGGATAAATTTAGGTCAAAAACTAGAACTCTGAAGAAAACAGAGTATTCAATGCAAAAATTAAAAACTCAGTTATTGAGTTTAAATCTCACCCATTGTTAAGAACAACAGTTTCAACAATAATGTTACTTTTGTTTCAAATAACTCACATATATGTAGTATTTCAGATTTACAATGTACTTTCCAACATAAATAAAAATAAATCTAATCCTTCCTCTATATGAAAGTCTTTCAAACTATCAGAAGAGAGACATCAAGTTCTTTCGAAGTCTTCTCTTTTCTAATTTAATTTTTTCTAAGAAAACTATTAGGACTATAGTGGATCAGTGTTTGAGAAAAACAGGCTTGGAAAAAGCATTTTTAAATATATCTTTAGCTTTGGTATCCCCATTAAGTTGTTATTTTGGATATTTCATGTAAACAAAACCATTTTACTGAATGTAAATGTTATTTAACTAGTTTTGTCCATGGCTGTACTAAATTGAAGTCTACATTTTATACAAATCTAAATGTTTTTATGTAAATAAACAAAAAAGTTAAACCCATGTTCATAAGTAAGCCCTTCCCCAAGGCAACTTAAAACACGTTTACATTCACTCTACATCTAGCATTCTTTTAAAGGGATATTTTGACAAACAGCATTTTGAGATTTTTTTCTTTTTCTTTTTTAATTCCAAATTTTACAAAATCAAATAAAGCAAGCACTTCCATATACAAAGCAAAAGAAGACTGGACACAAATGATATCACAAATCTCTTCTGTGTATAGCTTACTTTTCTTCGTATCTACATAATAAATCCCCTCCCCTCCCCACATCATAAAAGGTATTGTCTGGGAGACCAACATGTCAAAACAGCACTTTGTTTAAGTTTTCACAAAATCCTTACTGAACATTTTACAAGGTTCTTGACTAAGTTTGACTCAAAATGGATGGTTTGGCTCAGATGGATAATTTATCTCAGCCATGTGGGTATTTCCTCCAGTAATTCAGTCCATGCCTATCCAATAAAAATCCCATCTATGTCATCCAGTAAGTTTGCCACAGGCAATCCCCTCAAAGGGGTGATAGCCTTCTTCGTTTTCTCTTAGCCCCACTAGATTATTAGTAGAGCATGTGGACTGTCATTTGGTTATTCTTTTCTCTCTCCCTGAGACCAGTCCATCTTTGTCACTCATTCATTTTGATGACATCTTTTATACCACTTTTAAAAAATTCTTTGCTTAGGTAGCACCTGAGGGGAGACTTCCTCTTCCTCCCTACTCCTACAGGATGTTCCCCAGGCAAGGGGGACAGGTTCATGGTACTTTGCAATCCATATTCACTCAAAACAACAACTCACAAGCCTACCTTTGGTTTTTCGACTCAAAGGAATGCAATGAGTTCATAGCAAAGGCATAGCTAGTGTGTGGGATCAGAGTAGTATTTGGCTTATAACCCCATTTTTCAAGACCCCTGAGTATTACTATTCCTTAGACTAAAACTACCTCCTCCACCCCATCAAATGTTTGGTTTTCCTGATCTGTTTTCAAAAATCTTGAGAAGAGTATATCTGTAGCTTGGGAAACTTGCCAACTCTAGGAAGAGGAGCAAAATAAGAAGAAACAGCAAGTTTCAAAAGTATCTTTACTGACCTTGGCTGAAGATCTCATGATAATGATAGTCACAATTTTTTGATCATGGGGATCTTTAGGGCTATGTAATGATGAAAATCACATGCTCAAGATTTGAAATGTCACAGCACTCCCCTACCTGACCTCCCCCCCCCCCCCGCCCCCATTGGACAGAGGGAAGGGGAAGAATCTTGCACCAGGATTATTATAAAAGTCTATGATTGTATGTAGAAGGAGAAAGGACATTTTTGCCCTGAGCAAGCATTGTGTGGGCAGAATCCTTTTTCCTTCCCTTCCCCCCTTCCCTGCTGTCCACTGTTTTCTCCTAATAAAGTCACATGATCTCTGCCAGCATCTATTTAAATCTCTTGTCTGCTCATTAGAATGATTTCTAGGGGTATGAGGCCCCCCAAATTCTACTCCACACAGCTAGGAAAAAACAGTAGAGTATCCCTCCAGTTCCCTCTCCCTCTCCCTTTCCCTCCCTCCTTCCCTTCCTCCCTCCCTCCCCCCCTCTCTCTGACTCTGTCTGTCTCTCTTACACACATGCCTGAAACAAATTCTTAAAATATATACCATAAGTGAGAAGAATTTGCAAATATGGTCCTCATGAAAAAGCACACAGATAAGAGTTCATTTGGTGAGGGCCAACTCATACCTCTTGAACCACAGATATCTTCAGTTCCCCAATGGTATTAAGTGGAATACAGTCTCTGCCAATGCTGGACATCTTTTCTTCCTGTTGGTACTGTATAGGCCCTATTTTATAGAGTCCTGCTGTTCCTATGGCTATGGGTCACAGACTAGAGCATCTCCATGCAGCACAAAGTTATAGTTCTTACCTCTACTTCCAAATTCTGACTTCATTTATATCTTCATCCTTGCCAAATGGGGAATAGGCTCTAAAATTATTCTTTAAGATTAGAGGCAAGATGGCTTTTGCAATATTCCTTTTAGAAAAGACAAATCCTGAACACAACTGTTCCTCTGACTTGGAGATAAAATTTATTTAGCCACTTCTCTTCTAATAAAAGTATTGGACTGTTTCTTCAAGCCTTAGATAAAATGAATATTTCTACCCAAGAAAGATATTTCTTGCCTCAGGCCAGGATTTTTAAGACAGAGCTGGAGCTACCCAGTCTATCTAGCTCAGGCTTAAATCTATTTTCACACGTATTTCCCAGTTGCTAAGGACTGTCTTTTAGACACTTAAATTCTACATATTTTCCAATTGGTAAACTGCTACCAATCAGCAACAGTTTATATGATGCCCTTCCAACAACCTGTCAAAGTGTCTCTGGGCTAAGGAGTTCCCATTTTCTAAACCCTTAAAATATTTTACTCTCCCATACAAATGAGTGGAATAGACTCAAGGCATAGGAATAAATGTTAGTTTGGTGGGAAAGATCCTGGTCTTCTCCTTAGCTATATTTCTAGTCTTTCATATGTCTCTGAGTCCAAGAACAAATCTGACTTTATTTTGCGTTGCAATATATTATCATCCATTTTGGAACTCTACATTGCATTTCCAAGGCAATATTCAGTTGTTGTATAACAATGATAGAATAATACTAACATTTAAAAGAAAGGGATTTATTTCAGGGAAAAGTTTGAGATCATTAGAACAAAATTTTAAATTTCCCAAAGGTAATCCAACTTGATCTTCATCTCTTCAATTCTGGACCTAATTCATTGTACATTTGCCATCTTTATTGAAGTGATACAGACATAGAGCTATAGCTAGAAATGGTAGACAAATACTGATCAAAAAGCTTTTTATGTTATAATTTCAACTGTATATTATACTCTGAACAAGACATTCTTCACCTTGATTTTTCCTGTGTGAATATTTAGACTGAATTCTCTAAAATGTTATTTTTATTATGTGATTTTCTGAATTTTGAGCTCCTTACCTCTTTATCAGGAGACAAGTGGCATATTTCATTTTCGCTCTTTTGAATGTGTTTTTTCATTTTGTTAATCAGAGTTCTAAAGTCTTTAAAATTGTTTTTCTCTCTAATGCTATTATAATATTATCATTGTATGAATTTTTCTCCTTGGTCCAATCTCTTCATTCTGTATCTTTTATTGACAACTGTAGTAGTCCAGCCCATATGTATAATGAAGAGGCAAGGATTATGTGTGGGCACATGGCCATTCTGTGCATGGCAATGAACTCTGTTCCCAGTGTGGCTAGAGTTAGGGTGTGAAACCTTGCTTCCCTTTGTCTTACTCACCTGGGATAAAACCCCACCTTCACTTTGTCGTAATTTGCAATTATCCAATGGCAATACACTATGTAATTTATCAATATATATTGAGTACATTTGCGTATCAAAGAGATTAAAAAGGGAGCCCGCAGCCATCTTGATCCGATCCTTCTCTTGGAGATGTGACAGGATTGCTTAACACTGTCTTTCCACCTTTCTCTCTCCTCTCTATCTCTACCTGAAACCTGGCCTTTGGCCAGGTGTCTCTTTCTTTTCCAATGCTAATACCTAGTACTCTCTAATTCCTCCTATTATTCTCTATTCATTCTCCTAGCTGAGCTATATCATCCTCTGACCAGTGAAGTGTTAAATTGGGATCTTTGGACGTGAATTAGCCTTTCAGAGACGTCCACTGATCTGGGCATGGCTGCAGCTCCAAGATATTAATAATACCTGATCTCTGACTCATTTCTGACATCTTGAACTTGGCTCCAACACGCCCTTCGTGGTATCCAAAACTTCTATCCTTTTTCTATCTTCCTACCTTGTGGCTTCTCGGGGGTTCGGGAAGCTAGAACAACCATCTCAGTTTCCTCTGGAATTGTCTATTTTATCACCCTTTAAAACACAATAATACTCCATTACATTCATATACCAGAATTTATTCAGCTATTCCCTAATGGAAGGTAAACCTCCTTAATTTCCATTTTTGGCTCCTATGAAAAGAGCTGCTATAAATATTTTTGTATATAGAACCTTTCCCTCTATTTTTTTATTCTTTAGGGGTATAGCTTATGAGTAGTACAACATATCAACCAGAAGGTAACCTGCTGAGTAGAGTAATAGCTATTCCTATGTACAATTCCATCAATAGTGCACTAATGTACCTGTTTTCCCAAAGTCTCTCTAATATTTTCTTTTTTTCCTTTTATCATCTTTGCCAGTCTGGTAGGTATGAGGTGGAATGTCAAACTTATTTTAATTTGAATTTATCTAATTTTTAGTTATTTAAAGCATTTTTTCATAATATTTTTATAGCCTAGATTTATTCCTTTGGAGACTTCCTGTTCATATATATCTTTTGGTATTTATCTATTGGGCTCAAAGTCTTAGCATCTGAGTCCCTTACAAATATATCTTGGATGTAAGACTGTTAGTAGAGGAACACTGCAAAGATTCCTCCCACCTCCCAGTCATCTATCTCTTTTCTCATTTTTTTCTACATATAAATCCTTTTCCATTTTTTTTTACCACTTTGGAATGCAAACTTAGTAGTTTTATTATTGGGTCAAAGAGTAGACACAGTTTTTGTTCTCTGGGCATGGGTGCAAGTCATTCTCTAAAATGGTTGGACCAATTCATAACTCCACCAACAGTGCACTAGTGTACCTATTTTCTCACAACCCCTCCAACATTTAATATTTTCCTTTTCTGTCAGGTGACCAGTAGCAAATATAACAATAATAGCTGCTTTGTAATATGGTTTGAAATCTAGTACTGAGAAAGCCTTTCCTTCCTATTTCTTCCCTATTATTGTCCTTAAGATTCTTGGTTTTTTTTGTTCCTCCATGTGAATTTCATTATGCATTAGCTCTATAAAACACTCTTTGGGAAGTTTTATTAGTCTAGCCCTGAATAATTAAATTAATTTAGATACCATTATCACTTATATTACATTAGCTTGACCCACCTATGATCAATTAACATTTTTTTCCAATTGTTAAGAGATTTTTTATTGAATTTTCTCATTTTTTGTGTTTAAGAGGAAAAGGAGCAATAATATGTTTCAGTTAGAGACCCCCTGCTATCCCGCTTGGCAGTTGATGACAGTTAGAAGGGTGTGGCAGAGTGGGTTTTGTAAGTTGCAGACCACTGGAAAGGGCTTTTTGTCTCTGGGTCCCCTGAGGAGAGAAGTGTGTGGCTCACTCTCACTGGGACTATTGGATGCAGAGAACTGAATTAAGGACTTAATAGCCTTATTGATTATTGATAAACTTGGGTAGATAAGGTAGATAGAGAGTGGTTATATTATCAGATAGAGTAGTGAGAATAGGAAAGGAATTCAGCCTAGCAGAAGATACTGCCCTCTGAGGCAGACAGATGTAAGATTTTCTAGAAAAATTTAGTTAGGATTGGGATCTTGGGTATAGTTATAATCTATAAGATTATTTTCACTTTCCTCCTTCCTATTTGCTATCTGTATTTCCTAATAATAAACTAAATGTTTTGTGTTTAATAAACTGCACACTGGCTTTTGATCAAACTCCTGCCCTCCCCCCCTCAATTTAACCTTTTACACAATTGCTTTCTGTCTATCTTTACTTCTTCAATGAGTGTTGTATAGTTAGATTCATATAATGGTTAAATGAATCTTGGCATATATGTGTACATATACATATATATATATATATATCTCAACTATTTTATTGTTTCTATAGTTAATTTGAATGAAATTTCTCCTTCTAGTTCTTCCTGCTGAATTTCATCATTTATATATGGGGATGCAGATGATTTATATGGATTTATCTATATCCTGCAATTGTGTAGAAGTTATTCATTAATTGAAGTAAAATTTTAGTTGACTTGAGGATTCTCTAAATACCCATCTGTAAAAAGTTTAATTTTAAGTCCTCTTTTCCTGTGCATATCCCCTCAATTTCTTTTTCTTGTTTTAATGTTATAGCTAGCATTTCTATCACTTTGTTAAAGTAGTAGAGATGATCATGAGCATCCTTTCTTTACCCCTGATCTTAATGGCAAGACTTCTAGCTTTTCTCCATTACATAGAATATTTCCATTTCATATAATATTATGTTTGTGTCTAATTTATCTTGAATTTATCTTGTTTTTACATAGTTGTTTATATATGGTCTCCCCCATTAGACTGTGAGCTCTTTGATGGAAGAAATCATTTTGGTCTTTCTCTATGTTCCCAGAACAAAGCACAGTATTAGACACATAATAAGTACTTAATAAATGTTTATTGTTTGGGTTTGGACTCTTGGATTTAGATAACTATTATTCATTATATCAAGAAAATGTCCATTTATTTCTATGATTTCCAGAGTATGTAATAAAAATAAGTATTGATTTCATTTTGTCAAAAGTCTTTTTAGCATGTATTGATATAATTGTGTGGTTTTTATTATTTGTTATTTTCTCAGTTTATTATATTTATAATTATTCTTATATTGAACCAACCATGAATTCTTGTATAAAACCCCGCCTAGTCAAAGTGTATAATCTTTCTGTTTTTGTAGCCTTTTTGCTAATATTTAGGCATAATAATATTAAGACACAATTATTTGACTTTTATGGATGTGTGTTTCTTAAGGACATTGTTTTCTAGTATTCTTTTTCTCCTTTCCATTTTAAGTATCAAGATTATATCACTGAAAAAGAGATGAGAAGTTCAGCCTCTCCTGGAACTGTTTTCCAGGCCTGTTGTTTTAAATATTATTGTATTTCTGGCCTTTTCCTTTCTTTTGTATTTGTATTTCTTGTTAACTTACTAAGTTGTTTTCTGTCTGGTTTACTCTAATTTTCAAGATATTCAATTCTTGAATGAGATTTCCCACCATCTATTGTAAGGTATTAATTTTCCTTGTCATTCTTTTTCTCTCTAGTTTTTCCATTCTGTGTCACCTATTTCATTTCCTCTACATAGTCCTACAGTTCTGGTGGCTAGGACCTTTATCTAGACTTGATCTTCTTCAGATTTTACCTCCTAGATGTCTCTTAAACCAAGTTACGTACTTGTGATGTTAGGAGTTTTCTTCAGTTTGAGTTTGGTCAAACTCCAAAACTAAAAGGTGTAGGCAATATTTCTCCGTGAATCAAACAGACTGTCCTTCAAGGGATTCTGGGGCTGCTCTGGTTCTGAGATCAGCCTAGCTGCTCCCCATTTCAGTGGGGTCTGGGACTTTCCTGGGGTCCTTTCCCCCTCTTGCTGGACTTCAAGGTTATTCCCATGCTAAGGCTCTGACCACAGACCTCAGAAACTCCCTGGGCAGGATTTTGCCTAGGGATCTTCTCCCACAGCCTGGCTTACACCAATGGTAACTGAACACTGCCCAGTACTCCCCAGAGCTACTATCTGCTTGGTTAGGGCTGAGTTCTGGCTCTATTTGGACTAGGAAGGCCCCAGGCTGTTTCCAGGACTGTGGTGCTGAACCCGCCCAGAATTCCCTGAGGCAGCCTTTAAAAACAATACTTATATCCTTAAATGGGATGATTATGCTTAGTTGCGCCTCTTGCCAAGCTTCCTTTAAACTTGTTTTTTCTTTCCCCTGCTTCTCAGTGTTTTATGAGAGGGTATTGCTCATAACCCTCTCTGAAAGATTTTACAAATGAGTTTATGTTCTACAGTAGTGCTTCTGTTGGCTGCTGTATCTCTCCATTTGGAAAGTAAGAATAATGTTTGCTAGGGCAGTTTTTAGACAGTTTTCTATTTCTTCCTTTGGGTAACTGATTTACATTGATTACATTTTGGCATAAAATTGCTATACTTAGAGTCAATATCCTTTTCTCTAGTTATTTCCCATTTTTCAACATTTCAAAAAACATTCCTACAGTTTCATTGAAGTTTTTGAATGCCAAAGTGTAATTAATCCTAGTTGAGCCCACCAGTACTAAATGATTCAATTTTCTTCAAAGGTCTCTTATAATGGCAATTACTGTTTTCTTGTAAGATGTTAACCCACAAATTAACAGCTCAGATAAAGCAATCAGTTCAATAATTAGCCTCCTTGGGTCCTATAAACTCTCTTCACCTAATCCCCCCCCACTCTAAAATCTATTCTGGACTTAATCCCCTTAGTGTGCCATTACCCCCCCCCCCCTGCATTTGCCAAACACATTGAACACAAGTATCACAGATATGGGATCAGAGATTGCTGGAGTCACACCAATATTGCCCTCTATTATCAGAATTCTGGACATCAAAGGCAAAGTGGGGCATACACACAACCAAGCCAAATGAAGCCATAGGTCACTAGATAACAGGTCCTTGTTGGGGTTGGGAGAAGGTGGGGAGATTTCTGAGAACAATCCTACTGATACACCTGAAGAAGCAGTTTCCTGTTAGTTCTCCCCTCGTTTGAATCATCAGCATATCAAACTGCCTCAGAATGCAGATAAATTTACTTTTTGGTTACCTTTTAAATTCTGAGCTGTCTCCCTCCTCCTCTCCCCATCCTACACTAGAGAAGGTCAACATCTGACACAGATGTTTGCGTGAAAAACCATGTTATGTATACTTCTATGAATGATTTCTTTCTCTGGAGGTGGCTGGCATCTTCCTTCATAGGTCCTTTGTAGTTGATCTGAATATAATATTCAGAGTAGCTTAGTTATTCTTGGTTATTCTTCAAACAATATTGCTGTTACTGTATACAACATTCTCTTGGTTCTGCTCATTTCACTCTTCATTATTTCATGCAAGTGCAAATAAGATTTAAATAAATGTTCTGGAATAAGATTGTCTGAATGGCTCATTGATTTGCTTCAACAACTAAAAAGTGGAATTATTCTACCTTAGGCAAACAGCTTACCTAGCACTCCAGAATGGAGTGTCCCTCTTCTGGGACACAAAGTCATATATATTTATGTATATACATATATATATACATATATTGTGTAGCATACCAGGTATATTAGCATCTTGGAAGTATTATTGATGTACTGATATTGTATCTTATGTGTTCATATGCCAGACTCACGGTCATGTTACTTACTGATTATTGTATTTCCAAATCTTCAGTCCAAGGGACAAAAGAATTCCTGAGCAGGACATTATTTGCCACAGAGTCCTAGCTCACACCTTGTTAGACCACATTCCTTTCCAAGTCACATGTTTGATTAGCCTCCTCCTCTTTGATTATGTGATTGTCAATTCAACCAGTGTTAAAACCTATGCCATGTCACATGCTCATTATTTACCTCCCACTCCACATTCCTAAACTCTCCAATAAAAGTTCAGGGACACGTGCAAGCCGCTCGCTTTCTTTTGAAAAGCATCACTGGAGTTTGCTACATCCCTCATGTTTTAACTTTTTGTCTCTGAATCTTTATTCCTTTGTCTCTCTCTCTCTATCTCTATTACCTCTTCATCCATTTTCCCTCAGTCTCCATTCTCCTTCTCAGGTGACCACCCATGAGGAAATTAAATAGGAACTGCAGGCAGTTCCAGCATATTGTAATAAGAGATTATTTGAATAATAAATGATAACTAAAAATCAGATATGCCAATCTTCTGCCTTCCTCCCTTCTCCCTCCTTTCTTCCCTCCTTCCTTCCTTCACCCTCCTTTATTTCCTCCTTTTCCAGTTGATTCTTCTGTTGGTCTTTCAAAATCAACTCAGAGTGAGTATTATGGTGTATCAAATAAACCACTCCTTTCTCTTTCTCAGATTAAATAAGGGATTTATTGGGGAGAAAGGGAAAAATAAGGAAATGGAGGGAAAGAGGGTTTGGGGTTTCCCTAATACTAGGATAGTTCCTAGGTAGGAGAATGGTGGGGTATAGTTCAGATTGGGGAAAAGGGTTAACAGGTTTGGAAATTCAGGCACTGTAACGAGAAATCAGAGAGAGCTGGACTTTGTGCTTCTTTCTTTCTTTCTTTCTTTCCCCAAGCCAAGTGACCCCTTCTCCTTTCTGTCTCCAAGGCAAAAGAAAAAAAAAAACTTTTTTCTTTCTGTCTCAAAAGCAAAGAGCCCAAGTTTTTCAGTTTGACTCCTTCTTCTTAACTGTCTTTTCCAGTCCTTATTCCAAATAGAATGTTCTCCTTGATTGAGAGTTCTGGAGTCTTTGCTTTTCCAGCCTTGTTGAAGACTTTTCAAGTTTCTCTCCTCCACTATATATATATATGTATATGTATATGTATATGTATATACATATATGTATATGTTTCATTTCTTAATTTTATAAAGTCCCTTGTTGAATTTCTCTAATTCTTTATTCTCTACAGCAAATATTAGTTCATTATTTTTATCTATTTTCATAGTGTACTATTTCAAATATTTATGATAAGCATGGCAATATGAGTTTACCAAGTGTCCCATGAAATGATGTTTCTTGTTGCCTTTGGATACATGATGAAACCAACTCCTCCACCCCCTTTATAACTGCTTTGCCAAGTAGAATATATGGTTTACCCTTCCACTGAGTCTGAAACTCACTTCTTTTTTCTGTCAAAATTGATAAAATCCAGTTCTTTTAGGGGTACATCCACTGGCTGGTCACTGAGCAAAGATCTCACATTTAAGTTAATATGTGGATGACCTAAAAATTGTGTCATTCTTAGTACCTGCTACTCTCTTTTCTGTCAGATAGCCACTGTTCCTTCAAAGTAGAAGAGGGTAGTCCAGGACTAAAGACCATTTGATATTTTGCTTTGTTTTTAAAATTGTATTATTTAATAAAATGGCATTTATTAAATATCTATATTAATAGAAGCCCCATGCTAGATCCTGAAGATACAAACAAAAAAAAAAATGAAACAACTCCAATTCTCAAGGAGTTTACATTCTATTGGGGGAGACAATATGCATATACACAAATTTATAGAGATTAAATATTGGACAAATGCAGAATTAATCCAAGGTAGTCATGTATATTGGACAGCTGAGTATATAGTAGATAGAGTCCAGGTTTGGGATCAGTAAGACTAATCTCCCTGAGTTTAAATATGGCCTCAAGGACGAGTTATGTGACCCTCAGCAAGTCACTTAACCTTGTTTGCCTCTGTTTCCTCATTTGTAAAATGTCCTGAAGGAGGAAATGGAAAATCACTCCAGTATCTTTGTATGAAAACCCCAGATGGGGTCACTAAGCATAAGTCATGACTCAAAAAAAACAACAACTGAACAACAAAAGCTTAATATAAAGTAATTAGGGAGAAATAATTGATTGCCTTTAAGAGTTGAGGGTATCAAGAAAAGATTCATGTAGAAAGTGGTGGCTTTGCTATGTCTTTAAAGAAAAGAGGGATTCTGTGAGATGCAAATGAAAAGAGAGCACATGCCAGGCATGAGGAATGGCCAGTGCCAAGACACAGAGAGACAGAGGAGAGAGTGCCAGATGAATAGAACAGAGAGAAGAGCACTTTGCAAAGAATTCATCACTAACTGGCTAACCCAATGGCAATGGGACTCTCCAGTTAGGTAGTACTATGAAAGAGCAGAGTCAAGAGCCAGTAAGACTTATTCAAATGTGGTCTTAGACATTTCCTAGTTATGTAACCCTGGGCAAGTCACTTCTTTCTAGCTCAGTTTATTCATCTGTGAAGTGGGGATAATCCCTCGCAAGGTTGTTGTGAGAATACAATGAATTAATACTTGTAAAATACTTTGCAAACTTTAAAGTAATGAATAAATGCTGGCAATGATAGTAGTAGAAGTAATATTTCACTTCATTTGGTCCCCAGAAAGCAGATGCACTCTTTTCAGATCAAAATGGAAATGACAGAATTTGCCAAAGCTTTTACTCCGGTGGCATATCCTTTCAGTATCCAAGGTCAAGCACTCCCTAGCACAGGAAGCCATTGGAGTAGCAATTTGTAGAACTCTTAGCAAACAATTTATAAGGTTCTTGTATTAAGATGTACTCTAAGTTTTTAATTGCCTCGGCCTATGTGATTAGGCTACTCAGATGGAGGATTGGATTCTTTCCCAGTTCCATTTATAATTTTTTAAAAGGGGCATTGTATTATAATGAAAAAAATCTTCTATGATGCCAGTCAAGAGATCTGGATTCTGTTTCTTGTTCTCCTATTATTTAATTATGGGACCTTAGTTAAGTCTGTATCCCTGTAGCCTTGTTTCCTTCTCTGTTAAAAGGGGACAATCTCTGACCATGCCTGCACTATGGTCATTATCCTCATCTCCCCACAACTAGAAACTTGAACTCTGTCCTGGGATTCTCTGGTTCTGATAAATGAGCTTTCTTCTTATCTTTCTCCCCACCATACTGCCATCATACTTATTTCCCCATCCCCTACCCTCAACTGCAGTTTGGACTCTATTCTCCATCACCCTCTTTCTGCTTTCCAACCCCTCTCTGGGTTCCCCTCTGCCATTAGAGTGTAAGCTCCTTGAGGGCAGTCACTACCTTAATTTCATGTATTTGTATCTCCAATGTTGGCACAGAGTAAGTGCTTAATAAATGCTTTATCTCTCTGCCATAACTGACTGATTTGTGGGGAGGATAAAGCCCTCACTGTGAAGGTCATTCAACATCTAAGATAAGCCATGAAATTATTATAAAACTACAGTGAAGCCAATACACTGAAATTATAAAGTGTTTGAGCTGTACCTTAAAATCAAAGGATTTTATAGGTGAGTATAAAAACGATCAATTTTTAGTGGAAGAAACTAGATATGTATATATACTATTTATGCTTGAGAAAGAATGAATATGTTTTTCCCTCCTCCCCCTTAAAAAAACAGTAGAAAGCAATAAGTTGGAATGGATATATTGGTATTGTCTATATTCACTTATTCAGGTAGAAATATTTGATATTCCCAATTAATCCCAAAAAATCAAGAGAAGATGAAATTATGTTAAGGTAACAGATTTTAGAAAAAAGAAGGCACATAAGACATCCCAGAAATAGATAAATTTCAATTGACTAAGAAATTTTGTTAAGTACTTAAAGGGGACATCAGTTATGTGGAAAATAAAATACTTAAAGCCCCTTCTCTCTGAAAAAAACAGGATAAGTTTGTATCTTTTCACTTATATATGCTGTATCTTGCTAAAAGTGTAATAAAATGGTAAGGGTACTGGATTTTTAATCTGGAGGATATGAGTTCAAATTACAGCTCTACTACTTAGTAAGTTGCTTAAGACATTGAAGCCTTAGATTCCGTATTTGTAAAATGATGGGGATGAACCCCATGACTTCTGAGGTCCCTTCCAGTTCTCAATATTTTATGAAATGATCTTTAGGGGCTTTTCAGTGTCTTATGCATAGTAGATACTTAATAAATATTTATGGGCTGATTGATAAATGAAGTGTTACTATAAATGTAGCATGCTATTTTTTGATGATATAATGATTTATGTTATTTTGATCTTGGAAATTTTTAAGAAAAAGAATTGTGTACTTGACAGATGACTAGAGGGGAGCTAGTTCAAAATGAAATAATACAGTTAGCTGGGAAAAATTAAAGAAAGTGACTTTTGGGAAAACATCTGTGAGCAAAGAACTCCTATGGGAGCCCCCTGATGAGTTTGGGAAAGGGATTGAAATAAATCCATCATGGAAAGTTTAGGAGATTATCTCCCTTCTTCTTTTCCTTCATCCTCTCCTCTATTACTTCTGATCCCTCACCAGCTCCTGGAAGACAGGAAATTTAATTTAAAAAAAAAAAGTTTGACAGTGCCCAGAACTGGTATCCAAAAGGAGCCCAAAGTCCAAGATTCAGTCAATTTTGTTTTCCCTTTATTACATCTCTTAGTTTCAATTCTCAATGAAGACAATTTCTCAAGCTGTTGAAGACTGTTCTGTTCTCTCCCTAGGAGAGTGGAGTGAATTCTTCATTATTTTGGCTTTCTTTCATTTATTTCTGGTAACAGTGTGCTTTTAGGCCATAATTATATTTAATTTTGAAAAGTTCTCTCTCTAAAAGAATAGTTAGTAAGTTGCTTTTGGTGCTATCTGTATTTCTATAATCTTTAAAATAATATGTATATACTAGAATCTTGAAGCAAACAGTTTAAAAATTGATTCGCATGGAATGACATTTGATTTTATTGGATTCTAATTACTTCACAGATGAGATCCAATGCTGACTCTAATGAACAGGCAGTAAAATGAAAAATAGAGTTTAATGAAAGCCTCAGGTGACCCTTGACAATTTAAAAGTAAAATCCAATACTTAATTGTCAGCATGAATTTGACAAAATCAGTTTCCTAAGCTATGGAAGGCCCGTGGTATTTACCCTTTCATGACATAGGTTCAAATCAAGTCAACATGAATTTATTAAGCACCTACTAGGCACTGTGCAGAGTACTGGAGATTTAAAAAAAGGCACAAAATAGTCCTTGCTCTCATGGAGCTCTCAGATCACAGGCAAACAACTATTTCAAACAAGCTATAGATGGGATCAATGGCAGATACTCTGAGAGGGAATGCACTAGCATTAAAGAAGACTGAGAACAATTTCTTTTAGATGTGAGATTTTGGCTGAAATGTGAGGGAAGCCAAGAAGCAGATACTAAGAGAGAGAGAATTTTAAGAATATGGGATATACCATCAGTGAAAATGTCCAGAGATGGGAGACAGAGTGTCAGGTTCAAGGAACAGTGAGGTGGCCAGTATCACTGAATCAGAGTTCCACAAAGGGGAATGAGGTCTGAAAAGATTTGGAAAGAAGATTATAGGTTATGAAAAGCATTAGAAATCAAACAGAGGATTTTTCTCTTTGATCCTGGAATTCCCTGTGAGCTCTGTAGAGATATAAAATGGTCAGACCTGGTGCTTTCAAAAGATCATTTGGATACCTGAGCACAGGATGGACTGGAAGGGGCTGAGTTGTGTCACAGAAATCAATCTGCAGGCTATTGTAATAGCCTAGATATGAAGAGATGAGTGCCTACACCAGGATGTTGGCTGTTTCAATGTTTTTTTTTCATTGATGCAAAGAATTCCCATTGAGGAAAATGCCCAATGCAGAGTAGCCACTTGCAATTTATTATCCTAGAAAGTTAAGTGATTTATCAATAGTCACATGAAAATATTGTCAGAGGCAGGACTTGGACCTGGGTCTTCTTGACACTCCATATTCTATGGTCACACAAGTTTGAACACAGCCAAAATGGAAGGAACAAAAATCATGCACTCCTGTATCTGCCTTCAGCTACCTCCCCAAACTGTCTGTAAAATATTGTCTGTAAATGTGGTCATCTGGAAGACCTCACCATCTACTGAGACTCATACTTCAACTTAAACTCTGCACCAGATCAGTGGATAATATTTTTGGCAAGAATATTTCTACCTGTTTTGTGCCTTGACCAATACTAATAATAAGCAGGTCACTGAGCAAGAGTATTTCTTTCACTGTATGGAGAGATGGATATTGATCAGGATATCTTTGATCAGTTGATTTATCCCTAGCCTAGTTGACAAAAATCAGAGAAATTTAGGGACAGAAAATAGAGAAAAAACCAGTGTTAAAATCCCAAGCTAAGTGTAATGACAGTCTTTCATTTTGTTATTTATGAGGCAAAAAGAATTCTTTGATGGAATTAAATGACAGATTAGACGGGATTCTCAGATGAGAATTAGAGGATTGGTTGGTCAAGGATCAACTCCACTGCTGGTGCCCTTCTATAAGGCTAGACAGGCTCTCTGAGAGCCATTGTCAAGTCAGTCAAGGCAACTCTTAGCAGAGAAGTATACCAATGGTAGCTTAAGCTTGACTTAGGACAGCCCAGGGGTCTGTCAGCTGTTTCTCATTTGTCATTTGCTAGCACATGTCTATCATAGACCATCCTCCTAAATACTTAATTCTTAAGTATGGGTGTAGACATTCCTGATTTTGTTAGACTAAGTAGGATGGAGTAATCTAAATTTCACAGAAGAGAGACAGTTATGGAGGAATAAGCCCATGATCAGTAGATAAATGCCTTTTTCCTTTTCTCTGATTCCTTTACTCCAGAGTATAGCAGAAGAACTGATTTTTCCCCCTTCTTATTCTACCATTGGCAATATTACTTTACAATAGAGCTACTTGCTGAAAAGATACCACAATCTGAAGAGAGCAGTTCCAGAAAAAAACTGTGATAGCCATGAAAAGTGAGAGAAGAGAGCCAGTGAAGAACTCAAGAGATAATGAGTTCTCCCAGGCAGGAGCTGAACTTCAGATAGGAGCAGACATCTTAACAGAAGGATGTGCCAAATGGGCACTTGCCCTTGGAAAGAAGAGAAAGGACTTCAGGGCTCTGTAGAACCTCATGCAAGAGTTGCCTTTACCACATGTCTTCCCCATCCCTCTACCAGTGCATTCTGTATGTGGACTTTTCCCAGTGATTCTGTGTGTATTTGTGGGAGAATTCATCTCAAGTTAATATAATGCCATTTTAATAACTGTTCTTTGCTGTGAGTTAATTGTGTCTACTGGCTGGCTAAGAATAAATATATTACTAGGGACTTGAAAGTCATAGTTTGGGAGTATAGACCCCAAACATATCTTAAAATTGAGGTAGTCTTTCCCTTTCAAGTGCACAGTGGTGGAGATACACCAGAGAGAGTACAACAGTATCTCTCAAGAAATCTAGCATATTTTTATTACATATCATCATTATAATCCCACTTTGAACCTGTTGTTCTGCCTTGTTTCAACTCCACAGAACAAGATGCTCTGCATCAGGTACCCTCTGATGTCCCCCTACCTAGGCAATCCTCTCGTCCTCCTTTTGGGCGTTGTCTCTCCTTTTATATCATGAGCTCCTTGAGGACAGAGGCCAACTTTCTTTTTATTATGTCCTGGATGCTCAGCATAATGCCTGGCCCATGATGGGTGCTCAGTGTTTATTAGATTAGATTGAATTGGACTCATCATTGACTTCTCAGAATTGGGAAAACCTGGGTTAAGTCCTGACTCTGACATATACTAGCTGAGTGGTCTCTGGAAAATTGCTTAATTTCTCACCATTTGTACCACTGGCCACATTACTTTACATATTACTCTTGTTATCTCCCTAAGAATATGTTATAGAGAAAAGGTACCTATTTTGGTGGAGGGAGTTTCCTCCTCTGAGAGTTCCCTGTACCAATGAAATCACAGTTCCAATCCCATTCTCATTAGTAGAGTGAACTTCCTGGATAAGAGCCTTCAAAGTAGTATTTTATTCTTATGATTAAAAATCAACAAATATAGAAAGAATCACAAAATGTAAAATAAATAATTTCGACTACATCAAATTAAAAGGCTTTTGTACAAACAAAACCAATGTAACTAAAATCAGAAGGAAAACAACAAATTGGGAAAAAACCTTCATAAAAACCTCTGACAAAGGTTTAATTACTCAAATTTATAAAGAGCTAAATCAATTGTACAAAAAATCAAGCCATTCCCCAATTGATAAATGGGCAAGGGACATGGATAGGCAGTTTTCAGATAAAGAAATCAAAACTATTAATAAACACATGAAGAAGTGTTCCAAATCTCTTATAATCAGAGAGATGTAAATCAAAACAACTCTGAGGTATCACCACACACCTAGCAGATTGGCTAACATGACAGCTATGGAAAGTAATGAATGCTGGAGGGGATGTGGCAAAGTAGGGACATTAATTCATTGCTGGTGGAGTTGTGAACTGATCCAGCCATTCTGGAGGGCAATTTGGAACTATGCACAAAGGGCGATAAAAGAATGTCTACCCTTTGATCCAGCCATAGCACTGCTGGGTCTGTACCCCAAAGAGATAATGGACAAAAAGACTTGTAGAAAAATATTCATAGCTGCGCTCTTTGTGGTGGCCAAAAATTGGAAAACAAGGGGATGCCCATCAATTGGGGAATGGCTGAGAAAATTGTGGTATATGTTGGTGATGGAATATTATTGTGCAAAAAGGAATAATAAAGTGGAGGAATTCCATGGAGACTGGAACGACCTCCAGGAAGTGATGCAGAGAGAGAGGAGCAGAACCAGGAGAACATTGTACACAGAGACAAACACACTGTGGTATAATCGAATGTAATGGACTTCTCCATTAGTGGCAGTGTAATGCCCCTGCACAATCTGCAGGGATCTAGGAGAAAAAACACTATCCATAAGCAGAGGACAAACTGAGGGAGTAGAAACACTGAGGAAAAGCAACTGCCTGACTACAATGGCTGAGGGGACATGACAGAGGAGAGACTCTAAACAAACACTCTAATGCAAATACTAACAACATGGCAATGGGTTCGAATCAAAAACACATTTGATACCCAGTGGAATCACGAGTTGGCTATGGGGGGTGGGAGGGAGGAAAAGAAAATGATCCTTGTCTTTAATGAATAATGCATGGAAATGATCAAATAAAATACTATAAAATTAAAAAAAATCAACAAATACATAATCTTATCTTTATCTTTCCATCCAGGTCCCATTTTAAAATATCAATAATTTGTTTAAACAGGTCAGGTTGTACTTGTTTTAGTTGTAAGTCTTATCCCATTTTTGATCTTTTATCTTTGAACTCATTTTGATTTTTGTTCCCAACAGTCAGTTGTTTAACTAAACAGCTGTTTTAGAAACCACTCCTACATCTACATGGAATCTGGCATTCTCTATATTGTTCAGTTAACTGTATTATAGCAAAGATATTAGTTATTATGAACTATCACTTGTAAATCCTGCTTATTGCCCATGAATACCCTCATCAAGGATGTCCTTGAAACATTTGTAGATTGTTTTCATAAACATTTTATATAGGCAAGAGAGTGGGCATATTGTTCAGTAGTTGATATTCTCTGTTGCTTTTTTAAAATATTAAATGGTTCTGAAATTTTTTCCCACCTTTTTGGTGTGTTCTCTTCCTCCACTTTGTAATTATATCCCTTAACACTCTAAAAACTGTGCCAATTCTAGCACAAATCTCTTAGGTATACAGCTCGTGTAATTCTGCTGCTTGGTTCATCTTTGTTCTCCTTAGTGCCATTTCTGACTCTTCTATATGTTATCATAATAGTTTATCATTTACATAGAGCTTTATATGTGTCAGTTAGTATTGCAAGCATTTATGAATGTCATTTCATTTGATACTCACAGTCCTGGGAGGTAGATGCCAGTTGAGAACTCTAAAACAAACATAAGTCACACAACTTGTAAGTATCTGAGTCTGAATTTGAACTGAGGTTTATTCTGACTTGGCGGTCCAGAGCTCCACTCACTGCACCACCTAATAGTCATCCCTTGAAATTGCGATGTTAAGAGTTCCAGTATGGTGGCTCTACTTTCCTTCATGCAAAAAGAGGGTTTGTTATAAAAAAAAAATCTGCAGAATTTTCCCTCCTGAATTTCTTCTCTACATTATTTTCTTTATAGTTTCATTCTTAAAAGCCCTTGGAATGACTTTTTTTCTTAGGTGGATTTCTTGCCAGATATCCTTTAAGCTTGTTTAACTTGCTCTGAATTCTTTATTGAAATGGTTCTACTCCTTTCCTTCTGCCATCCTCATCTGTAAAGTATTACAAATAAGTTTATAGTCTAAACCAATTATAGTCTTTCACTACCACATATCTCCACTTAACAAGTAAATGAAGTGTTTGCTGACCAGTGAGGGTTTTTTAGTCTTCTTATTATGGCATCTTTAATGGGTTTCAGGCAATAAACCAACTTACAGTTTTTATGGCAATTTAAATGAGTTAAACTTCTGTATAAAATTATAGTAATCTTGTGTCTTTCCAGCCATGTCCCATTTTAAAATATCAATAATTTGCTTAAATAGGTCAGGTTGAAGTTGTTTTAGTTGCAAGCCTTATCTTCTCATTTTTGTTTTTTTATCTTTGAATTTTGTTCTTAGCAGTCAGTTGTCCAACTACACAGCTGATTTAGAAATGACATTTACATCTATAACAGGGTATTCTCTGTCTGTTAAAATACTATCAATTTCATTTCTTGAGCATACAATCTGATGCTCATTTTGTCTAGGACCATCTGGTTATTTACTCAAAGTATTATGTATAGGCAGGAAGTTTTACAATCACAAGTCTTTGAGCTCTATCATTCCTTATTCCTAATCCACAATTTCAATATGCTTTTCTTCTTCCTCACCTTAAATCAATCGCTAATGGATTATTGATTCACTGAATAATCGATCACTAAAGCTATCTGAATCTACAGATCCCTTCTTCTGCTGAAGGAGCAATCTAACTAGCCTGCATTCTCATATGTGATAAAAACTCCAGATAGGGGTATGTGGGAGGGGATAGGCAAACCCAAATCTACAGGGTGACCTGAACACTTTTACAATTGGGTCTCTACTTCCTTCCAGCTTCCTCTTAGTCTCTAGCTCTGGGACTCACAAACTGCTGCTCCCAAAGGCATACATTCACACCCCTCTTAACTCAGAAGTCTTATCTTTTCCTTAGTAGCAGACCAAAAAAAAAAAGTGGGAAGGTGATGAAAAGAAAACATAACCAACTCAAAGCTCAAAGAATAAAGCATTTGTCGAATTCTAGGCTCCAAGTTGTCTAGGTTGTATGGAGAAGCATGGCCATGATGTAAAAGAGAAAAACCCATCTGTCAGAACACTGGTTTGACAACCTAATACCTATGGGAATTTGAGCAAGTTATTTCTCCTTGGGCTCCAATTTCCTTATGTGAAAAACAAAGACATGAGATTGTAAAAGGGAATTCTTAATTCCTTTCTCTAAATTTAACAGGGGACTTGGAGGTCCCCTTAACATAGAGATGTATAGGAATTAACAAGCCCACAGTGACAGGAAGTGGGAACCGGGGAGCCCCCTTCTGGGCCAGGGTCAGTTGGTCTGGGCTGGCAGTTGCTGTGAGTTGCAGACAGTGATGGCTGACAGTTGTGGGGAAGTTGGCTGCTGGGCGTGAGTTGGTCATTGAGGGTTGGTTGCTGGTGGTGTGGGTTGATGATTAGTTGTTGGTTGGGAAAAAAAAAAAAATATATATATATATATATATATATTAAGCCTGGTGAGATGAGTTGAAGGGTGATCAGCTGGACTTTCTATAAGGGCAGTCATTAACTGCAGTTATAGGCAGTTATAGGTAGATATTGTCATTTTTAGGTAGTAAACTAAATTGTTAAAAGGTGCCAGTAGTTTTCTTTTCTCTGGCTTAAAGGGATAATATTAATTTAAGACTCTACTATATTCTCATTAAAACTTAAATTATTAAAAGCTGCCTCTCTTATTTTTGTCAAACCCCTCTTTTAACCCTTACATTTTAATTAGCTACCACAAAGAGATACAGTAGTACATGACCAAATTCTTCATACTCTCTGGGGTAGTAACAAGACTAAATAGTGATTGTTTCCTTCCAAATCTAAATCCCTTTAGTTCCTTTTTTTTTTTAATATAATGGTAGCTTTCTTGAGCATGCTCAGAACATCTAATGTGGAGGCATTCTACTTCTGGGAGACTAGATCTTGCCTTCTCATCCTGCCATTTGGATGGCAAAGCCACAGCCTGAGATAGTCTTCCTCTTTCCATTTCTACAGTCAAAAGAAAAAAAAATTGTTGCCTCTTAAAGAGAAGTCTTCTCCCAGAACCAGAGTGTTTCCATGTAAGGTGATCTGGGCATGCTGCCATAAAAACCCCCATTACGTCACTCATCCTGATATAGTCACACAGGTGGTTTGGCCAAATTGGCCAGTGGGGAGAGAGAATGGAGAGTAATGAGTTTGACCTCAGTCTGTCCTAGAACTGGTTCCTTTTCCACATCCAAGGGTTCTCAAACTTTTTTTCCACTTGGATGACCTTTCACTCTGAAATAAGCTTCAGTAGAACCTTTGCTATAAAACAATTTAAAGTTATTTTTAAATTCCTACTTCTAATAGTACCTAAGGATATAAAAAACACCCTATAATTGAATAGTAGAATTTCTTTGATCTACTTGCCCAAAACAAAACAAAAAAGTAAACACCATTTTAATTTCAAGCTCATGACTATTTTCTTGGACAACTAGGCTTTCCCATAGGACCAACAGGAAAGAGGACTGAAGAGGTATAGTTAGATGTGGCAGTTAACACTAAATGAGTGTGGAATTGAGGAGGAGAAAGACTAGATCATAGCTCCCTATGTAGGACACCAACTGACAAAATAAATCTAAGAATATAAAAGGAATCCTTTTCTTCGTATTTCCTAAGAGAACCTATAAGTACAGTGCTCATATTTTACCCACATACACATACACACACATACAATGGGGTATTCTAATAAAGGAATTTTTTCTATTGATTTGCAAATAGAACAGAACATTTCCCAAATATGGCATGGTTGTCATATTCGTGTGACTGCTAAGAGAAAGACACAGTAAAGAAGGTTGGGCCAGAGAAAAGGGTACAATTATAGGGCTCACACAAAGAAATGGTGCCTTGGAAAGATACCAAGGTAAATGGAACATTTGGTAGGGAAGAAACTGGTATGGAAAGGAAACTTAAAGAGAACCTGTCAGGGCCCTCTGTTAAGGAGCTTTTTTGGGTTTTTGTTTTTATTTTTTTCCTTATAGAACCTCTTGTGCTGCTAGTGAGACCACAAGGATTCGTGGAACACTGTGAAAAATGAAGCTCTCAATTTAACTGTCCTGAGGGAACTAATTTCCTTCAAAAATGTTTTTATTCTTTCGTGCTTCTTTCCCCTGTTCTTCAGAAAGAGAACTGTACATTTGGAAGCTTAGTTATACACCTGCAGAGGACAGTGGTTCTCTGATGTTGTTATCTTTATGCCTCCCTCAGTGAAAGAAAATATCACACTTTGGCATTAGAATTGAATAAAAATTATAAATAGTAAGGTGCCCCCAAACCAGCTTCTTTCCTTCCCCTGTTAAAGGACAAAAGGGTCATTTCCACCTAATGGATCACAACTACCAATCTTCTTCATAACTGATCATGACATAGCGGGATAGTCCTGAGTCTTAATACTTGCTATATAACTTTAGGTACGTTCTTGAATCTGTCAGCCTTAGTTTTTTTCATCTCTAAAATGGGAATAACAATTAGTGAATCCCCTAGCTCCAGTACTATTATAATAAAAAGCACTTTGTTAAGTTATACGGTAGCAATAGAAAGAGGAATAATCAGAAAATCTATTTTGTGGCACATCAAAAATAAGATGTGCCACGAAATAGAACTATCAAACAGTACACATCACAAAAATGTCACATAAAATGAAACTGATAACATTTTAGCAGGCAATAAAATGACTGCTTACCTAACAGGGGAGTCATTCTTGAATCTGTGTATAGTTGGAACCAATATATTAGAAGAGCATTATAGTCAATACCAGTCTGGAGAAGATATTGTATAAAACTGAGACAATTGCAACTCGCTTATTTAAACAAAATGTTAACGTCCAAAGAAAGGTGGGACTGGGGGGTGGGTGGGTGGGCAGGAATGGATAAAAAAATAAATGTTAACACAGACTACTACTATTTCCTAAAAAAGCTTGACTGAATTAAACCAATTGCCATAACAATGTGATATAAAAAGCCTAGAAACTATCCCAGCCAACAGCTAAATTTCTCATTCAGCACAGAGGATAAGAAGTCAAGGGGAAAATCATTTTAGAAAGAAAACTTTTTTATAAGTCTTTATGGAAGAGGATAGAAGAAGATTATTTGCATTATCCCCTCACCAAAGAGCTAGCAGCAATTTCAGGAAAACACATTAATAGAAAAACTGACAAAAGAACCCACTCAGCAAAGTCATCCTCAAAGCATTTCAGGATAAAACTGAAAGGATGATAACAAGCAGATAAAAAAGAGAGTTCTGTAAATATTTTTATAGAAAACTTGATGCCTTTTATTTTTACTTTCATTTATCTCTCTCTACCAGCAAACTTTTCTTTGTATTAAAACTTTTTAAGAGAAAAAAAGGCAAAACCAGTCAAAGCAGCCAGCACATGAATCATATCTATTAGCATATGTAATATTCTATACCTGGAATCTCCCATCTTTTAATGAAGGAGGGCAAAGAGAGTGCTGAGTTTTCTCAAGCCTTTTCCTAGGCCATGTTTAATCATTATAATATCACCACATTGTTTCTAAATTTTATTTTGTTCAGTTATTTTCATTCACATAATAACAAATATGTTTTTGTCTTCAATGAGACTATAATGTCATAATTCCTGATGATCTAGATGAGTGGTTTACTCCAATAGAATGTAAGGATCTTGAGGACAGGAACTATTTCATTTTTTGTCTTTGTACTCTCAGAAACTAAAAGTGTCTAGCATAGAACTGACAAGTAATAAATCCTTCTTGATTGATTGAAACAGAAATAGACTACAAAGAAAGGAAAAACAATTATACTAGACCAAGTATGTCAGAAAAGTCAAATGGAAGTAATAAAAACTTTAAGACAGTAAGACACTAATTCTCAAGGTCTAGGAGCCCTAGGATTGGAAAAATTCTTGGACCTTATTATTACCAAAAATGGTGCCATAGAGAAAATTTAAAACTATTGACCTATTCATGTTTTTCTCATATTTGCATAATTTTTGTAAGAATAATCTATATAGATTTCTGGTCAAGATGGCAGCTTAGAGGCAGTGAAAGTTCAGACCTCTGAAAACCCTTTCTTACTGATCACAAACTGAATGCTCCTATTTCACTGAAATTCAAACTGAACAACAGGACAGACCTGGGGAACCCTCCTCCTGGACCTGGATCAAAAGGTACGGCCCCCCAAAAGCCAGAACCCTAGATCACTCTGATCAAAGGGTAAGGCAGAAGGAAGGTCCCAGGACCCATCCCTCCCAACCCAGAGTGTTGAACTTGCAGCAGCAGCGGGAACCTCAGGGCCAGCAAAAGGGCCAGTCTCCGGGGTACCCAACACAGATGGCAGGGAAACATAGAGAGAAGGGGGAAGGGACCCCCTGTCTGGGTCCTTCCATCTGAGTCTCAAGGGAGGTCGAAGCTTTAGGGCACCAGCTGAACCCAATCCCATCAGGAGCCCTGAGAGCATCTGAAAGGAAAGAAACCTCAGGGTCGGCAAAGGGGTTGCTCCAAAGGGCTTACCTTGAAAGTAACCTGAACCAGTCTCCAGGCATTCAACACAGACTGTAGAGGAGGTGATTTTTTTTGTTTGTTTGTTTTTTGGTTTGGGGATTATTCAGCCCACACCAGCTGAACTTAATCCCATCAGGAGTCCTCAGAAGCCAGGGAGGCCAGGACCCCTGCCCCCTTAGAGTGCACAATCTTTGGAAAGAACAGAAACCTCAGGGACAGCAAAGGGGTTACTCCAAAGGGCATTCCTTGAAAGAAACCTGGGCTAGTCTTAGGGCATTCAACACAGATTGCAGAGGAGGGTTTTTTTTTTTTTGGTTCAGGGCTCATTTGGCCCAAACCAGCTGAACTTAATCCCATCAGGATCCCTCAGAACCCAGGGAAGCCAGGACCCCTCCCCCCTTAGAGTTCAGGGTCTTCTGAAAGAACAGAAACCTCAGGGCTGGCAAAGGCACTGAGATACCTTGTGGACAGTGCTGGGCCAGGCCCAGAGCATGGAAGTAAGGCAGCAGAGAAGCAACTGGAGGGAACTGAGAGCAGTAACTCCTGAAACGACGACAGGCAGGGGTGGACAGACCCTGGGCCTCCCTGGGAAGACAGAACAGCTGTGGAGAAAGGACAATCTGCCTGGGGCTAAAGCCTCAGACCATCAGACAAATACACAAAGAGCCAGTTCTCCTCACTCAGATAGAGATGGCAAACAGTACAGAAGTACAAAAACTTCCAAACACCAAGAAAATCAAGAAGAAGGGGGTGACTTTGGACACATTCTATGGAGCAAAAATACAAAATACAGAGGAGATAGAAGAGGAAACACAAGCAAATGCTCTGATACCCTCCAAAGGAAATGGAAACTCTCCACAAACTCTTGAAGAATTTAAATCGGAAATGATCAAAAAGATGGAAGCCTTCTGGCAGGAAAAGTGGGAAATAATGCAAAATGAATTCAACAATTTGAAGCATGAAAAAACGCAACTACAAAAACAGTTTGACCAAACTGAAAAGGAAAACCAGGCTTTAAAGGGCAGACTCAGGCAACTGGAAGACAATGATCTTGCAAAAGAGCAAGAATTAATAAAGCAAAACCAAAAGACCAAGAAATTAGAAGAGAACATAAAATATCTCACTGACAAGGTGATAGACTTGGAAAATAGAGGAAGGAGAGAAAATCTGAGAATAACTGGCCTTCCAGAAAAAACAGAAATAAATAATAATCTCAACATTATAATACAAGTATCATCAAAGAAAACTGCCCAGAGATTCTAGAACAAGGGGGCAATACAGGCATTGAAAGAGTTCACAGAACACTCTCTACACTAAATCCCCAAAAGACAACTCCCAGGAATGTAATTGCCAAATTCCAAAGCTTTCAAGCACAAGAAAAAAATCTTACAAGAAGCCAGAAAAAGACAATATAGATATAAAGGAATGCCAATCAGGGTCACACAAGACCGTGCAATTTCCACTCTGAATGACCATAAGGCATGGAACATGATTTTCAGAAAGGCACGAGAGCTGGGTCTTCAACAAAGAATCAACTATCCATCAAAACTGACTATTTACTTCAGGGAAAAAGTTGGGCATTCAACAAAATAGAAGATTTCCAAGTTTTTGCAAGGAAAAGACCAGAGCTCTGTGGGAAGTGTGATATCAAAAAGCAAAGAGCATGGAATACCTGAAAAGGTAAATATGAAGGAAAGGGAAAAGGAGAAAAATGTCATCTTTTTCTTTTATTCAAACTCTCTTCTATAAGAACTACATTTATATCAATTTATATCTATTAATATGTGGTGGAAATGTAATGTGTAACTCTCAAAAATGATATGCATCATCAGAGTAGTAAGAAGAATCAAGAATAGGGAATGTTTGGGGCATCAAGAAGATATGAAGAAAGGGGGGGATAGAAAGGAAAAGGGAGAGGGGAATTGTTGATGGTACTAAGATATACTCCAAGAAATGGGGGGGGGAGAAAAAACTAAATAGAATAATCTTTCTCACACAAAGATACACATGGGAAGGGGAGGGGAAGAAAACTCGGATAAGAAGGAGAGGAAGAGAGTTTTTACTTATACCTTACTCTCAGTGAAATCAACTCTGAGAGGGAAGAGCATCCAGATCCATTGGGATCTTGAATTCTATCTTATCCAACAGGGGTATGGAGAAGGGAAAACTAAGGGGGTTATGGGAGAAGGGAGCTCAAAAAGGGAGCAAAGGAGAGGGGGGAGAGGGAGGGAACAAAAAGGGAGCGGCTAGAAAGGGAAACATATCAAGGGAGGGGACTAGGGGGACTGATTTAAAGTAAATCACTGGCTTAAAAGGTTATAGCTAAAGAAGAAAGGTCAGAATTAGGGGAGGATATCAAAATGCCAGGGAGTCCACAAGTAACAATCATAACTTTGAACATGAATGGGATGAACTCACCCATAAAATGTAGATGAATAGCAGAATGGATTTGAATCCAAAACCCTACCATATGTTGTCTTCAAGAAACACATATGAGGCGGGTAGACACCCACAAGGTCAGAATTAAAGGATGGAGTAAGACCTTCTAGGCCTCAAGAAAGAAGGCAGGAGTTGCAATCATGATATCTGACAAAGCCAAAGCAAAAATAGACATGATTAAAAGGGATAGGGAGGGTAATTATATTTTGTTAAAAGGGACTTCAGATAATGAGGAAATATCACTAATCAACATGTGTGCACCACATAGTATAGCATCCAAATTTCTAATGTAGAAACTAGGAGAATTGAAGGAAGAAATAGACAGTAAAACCTTATTAGTGGGAGATCTGAACCAACCACTATCAAATTTAGATAAATAAAATAAATAAATAAATAAGAAAGAGGTAAAAGAAGTGAATGAAATCTTAGAAAAATTAGAGTTAATAGACATATGGAGAAAAATAAATAGGGACAAAAAGGAATACACCTTCTTCTCAGCACCACATGGTACATTCACAAAGATTGACCATACACTAGGTCACAGAAACATGGCATACAAATGCAGAAAAGCAGAAATAATAAATGCAGCCTTTTCAAATCACAAGGCAATAAAAATAATGATCAATAAGGGTATATGGAAAACCAAATAAAAATTAATTGGAAATTAAATAATATGATACTCCAAAATCGGTTAGAGAAGAAATCATAGAAACAATTAATAATTTCATCGAGGAAAATGACAATGGTGAGACATCCTTTCAAACCTTTTGAAATGCAGCCAAAGCAGTAATCAGAGGTAAATTCATATCCCTGAGTGCATATATTAACAAACTAGGGAGGGCAGAGATCAATGGATTGGAAATGCAAATAAAAAAAACTTGAAAGCGAACAAATTAAAACCCCCCAGCAGAAAACCAAACTAGAGATCCTAAAAATTAAGGGAGAAATTAATAAAATCGAAAGTGATAGAACTATTAAACTAATAAATAAGACTAGAAGCTGGTACTTTGAAAAAAACAAACAAAATATACAAAGTACTGGTCAATCTAATTAAAAAGAGGAAAGAAGAATAGCAAATTAACAGCATCAAAGATGAAAAGGGGTACATCACCTCCAATGAGGAGGAAATTAAGGCAATCATTAAAAATTACTTTGCCCAATTATATGGCAATAAATATACCAATCTAGGTGATATGGACGAATATATACAAAAATACAAACTGCCTAGACTAACAGAAGAAGAAATAGAATTCTTAAATAATCCCATACCAGAAAATGAAATCCAACAGGCCATCAAAGAACTCCCTAAGAAAAAAATCCCCAGGGCCAGATGGATTCCCAAGTGAATTCTATCAAACATTCAAAGAACAGTTAATCCCAATACTATACAAATTATTTGACATAATAAGCAAAGAGGGAGTTCTACCAAACTCCTTTTATGACACAAACATGGTACTGATTCCAAAACCAGGCAGGTCAAAAACAGAGAAAGAAAATTATAGACCAATCTCCCTAATGAATATAGATGCAAAAATCTTAAATAGGATACTAGCAAAAAAACTGCAAGTCATCCACCATGATCAAGTAGGATTTATACCAGGGATGCAGGGCTGGTTCAATATTGGGAAAACCATCCACACAATTGACCATATCAACAAGGAAACCAACAAAAATCACATCATTATTTCAATAGATGCAGAAAAAGCCTTTGATAAAATATAACATCCTTTCCTATTAAAATCACTAGAAAGCATAGGAATAGAAGGATCGTTCCTAAAAATAATAAACAGTATATATCTAAAACCATCAGCTAATATCATCTGCAATGGGGATAAACTAGATGCATTCCCAATAATATCAGGAGTGAAACAAGGATGCCCATTATCACCTCTACTGTTAGACATTGTTCTAGAAACACTAGCAGTAGCAATTAGAGAAGATAAAGGAATTGAAGGCATCAAAATAGGCAAGGAGGAGACCAAGTTATCGCTCTTTGCAGATGACATGATGGTCTACTTAAAGAATCCTAGAGATTCAACCAAAAAGCTAATTGAAATAATCAACAACTTTAGCAAAGTTGCAGGATACTAAATAAACCCGCATAAGTCATCAGCATTTCTATATATTTCCAACACAGCTCAGCAGCAAAAACTAGAAAGAGAAATCCCATTCAAAATCACCTTAGACAAAATAAAATACCTAGGAATCTATCTCCCGAGACAAACACAGGAACTATATGAACAGAACTACAAAACACTCTCCACACAACTAAAACTAAACTTGAACAATTGGAAAAACATTAACTGCTCATGGGTAGGACGAGCCAATATGATAAAAATGAACATCCTATCCAAACTTATTTATCTATTTAGTGCCATACCCATTGAACTTCCAAAATATTTCTTTACTGATTTAGAAAAAACCATAACAAAGTTCATTTGGAAGAACAAAGGATCAAGGATATCCAAGGAAATAATGAAAAAAAATTCAAAGGAAGGGGGCCTTGCAGTCCCAGATCTCAAACTATATTACAAAGCAGCAGTCATCAAAACAATTTGGTACTGGCTAAGAAACAGAAAGGAGGATCAGTGGAATTTGGGGCAAGTGACCTCAGCAAGACAATATATGATAAACCCAAAGATGCCAGCTTTTGGGACAAAAATCCACTATTCGATAAAAACTGGTTGGAAAATTGGAAGGCAGTGTGGGAGAGATTAGGTTTGGATCAACACCTCACATCCTACAGCAAGATAAATTCAAAATGGGTGAATGACTTGAACATAAAGAAGGAAACTATAAGTAAATTGGGCAAATACAGAATAGTATACATGTCAGACCTTTGGGAAGGGAAAGACTTTAAAACAAGCAAGACTTAGAAAAAGTCACAAAATGTAAAATCAATAATTTTGACTACATCAAATTAAAAAGTTTTTGTACAAACAAAACCAATGTAACTAAAATCAGAAGGGAAGCAACAAATTGGGAAACAATCTTCATAAAAACTTCTGACAAAGGTTTAATTACTCAAATTTACAAAGAGCTAAATCAATTGTACAAAAAATCAAGCCATTCTCCAATTGATAAATGGGCAAGGGACATGAATAGGCAGTTTTCAGATAAAGAAATCAAAACTATTAATAAGCACATGAAAAAGCGTTCTACATCTCTTATAATCAGAGAGATGCAAATGAAAACAACCTTGAGGTATCACCTCACACCTAGCTAAAATGCCAGCAGAGGAAAGTAGTGAATGCTGGAGGGGATGTGGAAAAGTAGGGACATTAATTCATTGTTGGTGGAGTTGTGAATTGATCCAACCATTCTGGAGGGCAATTTGGAACTATGCCCAAAGGGCGATAAAAGACTGTCTGCACTTTGATCCAGCCATAGCACTGCTGGGTTTGTACCCCAAAGAGATAATAAGGAAAAAGACTTGTGCAAGAATATTCATAGCTGCGCTCTTTGTGGTGGCCAAAAATTGGAAAATGAGGGGATGCCCTTCAGTTGGAGAATGGCTGAACAAATTGTGGTCTATGTTGGTGATGGAATACTATTGTGCTAAAAAGAATAATAAAGTGGAGGAATTCCACGGAGACTGGAACAACCTCCAGGAAGTGATGCAGAGTGAGAGGAGCAGAACCAGGAAAACATTGTACACAGAGACTGATACATTGTGGTACAATTGAAGGTAATGGACTCCTCCACAAGGGACAATGCAGTGTCTCTGAACAATCTGCAGGGATCTGAAAAACACTATCCACAAGCAGAGGATAAACTGTGGGAGTAAAAACACCTATGAAAACAACTGCTTGACTACAGGGGTTGAGGGGATATGATTGAGGAGAGACTCTAAATGAACACTCTAGTGCAAATACCAACAACATGGAAATGGGTTCGAACCAAGAACACATGTGAAACCCAGTGGAATTGTGCGCCAGCTATGGGAGAGGTGGGGTAGGGGGAGGGAAAAAATGATCTTTGTCTCCAATGAATAATGTTTGGAAATGATCAAATAAAAAATTAAAAAAAAAAAAGAAATTTCGTGTTGGCTGCAGGAAGAGTGGGTGGAGGGGAGGGAGGGAAATAATGTGATTATTGTAACCAAGGAATAATGTTCTAAATTGACTAAATAAATTAATTTTAAAAAAAAGAAAAATTGAATAGATCAGAGATTTCTGGCAAGATTGTTGAGTAATTGTGTTTATGTTCAGGTCCCTTTACCTCCATACAAGAAGAAATGCATAAAATAGGATAAAAATTAAAAACAGAAAAAAGAAGGAAGGAAAAAAAATTGCTACAAGGAAAATATTACAGAAAAAACAGCAGAGAGATTGAAGGAATAAATAAGCCTCTTAATACAATGAAGAAGAATGGTGCAATATAAGCAATGTGGAGAGACATCTCCAGAAGAATAAATGAATAAAAAAAAGCATTCATTAATCACTTACTATGTGCCAAACATCATATTAAACACTGGGGATACAATTTTCTGCCCTTAAGGACCTTACCTTCTAAAAAGCTGGTGACTGAGATTTGTTATGACTTAAAAAAATTTGTTGTTGTTGTTGTTGTTGTTAGGGAAGCCACAGGAATGATGGGGGTGGGGGCAATGGCAAGTTGACTGATACATGATTTTCAGTATCAATCACAGCACTGATTGGTTATGGAACCAGGGCTTAAAAGGGCCAATTGGGGTTGCAAATCTCCACAACAGATGGTGAGAAGACAGCCAGGGTAGAATAAGAATCAGGATCTCACAGGGTTTAAAGGAAGAGTTTCAGACATAAGAGTTTAGTTTCCCAAGGGCACAATCTTTGGTCTGGAAGGTTCAGGAGTAGGATACAGGTGGTTAATAACCTTTAATCTGAAAAGTGCAAAGCAAAGAAATTAATGGCAAAAAAAGAGGTTTAGACTTGAAAGCAAATGCTGTAATAATTACAAATAACCACAAGTGAGATGGACAATTGGAAGCATCTGGTGAGTGGTTGATATTAAAAACTGAATTCAAGGAAGACATAGGGAGCAAAATTTTGGGCTGTAAATAATTTTAAAAGACAAAGGGAATTGGTGTTTTAGAACAGAAAGTGGAAAATGTTACTAAGTGGACATTCTGAAAAAGAGAATGAAAGGGAACTCAAAAATGTAACAAAGCAAAAATGTTAAATGACAGTAAAATTGGAAGATGCTTCCCTTCTCATCCCAGTTAATTTCATTTGTGAAACTATTTTTCACTTTCATATAGCCAACATTTTGTGATCTTCTCTATTTCTATTTTTGGTTAAGAATACAAGCCCTATCTATTCTCACCCCCCAACCACCCCCCCCCCAATTTTATTGTGCCTTTGCCTTCCTCTAACAAAGCAGTCTTCCTCTTTCACTTGGAAATTTCATCAGCTCCCATGGATTTAATTACCATCTTTATATTGATGATTCTCAATTCTACCTTTCCTGCCCCTCTGCTCACCTCTAGTTTCACATCTCCAACTATATGCCAAAGAGACATCTTAAATGGAGTATGTCCAAAATTGAACTCATCATCTTTCTCTTTAACCCTTCCTTCCCTAGTACTGTAGAAGACCACACCATCTTCCCAGTCCCTCAAGGCACAAAACCTAGGAGCCATCTCAGATTCCTAGTGTAGCAGTCCACACCTATCTATGGTCAAGGGAAATAGTTAAAATGTAAAGATTGTCTTAGGAGAGTGCATGCTCAGTCCTGCGCATGGCAAGTAAAGCCTTTGACCCTTGATCCCAGCATCTGCCAGGTTTAGGCGCAAAATCAGGTTTCTTTGTGCTCACCTGGCTAAGACAAACCACACCTATACCTTGTTGTAATTTACAATTGACCAATGGCAATCCACTATGTATTCATCAATATGTATTGTGTACATTTGCATCTCAATAATAATAAATAGGAGTGTCCACAGAGAGCCAGCTCTCTTTACCTTATCACCCCTCACCTGTCTCTGTCTTTCCTGGAGCTTGGCCTCAGGCCAAGCTCAACTTTTACTTTCTCCCTCTCTATCTCTCTCTCTCTTCCAGAAAGACCTTTCCTCCTCAATCTCTTATCCTCAAGTGGTTCATGCTTACAGTACCAGCTCTAAGGAACCGGTGATTTCTTTCTTAATCTCCTCTCCTCAGGTCGGACTGATCCGTACTTACAGCCCAGGCTGTAAGGGATCCTGGCTTTTCTTTTAGCCAGTCTCCATGTTCATTGCTTACTCCCGTATGTTAGTTTAAAGTTACTTAACTGGTTCATGTCCTAGTGAAAGCTAAGTAGCTGAGCTTATCCTGTGGAGCTCTATTGTTAAATATTATGTGTGTCTGCCTGCTTCCTTATCCATCTCCTTGGCTCCAATCCTTCCCTCAAGGTCAACCTTCTATCTTTCCTTTCCTGGGAGGGCTGCAGGCCAGCCCCCGCCACACCTAGATATCTCTTACCCTACTTCCTCTGCAATATCAAAGCTGTTATCAGGGCCATCTATTTTACCTTTGCAAAATCTCTAGACTTTGTCTTCTTCTCTCCTCTGACAATGCCATCACTCTAGAGCAGGTGCTCATTACCTTGTGCCTAGATTATTGCAATACTGTCCTGATGGGTCTTAGGTCTCTTCCCATTCCAAGCCATCTTCCATATAACCACCAAAGTGATATTCTTTTTTTATTCATTCATTCATTCATTCATTATTTTATAACCCTTACCTTCCTTCTTAGAGAATCAATACTATGTATTGGGTTTTTAAAAACTTTATTTAGAATATTTTTCCATGGTTACATGATTTATGATTCCCTACCCCTTACTTTCTCCTCCCCCCTCCCAAAGCTGACACACAGTTCCACTGGGCTATACATATATCACAAAATGATATTCTTAAAACTCAAGTTTAGCTATGTCACTCCCTTGCACAATAAATTTCAGTGGTTCCCTATCACTTTCAGAATTAAATACATACTCTGTAACATAACTGTAACCTTTAGTAGGCAGCTAGGAGGCTCAGTGAATAGAGTCCCAGATCTAGAGATGTGAGGCTCTGGGTTCAAACCTGACCTCAGACATTTCCTAGCTGTGTGACCCTGGGCAAGTCACTTAACCTCAGTTGTCTAGCCCTTACCACTCTTCTGTCTTGGAGTTGATAATTGATTTTGATTCTAGGACAGAACATAAGAGTTTTGAAAAAATCCTCATAACCTAGTCCCCTTCTACCTTTCCAGTGTTTTTACTCACTATCAGGTACTCTTTGATCCAATGACACTGGGCTCAGTGAATAGAGTCCCAGATCTAGAGATGTGAGGCTCTGGGTTCAAACCTGACCTCAGACATTTCCTAGCTGTGTGACCCTGGGCAAGTCACTTAACCTCAGTTGTCTAGCCCTTACCACTCTTCTGTCTTGGAGTTGATAATTGATTTTGATTCTAGGACAGAACATAAGAGTTTTGAAAAAATCCTCATAACCTAGTCCCCTTCTACCTTTCCAGTGTTTTTACTCACTATCAGGTTCTCTTTGATCCAATGACACTGGGTTCCAGAGACTCCACAAATAAGACACTCCATTTCTCTGTTCCAGGTATTTTCTCTGGTTATTCCCCATACGTGGAATCCTTTCCCCTCTTTGCTCTGACTACTGACTTCCCTGATTTCCTTTAAATTTCAACTAAAATCCAATCCTTTTCAGGAAATTTTTTCCAACTTCTCAATTTTAGTGCCAAGTAACTAAAAGAGTCTTGGTGCCAATAAACCATATTACAAGGCACCAATCAATAAAACTAACTGGTACTGTATAAAAAAAAAAGTAGAAAAGCAGATCACTTGATTAAATTAGATGAGCAAGAACTTAAAGTAAATGTATTTAGTTCTCTGTTCAATATCCCAATTATATAAACTCTTAGGACAGCTTTTTGACAAAAACTGCTATAAAAACTTTAATATATTTTTTTGTAGCAAATAGACTGGTATCATAGCCTACATAGAATAAAAATTCCAAACAAATACAGTCCAATCATAAAAAGGCACATCATAAAAATCAGAAAGCAAAAAGCTTTATCTTTTGTAGCAATTTATTAGAGGGAAATTCCCAACTTAACAAGGATGTAGGAGATTATAAAAGAAGTCTTCATTACATAAAATTTAAAAGCTTTTAGAAGATAAAAAGAAAGTAACTAAATTTTTTTTTTTTAAAAACCCTTACCTTCCGTCTTGGAGTCAATACTGTGTATTGGCTCCAAGGCAGAAGAGTGGTAAGGGCTAGGCAATGGGGGTCAAGTGACTTGCCCAGGGTCACACAGCTAGGAAGTGGCTGAGGCCAGATTTGAACCTAGGACCTCCCGTCTCTAGGCCTGGCTCTCAATCCACTGAGCTACCCAGCTGCCCCCGAAAGTAACTAAAATTAAGAGAAAAGATTGAGTGAGAAAAAGAGTTTGCATTTCATTTCTTAGTCTCAGGTTTCGATTTGTAAAATGAGGAAGTTAGTCTAGATCCTAGGTGTCAAGCATGAGGCCTCAGAACAAGATTAAAATATAATTGGGAAATACTTAAAACAATAAGCAAAAAGACAATTAAAATGATATTGTTAATATGTGGTTTTATAAGTTAATGTGTGGGTCACAAGGATGCTTACATATAACTTGGTGACCCTTTTTCTATCTGCATTTGACCCTACTGGTTTAGATGATCTCTAAAGTCCTTTCTATCTCTATAAAATCATATGAGCTTTGATAAAATCTTGATATCCAAAATTTAGAGGGAATTGGCACATATTTCACCAAGAACTATCAATGAAAAATAGTCCAAGGAAATGAGCAAACACTTTTCAAAAGAAGAAATGCTAATCATTTTCTAGCAACACTGTGAATTGGAAAATAATTTGGAATTCCATAAGAAAATTTGAGCAATAAAAGTCAATAAATAATTCATACCCCAAGTGTTGGGATCCAACTACAAGTAAGTTAATGACAAGTAAATATCTACATATTAAAAATATTCATGACAACATTATTAATTCTAACAAAAACCTGAAAAAATATGAGTTCAGTGATTGGGGAAGGGCAAAACAACTTGAATATTATGAAATATCAAAATGCTATATAAAGTAATGAGTATGATGATTTCAGAAAAATTTAGTTGAAATAATGCTGAATAAAGAAAACCGTTAAAAGAATATATACAATATGAACATGTAAGAACACTTTAAAAGGCAACAAAACTCAAGTTAAATATAGCAGACAATATTTTTAAAGGACATGCCCTTTCTATTAATAATTGGCAAACTACAACAGTGATAAGCAACCTGTTCTATCCACTGCAAATATATTAGGTTGGAAGTTTTATTTAACTTTGGGGGGGGTGTACTTGTTGGAGGCAGAGGAAAGTCAATTTGGGGGTTGCTTGGGAAATGTCTATTGAGTTAAAAATTAAATATGAAGAAAAATATTTATCCATGAAGAAAAAAGAGAATACAAACATATATATATATATATGTGACACATGTGTCACAATATTATGTCAAATTATTAGAATTGCTTTAAATCTATTACAGACATGTTTTTTCCTCCATTGTTGAACTTGTTTATTTAAATTTTGTTGCGTTGATTTGGATATTTAGATACTACATTGAATCTGTTTCTTGGGGATATGGGTACTCCTTCCAGTGATGCAGCTCACAACCCATCCAGTGTAAATCTTGTCTCTCTTCTCCTATAAATTCTCCCTGGGGTGGGGAGGATTGAGATTGTCCATTTAATCAACACTTTACCATCCTTTAGGTCTCTAGGGGTTTGCTTGACATTGTTAGGGATGAGTGGAGCACGAGACCTACCTGTCCATTGGCTACCACTCAACCTTTAGATTGCTTCTCTTGCACAATTCTTCTCTACTAATTGTGGAGTCTAATCACGTTTGCCATGTGCTTCTCTATTGCCTTTTGGGTGACCTTCAACTTTAATTCATCATTGACTGCTAGATATTCCATGACTCACAGCCATCCTGCATCACTAGAAGAAAGCTGATGGTATCAGATTGGCCTTCATTTTCAAGAAGAAACTTTGAGTCGTTAGAATGCAGAAATATGATATTTATACATATGAAGGTTCTCTATCAAAATGACAATCTGTATTAGCTTTTTAAAATAACTTGGATTTCAGAAGAAGACCAGACATGAAAGGGATATCTTATTTACTTTTGGATGAGGCTGCTGACATGGCCCTGAATGTCAGTTTTTACAGTGGTTTAGAGTTAATTTGATGAGGCTGTAATCTTAGAATTTGGACTGTACTTGTATAAACTATTTTCCATTTTACTTGAAAATTCTTACTTGTACTATATTTATGTTTAAGCATCACTGATGAAAATGATTATTAATAGGTATATCTGTGTACCTTCTTAAGCCTTGGTAGCTCCACTGAACCAGTCTCCCAAGGAGCTAATTTCCTCATTAGATTCTCATTTCCATCCCAATTTCATGTAATCCCCAAAGAAAATACATTCAATTAAAAAAAAAAGTCTTAGTAATAGCTGGATTGGTTGGAACATCGAGGGTACTCTTCCCCACACAGATACATAACAAAATGGTAAATTTTATAGAGTTAACAATGAAAGTTTTAAGAGATGGTAATAAAAGTCATTGATTTTGAGCAGATAATTTCACTTTTCTGGTCTCCGTTCTCTTTGTCTTATATTGTTGTTGTTAGTGGTTTCCAGTTTTATCTGACATGTGTCTGCATTTGGAATTTTCTTGGCAATGACAATGGAAGCTCATTTTATAGATGGGGAAACTGAGGCAAACAGGGTTAAGTGACTTGCCAGTAGGAGTCTGAGGTCACATTTGAGCCCAGGTCCTCCTGACTCCAGGGCTGGCACTCTATCCACTATGCCACCTTGCTGGTCCTTTATATAGGACTACATGACAACAAATGAGCCAACAAGGTTCATCAGCTTGATTGTTCAATAAATAATCTCCCAAGGTTGAAGAACTTTCAATTTCTGACAAGAAAAACTGTTATTGTATTTCAATGAGCCTTTTCTTTTCTTTTTCTTTCTTTTTTTTTTGGCTTTTCATTTTCATATATATTTCATATAAATAGCTAACCTGTTCTCTTTTTTCCCTTTTGGAAGTCTGGAAAAGTCCTGGAAAAACAGGATCATAGGAGCACAGACATAAGAACTGGAAGAGCTTTGGAAGATCATTTAGTCTAACTCTCACTTTTCATATGAAGGAACTGAGACCCAAAGAAGTTAAATAACTTGCCCAAGGTCACACAGTAGTGGATCTAGCTTTGAACCCAGGTCTTCTAACTCAAAATATGATGCTTTCCCCACTGTAACACATAAGCTTCTGAAAATTTCATTTTCTAGTTCACACAAGATGGGAATAGCTAGCATTCTTCTTTTTTTTTTTTTTTTTTTTTTAAATATATTTTATTTGGTCAATTCCAAGCATTATTCGTTAAAGACATAGATCATTTTCTTTTCCTCCCCCCCCCCAACCCCCCATAGCCGACGCGTAAGTCCACTGGGCATTAGATGTTTTCTTGATTTGAACCCATTGCTTTGTTGATAGTATTTGCATTAGAGTGTTCATTTAGAGTCTATCCTCTGTCATGTCCCCTCAATCTTTGTATTCAGGCAGTTGCTTTTTCTCGGTGTTTCCACTCCCATAGTTTATCCTTTGCTTATGAATGGTGTTTTTTTCTCCTGGGTCCCTGCAAGTTGTTCAGGGACATTACACCACCACTAATGGAGAAGTCCATTACGTTCGATGATACCACAGTGTGTTTGTCTCTGTGTACAATGTTCTCCTGGTTCTGCTCCTCTCGCTCTGCATCACTTCCTGGAGGTTGTTCCAGTCTCCATGGAACTTCTCCACTTTATTATTCCTTTTAGCGCAATAGTACTCCATCACCAACATATACCACAGTTTGTTCAGCCATTCCCCAATTGATGGGAGCTAGCATTCTTCTGTTTAACTATTAAAGCATCATTCTTGGTAAACTCCCAAGGGCATCATTTCTCATAACAGTTTATTTAATTTAAATATAAACTTCAAATAGGCATGGCACAGTTTACAGATGTTCAAGACACTTTTGAAAAGCTTCCACACACCCCTAAAAATTTATGTCTTTCTTATTTTTATCATGGTAGCAGCAAGAAATAGCAGGAGCCTGCATACTTCCCCAGCATCCATTTTTATTTTTATTTTTTAAACCCTTACCTTCCATCTTGGAATCAATACTGTGTATTGGTTCCAAGGCAGAAGAGTGGTAAGGGCTAGGCAATGGGGATTAAGTGACTCGCTCAGGGTCACACAGCTGGGAAATGTCTCAGGCCAGATTTGAACCCAGGATCTCCCATCTCTAGGCCTGACTCTTAATCCACTGAGCTACCCATCTGTACCCCCAGCATCCATTTTTATTAAAATTAAGAGCATATAACATGAGAATTTGATGGTGCAATATCATTTCTTTGGAGACCAGGGCCTGAGCATCAGTGACAATTGGTATTTACGGTATCTAAAGGGCTTGGTCTTCTTTTCTGAGTAGACTACACCAAAAATAGTTTCTTCTTCCCTATATGTGATATATACTGATTATCATATGATAGCAAGTATCATCTCAGTGGATTAAGAGTCAGGCCTAGAGTTTGGAGATCCTGGGTTCAAATCTGACCTCACACATCCCACTTGTGTGACCCTGGGCAAGTCACTTGACCCCCATTGCCTAGCCCTTACCACTCTTCTGCCTTGGAGCCAATACACAGTATTGATTCCAATATCCATACCCATGAGATAAAAGATTTATTTCTATCACAAAGGAACGTGGAGGAAGCTAAGACTTTCCTCTCCCAGTCTGTTCAATAGGAAGAGTCAGGAACTTGTTAAAACTAGAGCCATCCCTTCTCCTCTCATCTTAGTCCAGGGCTGGGATTGGGTTCACCCAACCCTGACCTGGGAGGAATTCATGGGGTAGAGCATGTCGTTGTCTTCCTAAGGGATGAGCTAATGATGACAATATAATAGCTAGCATTTCTGTCGCTTCTCCTCTGTACTAGACACTGTGCTGAGTGCTTTACAAATAGCTCATTTGATCCCCACAACAGCTCTAGGAGGGAGAGTTATTTTCCCCAGTTTACTGTTTTGTTCACAGACAGATAACTAGTGAGTGTCAGAGGCTGTATTTGAACTCGTCCATCCCCCGAACCAGTCCCCCAAGGAACTAATTTCCTCATTGGATTCTTATTTCCATCCCAGTTTCATGTCATCCCCAAAGAAAACATATTTATATTATAATTTTTTTAAGTTGTTCAGTTGTGTCCAACTCTCTGTGACTACAATTGGGGTTTTCTTGGCAAAGATACTGGAGTGGTTTGCTGTTTCCTTCTCCATGTCATTTCACAGTTAAGAACAGAGGCAGACAGGGTTAAGTGACTTATCCAGGGTCACCCAACTAGCAAGTATCTGAGATGAGAGCTGAGCTCAGAAAGATGTTCTTTCCACTGAGCCACCTGGATGCCCATCATGTTATAAATTAGGTATATCTATTGTAAGAAATTAAATGAATTCTCCCTTGCCAACAGCTTCCAGGAACCAGAGATCCTTTGGGAAGAGTTGGGACCTTGGCATCCCAGTCTTGGTTCCTTGGTAAGAGAAACTGTGACGGCTGCTTCTATGACTGGAGCAACTGTCTGGGGAGTCTCAGTACTGCATTCCATGATTTTTCCTGCAACCATCAGAAAGTCTAGAAGCAAGCACCATGCTCATGTCCCAGTAGCTTTTACCAAGGGAACCGCTGGGACACCAAAGTCCCAAAGCTTCCCAAAGGATCTCTGGTTCTTGGAAGCTGTTGGCAAGGGAGAATTCACTTCATTCCTCTCCTTGTATTCACCAGATTCATCTCATCCATTCTTCTCTTAAATATCCTAGTCATGGAGGGGAAACAAACCCTCAAAATAGTTTCACCCTAAAGTGCAAGGGTGCAAGTGATGGCCTCATTCTGACTCTTCTGGAAACAGCTGATGATTCCTGGCTCCATCAGGCAGCCTAGGAAGGGAACCTGGGGACCTGCAAGCTCCCAGTACAGGCTTACCAGCCCTTTTTCTTTGGCAATGCAGAGTCAAGGCGGGCTCACCTTTCTCAGCATTTTGGATGGCACTACTCTGACCTGAGGGAGAGGGAGGCTGCCCTGTCTCTTAGGTCGAGCCATCTCTTGATGCCCTCTTGGGACTCTCTTCCCACATCTCTGGCAGCACTTGATTATGATCCAATAGGACTTCTCAAGGGTTTCATTTGCTACATCAGACTGACCCCCCTTTTTTTAGAAGCTCCAAGAAATGATCTGGGATGGAAATAAGAATCTAATGAGGAAATTAGTTCCTTGGGAGACTGGTTCAGGGGACGAGTTCAAATACAGCCTCTGACACTTATTAATTATATGTCTGTGAACAAATCACTTAAATACAACTGGAAAATGGGGATAATAACTCTCCCTCCTAGAGTTGTTGTGAGGACCAAATGAGATATTTGTAAAGCACTCAGCACAGTGTCTAATGACCTTGAACCGTGATGAACAGGGACTACTTCAGAGGTTTAATTATTGGTGCAGTAGCCCCTGAATTCCTATTATTCTTATTGATCATTAATGTTTTATTAAGAGATCTATTGTGAATTGTCCCCCAAATTGTTCCCCCTTGAATAGACTATATCTTTTTATAGAGACTTTTACATGTTTTGATGTTTTAACCATTTAAAAAATTATTTGTATTATCAATCCCAAAAGAAAACATATTTATATTATAGTTTTTTTAGTTGTTCATTTGTGTCCAATTCTCTGTGACTCTTTTTGGGGTTTTCTTGGCAAAGATATTGGGGTGATTTGCTATTTCCTTCTCCATGTCATTTTAAAGATAAAAGAACAGAGGCAGACAAGGTTACATGACTTGCCCAGAGTCACCCAACTAGCAAGTATCTGAGACCTGATTTGAATTCAGAAAGATGAATCTTCCTGATTCCAAGCCCAGTATTCCTTCCACTGAGCCACCTGGCTGCCCATCATGTTATAAATTAGGTACATTTATTGTAAGAAATTAAATGAGTTCTCCCTTGCCAATAGCTTCCAGGAACTGATGCAGAGCAAAATAAGCAGAACTGGGAGAACACTGTACACAATAACAGCAATATTGGATGATGATTATCCGTGAAAACTTGGCTATTCTCTGCAATGCAATGATCTGGGACGATCCTGAAAGTCATGATGGGGAATGCTATCCACCTCCAGAGAAAGAACTATTGAAGTTGTCTTTCCCATCAGTGTATTTATGGTTTTATTTGGGGGTTTTGGTTATGTATGAGTTTGCTCTTACAATAATGACCATATGGAAGTATGTTTTGCAAGATAGTAACATTTTTTAAAAAAAGAAAATATAGCTATTCATTACCAGGCAAGGTAATTGGTCTAGTTAGCTATGGAGCAAACAACTTTCTCAATTTCTCCAAGATCACAATAAGGGAGCATCTGTGGCTTGCCAACCCCAGGAAATTCTTGTGTCCTGGCATATACTACATATTTTTTTGGGAGGGGCAGGTTTGGTGCTACTTTCCAAAATGTGATAAGAATCAAAATGGCTTGCAGCTTGCTTTTGTAGGCCCAAAGCAAAATGGCTCGCCCCTCCCAACAAATACAATTTAAAGATTGCCAAGAAGTTTGACTCTGGAGAATAGTTGAAAAAAAAAACGCACCTCATTCTCTTTCTCTTGTAGACTTTGGACAGAATTTGGCAGTCAATTGAAAATAGTTTTGCTGAACTATTTTTTTTCTCTTTGCTTTTAAAATTCATTGTTACAAGGAATAGTTCATTGGGTAGAGGAGGGGGACACGGATATATTTGGAAATAAAAGTGATATGAAACCAAAAGATATTAATAAAATATTTTTTTGAAGTTTCTACTCCACCTAGCATATAGGGTTATGGGTGGGTGGGGGGTCAAACAAAAGAATGAATGTGAAATTACTTTGTAACCAATAAAGTATTATATAAATCTAAGTTATTTTTTTAAAATAGTTACCTTGCTTAAATTTCTATGGCAGAAATGGTTTGTTCTGGCCCTGGACCATTAAAAAATCACAATTAGTGTTCCTTACAGTGTTTTATTTTTGTAAATAAAAGCCAAAGAAAGAAAAATAATCCACAATGGTTTGTATTTTAAAATAAAGACATTGTTAATTTTTTAGAAATGGGTATGGGGAAAGAAAACGAAAATGGGGAAGCATCAAGGGAGCTCTAGAATAAAGCTCTTCTTTTTTGCCTTTTAATGCCCATCACAATACCAGTCCTTTTAGGTTTATTGCACTCTATTTGTCCTCATTTATTCTGTGTTCTGGCCTGTGGATGACTTTCCATTTCTTGTGGATGTCTTTCCTGCCTGGATCATACTCACTCCTTAATTTCCTCTCCATAGGTCCCGTGCTTTCTCCAAAGCCCAGCTCAGCATCGTTTCCTAAGGTAGTCTGTCTTGGTCCTTATTCCCCCATGCCTCACTGACTTTACATCTGCTTTGTATGTGTAGCAAGCTGGTGCGTGTGTGACGCAGGGTATGAACAGGACTTCTCAAAGGCATCAGGGGAATCATGCCAACCTCGAGCCCAGGCCACTTTGGGATCGTTTCCCTACTGATGCTCCTTCTGTTTCCAGGTTCTAAGACAATGTAGTGGGCAAGGAGAGACAACATGGATGGCCACATACAAGCAGGATGAAATATGTAACAGGTAATTTTTTTTTTTGTAGGAGAGGTAATTGCAGTTGGACACATATCGGGAAGGGTCTTGTGTAGGAGGCTGCGTTTCAGCTGAGCTTTGAAGACAACTAGGGAAGGGACTTCATGTGCAAAGACTTGGGGATAATGGGTAGACTGTTGTGCCTACAGAATAGTAAAAGTTAATTGGGCTGGACTGCAGAGTGCATAAAGGGGAGTGATGCCATAATAAAGGCGGAAAGATAGGTTTGAGGCCAGGGCTTTAAGTGCTTTGCAGAGAAATATCTATTGGGGATGTTTTGAGGGCATTCCTTTTCAGGTATGAATTGGACCAGATCATTTCTGAGGCTCTTTTTTACTCTGGAATTCTGCTATCTTTTAACTACTAACAATATGTTCAGAAGAAAGAACACCAAAGACATGAGGGCATGTGTGAAAATGACATCTTTTATTATAATCTCAGTATTTCAAATAAAATAAGTTAATTACACCAAATTTTCAAAATGCATTGGTGAATCAAAGCTTCAATCTCACAAATGGTTTAAACATATATCTATGCATTTATATATATGTGTGTGTGTACATATGTATACACATAAAGATATGTGGACATTTTCCTCTAGAATAAAGTGCCAGAATTTTCAGATTTAGGGATATGACTGGGAGAAATGACTCATTTATTTCAGTATAAAGTAATAAAGGTCCAAAAATGAACATAATGAATTTTTAAACATATCCCTTTCATCTCTTATTTTGAGAGCCTAAGTTAATGGATGTACAGCACTGGACTGAGTGATAGAGCTAATACCCAATTATTCATGCATTGATTATTAACTTCTTTGAGCGTGGGGATTGCTCCTTTTCTTATATAGGAGTCCCCAGCAAATAGCACAGTGCCTGACATACCGAGAATGCTTAATAAAAACTCATTGATTGGTTAAAGTCGATGCATATCCAGGAGTTCAGCTTTTCATTTACCTTGCTGCTATGCCCTCCCCTTCGCCTTTCCTCATCCCTCTGTGCTTCACTTTGTTGGCCTTTTCACCAAAAATGAAAAAGCAGGAAAAAGCAAGAGGGAAAAATTAGACACCTCCCCCCCCCAATACATACACATTCCAGCAATTCTGATATGTTTGTATGAGATTATTCATTCAAATGAAGTTTCAGATTTATCTGTGCATGTCATTTGCCCAAATGGGCCTCACTAGCATAGATGAATTCAAGTTGACTACAGGAAGTTTTGGATCCCAACCTGAGCTCTGTGAAACTATATCTTGTCACTATTTTAAATGGAGTTTAATTTAAATGAATGCTGAGATTACTAAGCTGACAGTTTTAGGAATTCCTCCACACTGGAACAAATAGCTAATTTTCCATGTTTCCTGACAATTAGTGTATACCACTGTTCGAGGTTTATAGTAATAGTAATAGTTATAGTAATAGAGTGGTATATAGGATAAATAGATATATGTCAACTCGTTTCACCTGAATTTCCAACTTCAACAAAATGGAATTTTTTTATGCTGAAATAACTTGGTTTTTAATCCGGTTAACCAAGAATTAATAAGCACATCCCAATGTGAAATCCCACACATTTCCATAACTTATCCAATAATTTTTCTAATCACAGGATGACAACTCCGAAACTTTATTTTAGCCAAGAGCTCTTTCCTCTTCTTCTACTTAGTCATTTACTAGCACTATAATAAAATGCCAAAATGTCACCCACTTTGTTCTCTCTATTTATTCCCATCTATCTTATGAAGATTTTAATGAACGTGGAAAACATTTGGCACAGGTAGAGAGCAGCAGCAGGTAAACAAAGAAACCTGACTATTAGTTTCTGGATAGTAAATGCTTACTAAGATATTTTGAGGAAAAGGAGATCACATTTTTCCTCTGTACCATTTTGTCCAAGTCTCCATAAAATATTTGCACTTGTATCCCTTACAGGCAAAGTGTCTTGAAGAAATTTCTAAACAGCTGTGGTTAAAAAAAATGATGTTTGCTAAATTAAACCCAATTAGCCACAAACAAATTGTGAAACAGATGGGCAGGGTAGATCAAAAGGGGGAAATGTCAGCAAAAGAAACCATGTGGCTTCATTTAAAACATCACTACCATACAACTAAGTATTTGTAGATGAGAAGTGGTGTGTTGTGATGGGTAGGAAGCTGGTCTTGGACTCAGGAGACTTAGGCTCAAGTTTAGTGTCTACCATATATAGGCAGACTCATTCAACCATTAACCTCTCAGTGACCCAGACTGTTTTTCCTAGACTAGAAGTTGCAGAGAAGGTGCTCATTTTATTGGGGAAAATTTCCTTATTGGGGAGTTCCTTATGCCAATGAAATCACAGGTAGAGTTTGAAAAAATTATTTGTGTGACTTTAGAGAGGGAAGATGTTCTGCATCATATTTAATTTTGTTCTTTTAATTATTTTAATTTTGGTATTTTCTGGCTTCCTTTAGTCAATGAAATAAATGTTAGGATGAAAGAACATTGTTAACATTTGTAACCTAATTTTCTGTTCTATTGCTATTAGCCCAAGCATAGCATCAATAATCTGCTTTTAAACATAGATCTAAGATATGAAAAAAATATTTATAAAGGCCCATATTTTTGTCACATGCTTGCTTCTTGCTCAGACATGTTCTTCATCAGTCTTTGCTTAAGGCTGTAATGAATTTCCCACCATGGCTTGCATGCTGGATTTAGGAATGAGAACACCTGGACTTCAATCCAACCTCCAAAATTTCCCAGATATGTGACCACTGGCAAGTCACTACTTCTGTCTAATAGGCCTCAGCCTTCTGAAACTGGGGGTAACCAACACTTTTAGTACCTTCTTCAAAGGACTGTTTGGAAACTCAAAAATAGTGTATGTGAAGCATTTTGTAAACTTTAAAGCATCATATAAAATTATTAATATCAGCATCTGTGGCTAGTAAGTCTGTCCAACAGAATAGTACTGCTTTCTCTGGGAATTACTTTCTTATACTGCTATTGTGTAGACATCTTCCCTAAGGATCTCTGAAGATAAATTCTAAAATAAGTTTAATCAGAAGAAAAGGGGATTTTTTTTTATTAGATATGATGAGATGGATTTTTTTCTTTTCTTTTTAAAGGCACCCTTTCAACTTCAATGAAAACACAAATTATCAGATGGTTTTCTAAAATCTTTGTAAATGAAAGATCAAGGTATAGACAAATGCTTAAATTTTTAAAATGCAACTGTACATAAAATAATATAACTTCATGGTTCAAGTTTAAAATACATTGTGTCACAAGGCAGTGAGTGACCATTTAGGTGATGTTTCAAAACTTCTTTGATCTACTGAAATCTTTGAAACATTTATGTGAATAAGCTCTCTCTTTTTCTCCCCAGTCTCTACACATAAATATTCTTTCTCTTTCTCTCTCTGCTGGTTATCCTGGAATAAACTGTTAATCTTGATATAGACATTGATAATCACTATCTTACCTAAATGAAAGGTCATTTTCATAGATGTTCTGGCATACCTCAATGCTTCTCAACTCCTCCACACCTTAAAATGTGGTTTCATAATTTGCCATTGCACCCCCCCCCCAATAATCATCAACCTTTTGAGGATGGGCTTTTCTGAATTTAGCTAGATTAAACCTTAGAAGAAAGTTCTCCATCCGGCCAGAATATGAAGTCTCTTTAGTTTAGGAGAACCTGACAGTAGTTTGCATTTTATAGGCAATGCTTTGAGAGTCGACAGTTATGATGATGTATAAATCAGAAGTACAGTTTTACTGGCATATTCAGTATTACAAAAATGTACAAGAAACCATTTCCAAAGTTCTGTATTATTTATCATTCTTGTAAATAATATAGCTTGGAAATAGATGATCATAAAATTTCTGTCCTGCAAAGGGCTTTAGAGTCCACTCACCTAGTAGGTCTAAAAGATAATGGTGCTTAACATGAAAGATGTATTAATTGGGAATCATTTAGAATTTTGGATAGTCGATTTAGCCAATCTGGGTCTCAACTACTTTTAATTTAATAGTTATACTTTATATTTGTATTGTTCCATATTTGCCAGCCTGTATAACCCCAGAGTGACTACAAGATAACCTTTGCTATATATTTATTTATTAATTTGTTTGCATAGTAATCTTCAATGGAAAGAGTTCTCCAGCTTCATATTTAGGGTAAAAAAAATTTTGTTTTATATCATGAGGCAATGGATGTCTTCTGTGAGTATCCAATATGTATCTTCTGTGAGTATCTACTTTCCTTGGTTCCAGGAAAGTAGGAAAAGGCCAAAATTAGTATATGAAGAACATTACTTTCTAACATCAATTGTTTTAAACTTCCAATTTAATAAGGTGAGGAGAAAAGAATAGGAAAAAAAGATTGTTGTTGGTGTAGTGAATCGTGGTTTTCATTTATGGTACATTTTGTCCCCTTTTTGGGAATAGGCAAAAAGAGCTAAGAAATGTCTTCTGACCTGGTATGAAGGATTTTGTGTTATTCACTTTGATCATTACCCTGCTGCTCATAACAGTATACCCATCAGAAAGGATCCAGAGCTAATCTGGGGATCTTAAAACCTACTCCACAAATGGAAATCTAATTCCACCCTGGAAAGGGAAGATTTAACATTGAATAGACTGCAGTCCCAGAACTGTCCTAATCTGAAGAGATTTTTCTGCATGATATCCAATCACATTTGTATTGGTCGTATTTTAAAACAAGGTGATGTCTTCAGAATGGACTATATGCAAACAGAAACGTTGAAAATGTTAAAAGCATAAATATGCTGTAATAACCACAGAATGGAGCCTCCCGGACAGAATTCTCCCTTTGCCAAAAGAAGTGATAGCATCTTTTTTTTTTTTTTGAGGGGAAGGAGAGGGAGAGATGGAAGAGAGAAAGAGAGAAGCCATCATTTGATTATTTGGTTTGTATTTTCAAATAGCCAACCCTGCCGTAGCACAGCTTCTCCAGGAAAGCCAGTTCTTTAACTGCTGATTTTGGTAAGCATCTTGTTAATTGCCTGCTTGACATGCGTGGTGGAGCTTCGCCTCCTTGTCTTCCCCTGGACCATCTTCCGACGCCGGACCTCACGGCACAGCTCATAGAACACTTCTGTGATATTCCCTTCTCCAGTGCAAGCTGAACATTCATAAAATGCACAGGCCAGGTCAGTCGCCAGCTTCTCTCCTTCTTCTGTACTAACTTGCCTTGAGTGGTCTAGGTCAGCTTTGTTTCCCACTAAAATCAGAGTCACATTCTTGGGCTTTTTGATCTCATCCAGCAAGTTCTTAAGTGGAAGCACATCCTCAAAGCTTCCCCGGTCCGTAATGTCATAGACCAGCACAAAACCTTCTCCCCATCTCACATGTCCTTCCCTCTGAATAGCATCCTCCTGTTGACAGAGAAAGGACAATTGGGGAGCTAAAGAGAATAGCATTAAGAATACCCTACAAGAGGGATTGGAGGTGGCTCGGACTGAAATCTCTCTAGATTTCCATTTCTGAAATCATAATCAAATCAATATTGGTATTGCTACTAGAAAGAATGTGTTGGATCTCCTTCCCTGAAACTTCCAGAGCCAAAAATGACTCTTACGGGTCTCTCTCTCTCCCCCTCCCTTCCTCTCCCTCTTCTTCTCCTCCCACCCCATCTCTCTGTTTCTCTTTAATCTCCTACCTTCCATCTTAGAACTGATATTGTATATTGGTTCCAAGGCAGAAGAATGGTGAGGGCCAGGAAATGGGGCTTAAGAGACTTGTCTAGGGTCCCTCAGTTAGGAAGTATCTGAGGCCACATTTGAACCCAGGACTTCCTGTCTTTAAGCCTGGTCTTCTATCCACTGAGCCACCTACCTGCCCCGTGTTGTCTCTTCATTTTAAACTAAAAGCCCCTTGAGCACAGCAAGTGTCTTCTTTTTTATATCTGTATCCCCAGTTTAGGGTAATATCAACACATGCTAAGTGCTTGGTATATCTTTTTCATTTACTCATTTTATATGAAGCCTCTCTCCCAACTAACTGAGACAAGAGTCAAAATTTTATTTGTCTTTTTAAAGTTTATGTCTCGGGGGCAGCTGTTCTGTGGATGGAGAGCCAGTTCAAACCTGGCCTCAGACACTTCCTAGTTGGGTGACCCAGTTCTGCCTGGGAACCAATACCCAGTATTGATTCTAAGACAGAAGGATAAGGGTTAAAAAAAAAAAAGTTAATGTCTGGAGCCTTCAGGGGTTAGAGGGTGTGTGCCTGAGCCTGACCAGGGTGAGGCAGGAACAAATAGGAGCCTGTTTGGAAGCCTGCCTGAGAGCAGGGGGAAATGTGTGGGCTGTCGCCTCCTCTGTTAGACCTGAGCTCCTTGCATCCCTCGCAAGGACTGTCATTTTTCATGTGGCATTGCGGTGCCTTGATCAGTAACTTGCATGAGGCATGCACTTAATAAGTATTGAGTGGAACTGTACAACTGAAAAGGCCATCCCAGGCATATTAAGTGCTTGGATAATTTGGACAAAATCCTTCTTTATTCATCAATTCAGACTCCCACAGAAGCTCTCAGTTTTAATAGTCACGCCAGAGTACTTCTATTTCCCAGGCTAAGCTGACCCATTACTCATGAGACCTCTTCATTGCACGATTTCATCAAGGAAAAGACTCCTAGTTTTGCTTCTCTTAGTGCCTAATCCAGGACACATTTTAGTCAAAATCCTTACCTACCTGACCAGCTGTGTCTAGTATGTCCATGGAAAGAACTTCATCATCGATGGTTGCTTGATGCCGATAAGTTGATTCTGGGGGAAAAGGGGGGGAAAGGCACAAGAATAGATTAGCAAACTGGATTGGTTTGTAAGATTTGGATTAGCACCAATGGAAATGCATGTTTGTGTTTCTGTGTACATACGGAGGTGGCATTTCAGCTTTTAATTCTACACGAAGGTAACCGTGGGTGATTTGGGCTTTTGATTGCTCTTGAGCTCGGGGTGCTCTGCACACAGCACATGGTCAATATCTTTGCGGAAATGAAGGAAGCGATGCCAAAGTCACAACAGCCACTATGACAGGTGTTCACAGTGATGTCCGAAAAATGAGAATCCCAAATAAAAGTGTACAGTGAGGTCGGCTTCATTTTGTATTTGTGTATGAAGAGGGAGAATGTGTGTGAGGCAGAGACGGAGAGAGGACCAGAGGCTATGTGTGATAATAACAGTAATAGCAGTGACTCGCATAGCTGCCATTTGATTCTCACGACCCTCGGGGGCACGTGCTCTTATTAGCCCCATTTTAGAGAGGAGGAAACTAAGGCAAACGGAGGCTAAATGCTTTGAGCAGTGTCTGAAGCAGGATTTTAGCGGAGATGTTCTTGAGCCCAGTGTGCCAGGCACCAGGCTAAATTCTCCACAAGTGGGCGCTGTGCTGAGCCTCGGCTTACAGGTCAGGGCACTGAAGCGACCAGGGCGGCAGTGACTTGTCCCTCTGTCTGGGGGCACACTTGAACTCGGGAGAGGCCGCCCCCTCTGGGCCCCAGCTCCGTGGGGCCCATACGCGCCCTCGGGGAAAAAGGGGCAGGCACTGTATTCTCCAGTTGGAGAAATCCTGGAAACATTCATCAGAGGATCCCCATTCTCTTTCTGTCTGCAGCAAGGCGCTGAGCTCGCCTTGGGAGATAACGATTGCCCATTCCAGACATAGGTTCCGCCACAGACCCTTCAGAACAGACCCTGTGTCAGCCCGGCTAAACCCCTGGGCCCCACAGCAAGCATGGAAAGCACTTCAGGCATTCAGGTCAGGCAGGCCTTTGGGACCCCGGGGTGGGCGGGGCCTGAGTGGCTCCCAGAGGGTGGGGCTCCGCCCTGGCTCAGTCCAGACTCCGCCCCTGCGCTCTGGGAGGGTTCCCAAAGCAGTCTCAGAGGCCAGCCATGATGGCTGAAAGAGCCAGGCATGAGCATGCTTATTCTGAGAGCAGCAAACGAAGCCTGGGACCAAATGCAGGAACACGGGAATGCCTCTTCCTGGCTAGGGGCTCCCTGTCTCCCTGCTCTCGAAGCCCTCCTCCTCGTGGCAGCCCCTGGCTCTAAGTGGCCCTCAAGCTGCTCCATAAACTCCACCAGTTCCAGGCCTAGAGACAGGAGGTCCCAAGTTCAAATCTGGATTTAGACACTTCCAAGCAGTGTGACTCTGGGCAAGTCACTTAACCCCCATTGCCTACCTAGCCTATGCCGCTTCTGCCTTGGAACCAATACACACTATCGATTCTAAAATGGAACTTATGGTTTAAAAAATAAAACAGTAATGAAAATGATAATAAAAATACATATACAATACAACTCTAGTAACAGCTAACATTCATATAGCACCCGCTTTGTGCCACATACTGTGCTATGTGCTTTACAAATATCTCATTTGATTCTCAGAATATCCCTGAAAGATCGGTGCCCTTACTGTTGCTCTGCCTCCATTCCTCATGCTTTTGCACCTACTCCATCAAGTCTAGCTGGCCTCTCTTCTCTGGTTTCCAGCAAGACCCAGCTCAAGCATTTTGCTCTGGGGTCTTTCCTGGTTCCCTCTGCCACGTAGGACACCCCCCCCCAGTTGGTGGGTGGGCATGAGGAGACAGGTGGTCCAGATCTGAGTATGCATCTGTGCACATTCTCTCTTCTTTTAGAGTGTAAAACAGAAGCTCCTTGAGGTCAGGGATGGGTTTGTTTTTGCAGAGCCCACCTTCGCCCCATTTTCTGGGGCTGAACTCTGAGACGATCTGGCAGCAGTGCCCAGAGCCTCTTGCTAGCCTTGCCCCTGCCTGTGTGCCTACACCAAGACAGTCCCAAGGCAGGGCAAAGCCCCATCCCCCACCAGGCATCTAGAGTGGGGGCAGTGGCTATCCTATAAGCACCCAGGCCTCTCCTTAAGGCTTCCTTCTGGGCCCTCCCCTCCCCTGTGACTAGCCTTTTTCTCCTGCACTGCCTCCTCCTCCTGGAGACCTCTGGCTTCCTCTGCCTTTTCCCACCCCGCACCCCCCCATTCTCCCTTGGGATCCTGGTGGCGGCTGCCTGTCAGCCTTCCTGCTCTCTTGTGGAGTCTGGCTAATAGTGCCCTCTCTTCTGCCCTCCTGCCAGAGGACCAAATACACGAACATATACGTCACTGGTTGTTAATTACTGATATGAACATGCCTCTGGCATTCCTTCTCAGGCCATCCATCTTCCACACTCCTCAAGGTCTACTCTCTTCACCCAGGGATGGCCAGGGACGCCAAGGCTCTGCTTTCCCATGGCTGGTCCTCTGCTTCTTACTCCGCACCGCACACCGAGCCTCTGATCTCCCCAAGCCTTTGGATCCATCCCCTCTCCGCACTCTCTCCGTAGCCGCCGGGGCAGCTTCATTTTGTCTTTGTGCCCGTGGTGGTTAACAAAGGGCCTGGCACCTAGCGGGCACCCAAGACATGCCTGTTGTTTGATTTCCCAGCCCCTCTGTAAAAAAGGGCACAGCCATTCTTTGTTGTCATTTGGCTCTTTGGCATGCTATAGACAGTCGGAGTCCTCAAAGAAATATTCTGCCATAATCATTTTTATCATCAATGCTCCAGTTTGACCTTGGAGAGCCACAGGAAATGCCACACAAATGCTCCAGGCACAGACTCATCCCCCTCCCTCTTTTTCCTTTGATGGTTCTGGTGGTGTCTCCTTATCCTGGCATCTTTGCTGGCTCCCTCCTCTAAATGATTAGCATTATAATTGAAGCCTCTGCTAAAGCCAGAGTTTGGGGCTATATCTCATCTACTTCTTCATTGCCTAAAAAAATAAGGGTGATTTTTCACTGTGTATTCCACAATAAATTCGAAATGAATTTCAAACACAGAATTCCTCAGTAGGGAGAAATGAAACATAATAAAAATTATATGAAGTTATGCAATCATTTCCTTTTTTAACAGAGAAGAAAAAAACTAAATGGAGGAAATGAGGAAAAGTCTGCTGAGGGAATGACAGTGGGTGGTAGGAGTCATTTAATCTGCTTTGAATACCAGCTTTACACAAATATATTTTTATATGAGCTGATTCCATTTCTTATTAAGGTATCTGATTTTCAGGCAAACTCATTAAGAGTTTTGCCTACAAGGGCTTCATGCATATTTACTAGGGTTTTTCTTTGTTTTAAAAAATACATATTTTGGGAGGCTACATTTTGCTTTGACACAACAGCTACTACCCACCAAAGGAAGATTCCTCCCTCCATATCCACAAAATATGTGGTTTAGCAAAGTGATTTGGCAAAAGTGGTTTAGCAAAACCACTTAGTAATTCTGAGGGATGGACAGAGCTTTCTACTTTGGTAGTTGACTGTTAAATGGAAAGGAAGGATGTGTGAATTAAGGTTTTGTTGCCTCCTTTTATATTTTTAAAATTTAGATTACTGCATTCATTGTGCTTATTATTCTTTTGGCACTTATTTATTCATTTTACATCACTTCATGCCAGTCTTCCTATATTTCTCAGAACTCTCAATACTTCTATGGAACTATTACAGATTTTTATAACAAGAGATTTTCCCCTCCAACAAAGCAAACTGCAACCCACCCATCCCCAGTTGCTGGAGGATGTTTGTCCTAGTATTCCCAGGCATTACTCCATGTTCCTAGTTTGCATTTCTAATATTTGTTTCTAGTTGCTTTGCTCACATCTGGTGCTAAACAAATTTTCTAATACTTCATCATTTACCAGTGAAGAGAACCATATTCCTGAATGCCAGTCAAAACAAACAAAAACAAAACAGAACCTCAAAACAAAAACAACTAATACACATCTTTAATGGTGAGGTTAACTACTGAAAAACTTGATACTATAGAAAGGGCTAAAGTGAACTCTTTTAAATTAAATTAAAGCAAAGGAAGTTTATTTGAATATGCCAAGATGGTTGGCTAGAAGAAAAGCAATTATTATTAGATCCAGAATAGAAGACCCAAATTCAACATGATCCTGACAATGGAAATAATATTATTCTTAAACAATTCTTGCTGAAATGGTTGATATTACAATAATTGCTGATAAAAATTCTAAAACTGTTGCTAGCTTCCTTAAAGGTAAAGAGCAAGTAAAAAATGTTTTTGCATTCTTCCTCTGTATGAAAACCATCATTTATCATTTCTGTACCTCTGGCCGTCAAAGACAAGGGGCATTGCAGATGTGCAGAATTCATCTATGGACTTTCTTAAGCATAAACATTTTCTGGAATTAAGAGTATCGATTGCTTCAAATGCACCTATTTGTAGATGATATTGTATTAACTGCAGCAGGTCTTCCTCAAACAAGATCCATGGCAACTCAAAAGTTATTACTCTATAAAGAAAAACTGAGTAGATGGAAGAAATCTAGCCTCAGGAACTTACTTACTGGCTGGGTGAATCTGGGCAAATTACTTAACTTCTGTCTGCCCCAGTTTCTTCATATCTAAAATGGGGATAATAATAGTGCCTACCTAGTAGAATTGTTGTGAAGATCAGATGAGTTAATATTTGTAAAGCAATTTGTAACCCTCGAAGGATTATATGTTGTTATTAGCTACTATTGTTATGTGGATAAAGACATGTAATTATGCAGGGAGACCACTGAGTTTGTTTGGAAGTACTTATATAGCACATGTAGGTACTGCAGATAGATAATGAGCCTGGCCTGGCATTGGACAGGAGAGGAACGGGATGGATTGTTTTGGAGAAACTACACAATACTTTTAATGTGATGCCAAAGGCCAACAAACCATGTTTTCAGAAGAGTTAAATTGCAGTTGACACAAAAGGGCTTAAGTAGCTACGACATATCATTAACAGTGATATACATAGAAGAAATGAAATAAAAGGTACAACCATAACAATAACAATAATAATTAGGTTCTGGGCATTATCTCTTTCATCCTCACAAATGTCCAGTGAGTTTGGGGCTTTATTATTATTCCCATTAGGGACGAGAACACTGAGGTAGAGAGAGGCCACCCTTGCTCAGGGTTCTGCAACGGAGGAAGCATCTGCCTGAGGATCTGACCACTGGCCTTGCTGACTGCCTCCACGTTCTGCTCCCTCTATAGTCCAGGCACCTCCTAGCACCTCATGGGATCATGGCGTACCTACCAGAGAGCGACGAGAAACAGGCCACCCAAAAGTTGATCTGGTATCTATGAAATAAGAACAGACCAAAGGCCTGAAGCAGATTGGGGAGACCCTGGATGGATGATCCAGGAAAAGCTAAGGCCAAGAAGCACACAGAGCACCTTTGCTAGGAAGGAGAGCATGGCTCTATGAGGATTGAAGCTAATGAGAATATGATAGTCACAAAATTAGCCACGTTCCTGCTATTCAGTCATTTCAGTCATGGCTGACTCTGTGGGCCCCATTTAGGGGTTTTTCTTGGTAAAGATACTGGAGTGGTCTGCCATTTTTTTCTCCAAATACATTTTACAGATGAGGAAACTGAGGCAAATAGGGTTAAATAACTTGCCCAGGGTCACTCCTTGCCCCCACTGTACCACCTGCCTGCCCCTAAAATCAGATACAGGGCAATTCTAAATTTACTGCAGAGAATCAAATGAGATAATGTATGTAAAGATCTTTTTGTACCTTAATTTATTATATAAATGGTAGTTATTCATTTTCTTCAGCCCCTCAGGAATCAACAAATTGGCAAATAAGCAAATTCTCCTATGGCTGTGAAAAGGATGCAGAATTGGGGGAGTTTTTATCAATATTCTGCTTCATCAGGCTCATGACACTTCCCTTTTTTCTAAACATTTATTCTTCATTTGTAAACTGATGGGGTTGGGGTAGATGACCTCTAAGTTGTTGCCTTGATCTAATATTCTATGGAGTCTATGTTCCCGGCACAAAATGGATAGCCCTTGAATGCTGGTATTGAGACCAATAACCTAGGAAACCAAGGATTTGATAGAGGTAAATAGCTCCCTTTATGCTATCTTCTGAAATACAAGTACAGCTGAAAATCTGGCTGCACTTCAACTGCGGACTGGGTGGGATGGACCGGGAATTTCTTAGCTTGGATACTGACTATAAGCTATCAGCCAAGGAAATGCAATTCCCACTGCAAAAGAGTTAATGAAATCCTGGCCTACCAGTATGTCAGAGATTTGACACTCTTGAGCTCATAAAGCTTCTGATCAAAGCTTTGGTTGCTTAGCAGCTGTATTTAAAAGCCATTTTACAATACATTTTCTTTTATGTTTATATTTGCGGGTAAGAAGAATATGTCAAAAAATCAGTCTATAGATTTTCATTGGTAGCAAATTTCTTGGAGAAAAACAGAAAGGAATTCATGGCTACTTAAAAAAATAGCAATAGCTGTTAACTGATGACTAAATTGGAACCCTTCTCAGAAGAATACAAATATGTTATGAACTTGTAATTTTTTATTTGCTGTTTCATTTACCGGAAAGTACCAATTTAGCAATCATAATTTATGTTTTTTCTACTTATTTTTCATAAATCATTTGTTTTTAGAAAGCATAATCTCTGTAAAGATATGCTCCATGAAAACAAAATTCATAGAATCTAGAACTGCAAGTGGACTCAAAGAACATCTAATTCAATCACCTCATTTTACACATAAGGAAACTGAGGCCCAGTCAATCAGAGCATTTATTAGTCAATTACATCATGCCCAGGACTATGCTAAGTGCTGTGGATATGAGAGAGATAAAAACATCATTCCTGCCCTCAAAGAAGTCACACACTAATCAGGGAGGAGGATAGGTAAACGCATACATAAGAGAAAGGTAATGGGATCTGGAAAGGGCCTCTGATTCCAGAGATAATTCTCTTTCCACTGAACCATGCTGAATGGAAGTAAGGAGAAATTAAAGGAAATATGAATGCATTTTTAACTGAAATTTTATCTTCAATATTATAGTATATTTAGTACAGTAATGACACATTTTAAATATATGTGTATATTGTTAAAGAACAGGCAGAAAATGTTGGGTATGAAAATATCTTTTTAAATTTTACCTTGTATAGTATAATATTATATTTCCTAGAATCTATCCTATGAAGACAGCTCATTTAAAAAGCACCATTGAGGAATTCTGGCAAAACAGCCAAGTGAGGGGGTTATCCATTAGAATGGGAGCTCCCTGAGGGCAGGGGAGGTTTATCTTTCTTTGTATCCCCAGTTGGGCTTCATAAATGCTTATTGACCAATTTATGGGTTGTAAGGACCCAATTTTCTCTATCAACTCAAAACAGATAAAAATATTCCAAATAAACTAAAAGAACAAATGAAAGAGGAAAAAGGAAATACATTTTCACAGAAAGGGAAGAAGATATTAGCAACAATAATAATATTTATGCAACACTTCAAAGTTTGCATGTTACATATGAAATCTCTTGATTTTTATAACGACCCTAGGAGGTAGGTGCTTGTTATGATGATGATGATGATTTTTTCTCTCTTACCTTCTGTCTTGGCATTGATGATACGAGGGATCAAGACTAGGCTCTCTTGAGGAAGGCCGGTCTCGAACCAGCACTTCGCAGAGCCCATGAAGGGCCAGAGACCTTATTGGGGGGAGCACAGAACAAACTGTATAATGGAGCCTTCGGCATTCAGATGTTCTTGTGGAAATGCTTTTTCAGACAATGTGGCAGAGCCTCAGAAAGGCTGTTTCATGCCGCTGCTTCCCAAAACACTTTAGACATTTTGTAGGCGCAGGTGAAGAAATTACATCAGCAAACTGTTCTGCAGTTGAGGTTGATATCCAGGGGAAAGAATGAGTGGATTCCACTCCTTTGGGATTCTAGTTAGAGTTATTGCAGAATTAATTCTGCTTTTCTGGAGATTCTTCTTGACAATCTCTTACTCGGTTGTAATTCTTCATTGTATGTAAGACCTTTTCTTTGCTCGGAGATAGCCAGCACAGTGGATAGCGCCCTAGATTTTAGAGGCAGGAAGACTTGAGTTCATGCAGACTCTCTCCAATTTTTCTGTGTGTCCGTCGCATCTGGACCAGAGTGTGAGGTGAGCTCCTGGCCAGAGGGACACTGCCTTTCTTTGTATTCCTGGGCTCGGCACAGTGCCAGGAACACGGGAAGACGTGATGAATGCTTATGGACAAAGCATCCTTGAAGCCTTTCCACATTTAAGGACTGACACAACTTACCCTCCAAGGGCATCATTGCTGAGAACACAGGGTTACCGTGGGATCATAATGAGCCTCTAAAGTAGGATTGGGGGGTGAAGATCCAAAGACTAGGGACGAGAGAATGACATAAAGGATACTGAAGCAATGTTTTTTTTAAATAAAAAAAAAGTTACTATGAATATGAACATACCAAGGGTTGGGTCATATTCCCAGATGAACCTTTTGGTCAGAAATCTCACCACCAGAGCTGTGGAAGAAAGAAGAGATGTTTCATTACAATTTAAAAACTTGATAATCTTGTAAAGAAAATATGGACATTTGCCTCTGTGTGCTGGCTATCTGCAATGGCAATGTCTCATTGGTTTGCCTCATCCAAATACTTTCTTATCTTGGTCCCATTTTGGATCAAAATTTAATCATAATTAAAGCTGCTGTATTTAATGGGTCAAAAGCACATATTAAAGCACTTGGGAGCTAATCCTCTCTTCAGAGATCCAGATGATTCTGCACACAAGCAATCTTAGTAGCACAAAGTCCTTCCATCCTCTGTAAAGCGCTGATGGGGACAGAAAGATGGCAGCTGATACTATTTCATGCTGAGACCACTAGTTGGCCTTACTGATGACATGTAGCTAAAAGCAAAATGGACAAAAAGATCCAGGATTTCAAAATGGTGGAATAATCTTTGTCATTCAAGTAATGTTAAGTGGATTTTAAAGACAATTACCACATAAATTCAAAAACAGATTAGCCAGCAGTGCATGTGATCATTACACCGGCAAGAATCCAGGCAGCCTGGAGATAGGAAATCCTGGATTCAACTGTGGCCTCAGCCACTTCCTTGCTGTGTGACCCTGGGCAAGTCACTTAGCTCCTATCGCCTAAGTCCTGGCCCTTCTGACTTAAAGTTGTTATGAAGACAGAAAGTTAAAAAAATTTTTTTTTAAATGACATATATCACCAAGAACTGTTTCACCTAGAATGGGGGCGGGTCTAAGAACACAGAGAAATGTGTGCATATTCTCAAAGGCAAAAAAAAACCAAAAAACTGATTTTAAACTCTGCATTCCTTAATAGGCTAATATGATTTTTATCACCAAAAAATGGGTGATGAATTATTTTGTTGGTGACAAGAATTCATGAAGGGAGCTATGAGCTGCATCAGCTGAAAAGTTTCTCACACTACTGAATCAGGTATGAAATGTATTGGTTATTAAAGGATACTTATGGAAATGGTACATATATCTCAGATATTCTCTGTTTAGATGAGGGAAACTATAAAGTTAGTCCTGAGTAATGATAACGCTGCAAGGCAGAGGAAAGCTGTCACAGGAACCTTCTGAAATTGACCCTAAAATACTTTGACTTAAAAGGTTCAGGACCAGTTGATTAGGTCTGAAAAATAACATTGTGTCCTATCACAGAAAGTATTGACTTCATTTGAGGCAAAATATTAATAATGCTAGAGGTGGTGAGTTCCAAGATGCTTTGGTCCTTTTCATGGTAAGCAGACTTGGGATAGGAAGTCAGTTACTGCAGACTCTTGAGACATGTTCTTTAAGTAATCTGAGCAGAATTATATATCCATTTAAGATGCAGCATTAATATTAATAATTAAAGTAGCATTATCAGAGGTGAAATATTTTTTTCACAAAATAAATTTTGGTTAAAAGATTACTAATGGGAATAATTCAACTAAAGTAGCACTTCATTTATTGTCTATGTAGGAAACTAAAATCTGACTTTTAAGATTATAGCCATTTTCCAAACACATTTCTCTATTACGTTGTTTTTATTTTTCTATTATTAAGTATCTCCAATAATCTGTTCCATTATATCCACCCTCCTCTGAAGAACTTTGTTTTCCTGAAAAATAAAGCCCTTAATACATACCTGGATAGTTGAGCAAAAAAAATTCCTACACTAATTCATGTCTGAAAATGCATGTTTCTTTCTTCATTTTAAGTTCATCAGTTCTCTCTAACAAGGTGGTACATGTTTAATCTTTGGTCTTTTGTACTTATGGATTATCATTGAATTCATCAGTTTTTCAAAGCCTTTCAAAGTTGTTTTTCTCTATAATGTTATCATTGTTTAAATTGTCCTCCTGTTTCTATTTCACTTCTCTCTGCACCAGTTCATAGAGATGTTCCCAGTTTCCTCTGAAATTTTCTACTTTATTATTTCTTATGGTACAATATTCCATTATGCTAATCTACCAAAATTTATTTGTTGCCCAATGAGAGGCCATCTTCTTAGTTTCTAATTTTGGGCATCCATAAAAAACTGCTATAAATATTTGTATATCTATAGATTCTCTTCTTTTTTAAAATTTCTTTAGGGGTATAGGTCTAGTAGCGGTATAACTGAATCAGAGGGTATATAAAGTCTTCTAACTTCCCAGGCTTATTACTAAATTATTTTCCAGAATGGCTTGACCAATTTACAACTCCACCAAAGTACCTGTTTTTCCATAGTCCCTCCAATATTTGTGATCTTACTCTTCTGTCATTTTTGCCAGTTCAAAAATTCTGAGCCAGAACTTGAAAGTTGATTTAATTGGTATTTATGAGTGATTTAGAGTATTTTCTCATGATTGTTGACAGCTTGGATTTCTTTATTTGAAAACTATAAATATCTGTTGGAGAAATGGCTCTTAATATTATAAAATTTTTATAAATTTCTTATATTATACTATTAAAACTGTGAGCTTCTATGGGAGCCTGAATTGATGACTAAAGAAGTGCATTGCCCAAATTATCTAGGCATTTAATATATCACTATTCCTATGATGGATATGAAACTTTTATCAGGAAACACTGCAAATTTTTCCAAAGTTACCTTTCTCTTCTAATTTTTTTACTACATTAAATTTCTTCCCTTCCTTTTAATACAGAGTATTCCAAACTTAAATTAACCTTAAATTTCACTGCCATCATTATGAAAATTCCTTTTAATATTGTTTATAACATTACTCAAATGTATAGTGATGCCTTAAGGAACAAACACTAAAGAGTTTCAGGCATGATAAGTCTTTGAAATTCTTGAAACTATTTTAGAAGGCTTTTTCTGCCTTCTCTGTTGTCACCTACCAATTCTTACTGGCATTATTATGCCCATGCCTAGCTACATCCTTCCTATAAACCACTCCCCACCCTTGCCACCCCATGTTTTCCTGACATATATTTTGGTTCTTCAGAGAGTGCTTTTTAAAGAATGATTTCCAGGTTCTCAGCTATGTTCCAGGAAGTTAAATCTACTACATAAATAACCTATGAATAAGCGAGGCTATATATGTATTCTGAATATTCTTATTCAACAAACATATATGTACTTAAACAAATCAAATATTTATATTTTTGTTTGAAAACTATTTGAGTTTGAAACAAAATGCATTGTAAGAATGGCACAGACTATTTCAGCTAGATCAACACAATGTAAAATGCTGGCTTTAATAGTTAACTCTGTTTTTAACTTCTTTCTCCTTGTTGATTATTCACATACAAGACAGATAATTGTTCCTATATTTTTCAAGGCTTAAATGACTTTCCTCATTTGGGATAAATCAATTAAAAATTCCAGATTTTTCCATTTAGGGTGGAAAGTCTCAAGATGAATAAAAATTTTCTGTACCTATTATTAAATGATAAATTATTATACACACAAAGAAATTACATGAACACAATTACAGAACACTGCATACAAATGATAGTTTTACACAATTGGAAAATTATTAATTGCTCATAGGTAAGCTGAACCAATATAATAAAAATGACAGTGCTACTTAAATTAATTTACTTATCCAGTGCCATTCCAAACAACCAAAAATTATTTTAAAGAGAGCAAAAATAATAATAAAATTCATCTGGAGGAGCAAAATGTCAAGATATCAAAGATTTTAATGGAAAATAAAAGAAAGAGGTCCTCGCAGTTTCAGAATTATATTATAAAAAGTGGTAATCTTCAAAACAATCTCATACCAGTTAAAAAATTGGATGGTGGATCAATGGAATAGATTAGGTAGACAATATACAGAAGTGAATGAACACAGTAACCTAGTATTTGATAAATCTGGAAATCCCATTAAACTATTTGACAATAATTTTGGGGAAAACTGAAAAGCAATGTGGCAGAAAAGAGGCATAGATTAACATCTCACACTATATATCATGATAAATTTCAAATAGGTTCATGATTTAAACATAAAAGATATCATAAGCAAATTAGGGAAGCATACAAAAAAAATAACTGCTAGATCTATAAATTAGAGAAGAGGTCATGACTAAATAAGAAAAAGAAAAAGAAAAGGATCATGGAAGGTAAAATAGGTATTTCTTACCTCACACCTAGGAGATTGGCTAACATAAAAGGAAAATGATAAATTCTGGAGGGATGTAGAAAAATAGGAATACTAACGCACTTTTGGTAGAGCTATGAACTGCTCCAACTATTCTGGAGAATAATTTGGAATGATGTCTAAAGGGTTATAAAATAGTGATATTGTCCTAGTGACATTGTTGTCTGTACCCCACAGAGCTCAAAGGAAAAGGAAAAGAATCCATACAGAAATATTTATAGAAGCTCTTTTTGAGTTGGCAAAGAGTTGGAAACTGAGGGGATGGATGCCCATCAACTGGGGAATGATTCAACTAACTATGGCATGTGATTGTGATGGAATACTATTTTCTAGGAAATGATGAAGAGAATGGCCTCAGAACAATGAGAATTTGTGTATGAGTTGATGCAAAGTAAAATGAGTGGAAGTAGAACACTGTACCCAGTAATGGAAATATTATAACCACAATGAACTATGGAAGATTTAACTACTCTGATCAATACAATATTCAAAGTCAATTCCAAAGCACTTATGATGGAAAACGCTATCTACCTCTGGAGAAAGAACTGATGAACTCTGAGTGTAGATTGAAGTATATTTGTTTTACTTTATTTTTCAGGTCTTCTGTTGCCTTTTGTGCTTCTCTTTCCTTTCTACTTCCATTACAATGCTCAGTGTGGCACAGAGTATGTACTCTATAAATGACTGCCTTTTCTGAGGATGTAGAAGCACCTTTTAGGAACTATATCCCAATTTCTTCCTGCTGCTGATCTGGGGATCCACATTTCCATTCTTTCCCTTAGGATCCATGTTCATTTGTCTTCCCTCCCACTATTTACAAGATCTTTATCTCTATTCCATAAGATCTGTTCAGAAGGTTGGCTGCAAGCAAAGCAGCATGTGCTTTTCCAGTCAGTCCTGTATTTCAAAAACATATGTTGCTATCTTTACAAATATTTGCTCTATTCCCATTGCCCTCCCCATCATATATCTTCCCAATCCTGGCCCTGCATCCTTCTGCTTAGGTCACTCAGTTACCCTCCTCTGCACTGGTGCCTCATGGATTTTCTTTTCTTTTTTCTCTTTTTCTTTTTGCTGTTGAACTGTTTCCTTATTAAATATATGCACGTGTATAAAATATGGCTACCTTAGCAATATGACCAATGGGGAAATATGTTTTGTATGACTTCAAATGTATCATATTTCTTGTCTTATCATGGGGTAAGGAAGATGTGAAGTGAGGAAGAGAATATGGAACTGAAATAAAAAAAAACAGTAAGCACAAAAATGTTGAATTATTATTTGATGTCCATGTTAAAGCCATGTTTTTGCAGTAGTTAAACACTTAGCAAGCGTCATTAAGGAAAAAAACCTAAATATGTCACACTAGGTCATACATTAATATTTTTAAAGAGTTAAATAACTTACACAAGTGTCTCAAATGCCCTTTGGCATTTCATTATGCTATCTTTGATTTTAATATAAAACTGCCTTCATATCCTGTATGCAACTTTCTATTACAAAAAGCATGAATTTATAATACTTTTTAATAATTAATATGAAAAGTACTCATATCACTGTCTTGTCCACCTCTGTATAAAAATCAGAGGTGACCTAGTCTGGTCAATTAGAGGAACAATGTGAATGGAAATCGTTTCCCCAGATTGTTGCAAAGCACTTGACATAATATCTGTCATCCTATTCCTATGGTTGGCAATACAATTGAGTATACCCCAAATTGGTTAAATGATCAAACTCAAAAGGTCATCACTAATTGTGCAATGTCAGTTTGAAAGACTCAGAAATGGATCTGGATCTGGCCTGGTTTTGTTTCACATTCTTATCCCTGATGTGAATAAAGGTATGTTGATGGGACTTTTATCAGCTCAACTGATGGCCCAATACTAGGAAGGACTGTTAACATACTGGATGAAAAATTAATATCTAAGAAGACCCTGGCAGCTCAGAATATTGGGCCGAATCTAATAAGGCTGAACTTTAGAGGAAAACAGGTTAAAGCCTTGTTCTAGTGCCTCGCCTAGGAGAGAGGTGAGACTCCAGGTCCTTAAAGGTTAAACCAGAAGAACCCAGGCTCAGACACTTTCTATAATGTTGGGAAGGCTTTTAAGAGTCCCACCAACAGTTTGTGTCTATTTTCCAAGTACCCTATAGGCTGGATAAATATGTATTAAACATTTGTGAAATGTTTACTGCATCCCAGCCAATGCATTAAGGACTAAGGATGAGAAACACAAATATAAGACAGTTCCTTCTCTCAATGAATTCATAGGTAACTGGGGTAGGGAGTAGGGAAAGGCATTCCCTTCATAGATAAGCAAATACAGGCTATATGACAAACATATGCAAAGGGGATAATCAGGAATCCTTGACACCATTAGGGTTCCAAGAGGTTGAGACAAGGAAGAAGGGCATTCTAGGCATGAGGCACAGCCTTTATCAAGGTACAGTGGAAGAAAACACAAAGTCACATAAACTGTTTGGCTGGAATCCATAAAACACATCAGGAAGGGATAGTGTGGAAAGGGAGGCTGGAGCCAGATTGTAAAGGGATTTAAATGCCAAATAGAAGTTTGTATTTCTTTTTTCCCCTATGTAATGAAAAGCCACTGAAATTTCCTGAGTGGGAAGGAGATGGATGTAAAATGGTCAGAGCAGTGCTTTTGGAATCCATTTGGCAGCCATGTACTGAATGGATTAGAGAAGATAAGAAATTAGAGGTAATGAGAGCAATTAAAAAGCAATTTAGTCAATTAATCAACATATATTTATTAAGCGCTACCTATTTGCCAAGCACTAAGCACTAGGTTTGGGGAGACAAATACAAAAAATTAAATAATCCAGCCTCTGAAAAAGCATATATTCTAATGGAGAAGACAAGTACATATAAAAATATACAGGATAAATATAAAGTAAATAAATACAAATATGTAACATACAAAGAATAAATACAAGATAGTGTGGGAAAGAGCACACTAGAGTGGCTGGAGGAGCAGGAAAGGCTTTATGCAGAAGCTGGTACCTGAAATTCATCTTAAAGGAAGAGAAAGACTTTATAAGGCAGAAGTAAGGAGCAAGTGCATGCCAGGAATGTGGGGCAGCCAGTGAAAAGGCACACGTTTAGATAGCAAATGCAATGTCCTGTGTGAGGCCCAGAAAGAAACTGGATGGCATACTGTGGGGAGGGAAGAAGGGGAGTCATGTCCAATGGTGTTGAAAAGGGAAGATGGGGGCTAGGTTGTGAAATGTCTAGAAAACTAAAAAGAGTTTACAGTTTAATCTAGAGGCAATAGGAAACCCCTGGAGTTGACTGAGCAGGGGAGTCCTGTATTGTACTTGAGCAGCAGTGTGTATGATGGTCTGCAACTGTGGAGGACGAGGCAAGGAAACTGCTTAGGAAGCTTTGTAATAATCTAGACATGAGGTGAAGAGTCCTTCAACTCCGGTGGTAGCTATGTGAGCAGGGAGAAAGGCTTAGCTGCAGATGTGAGAGACAGAAAGAGAAATGGCAAAGTTATCAGCTAAAGACTAAAGAGTCAAGAACAATGCCAAGGCTATAAACCTGGGAGACTGGAAGGATGGTGGATCTTTGGCAGACAAAGGGAATGCAGGAAGAATGGAGGTTTTTGGGGAAGAGATAATGAATTTGATATCTCTGTAGTATCCAATTTGAAACGGCAAATAGGCAACTGGTGATGTGAGACTGAAGCTCTCAGGTAGAATATTTAATTATATATACACACATGTGTGTGTACATATACATACATGGGTTTATATATATATATATATGTTTGTACATATGACATTTGTGTTGAGATGAAAGTTAAAACTAAGGGGTTACTGAAATAAAGGGTGTGGAAGAGAAGAGAGCCCAGCACAGAGCCATGAGGAATTCTCAGTCAGGAGACACTATGGAGAATGAGCCAGTAAAGAAGACTGTGGCATGGTGTGATAGAAGAAGGAAAACCTGGAGGTAGTTATGCCATGAAAACCCAGAGATCAGAAGAAAGGACATTATCCCAGAGTCAACTCACACATGGAAGCAGGACATGAAGATGGTTAAGTAGAATTGTGAAAACCCAAGGAGAAAGTATTCAGGAGGAGGGGGAAGTCAACAGGGGCAACATTCTATGGAGAGTTTAAAAAGGACGATAACATAAAGGGCCTTTGGGTTTAACACCACTGGAAACCTTGGAACAAGCAGTTACAGTTTGAATGGCGGGGACAGAAGCCAGATGGAAAGAGGTTAAAAACTGAGTTGAAGGTGAGAAAATGAAGGCAACGTGTCCAGACAGATGTTTCTGAGAGTTTGACTGTGAAAGAAATGATAGCTACAGGACGTAGCTCGAGGCCATGGTAAGGTCAAGGGAAGATTTTTTCAAGAATGGGGAAGAGCTGGGCATGCTTGTGCTAATTCTGATCTTTGCTCTAACATAGCTTGTCATATTGTATGGACGGCTGCTTCAGGAATGACTCCCACATCAGTAATGAGTCACTTCCTATCTGCTGAAATAGAACCAATTTCACTTGTGTGTGTATGTGTGCACACATATGATAATATGTGGTGCTTGCCATGCACAGTATGTTATTATTATTTTTATCAAATAAGTAAGCAAATGATATATAGACATGAATCTTCTGTGTAATTCATGAGGTTCAGGCCTCTCATTTTCAGAAATCATATTTTCCAATTACTCCTTGCTATCCTCACTTATTCCTATTTTTGGACTTAAGTCACTACATAGCAAAATATATGTTGATCTGCTTTGGAGGATTTTCTTTCCATTTTGTTTTGCTTTTAATTAATAAACATTTATTTTCTCTCCTTTCTATGCCAACTTCAATTTAAAAGAAAAAGAAGAAAAATAAAGCTTTTATAACAAATATACATAATTTTGCTTTGGATGGCTTTATCAAGTTCTCGTTTTGTTTTTCTACAAAAATTCTACCTCTGCAAAGATGGTGAATAATCTGATTATTTTCATGGTACACAAATTTATCATGCATATTATGCAAACTTAGCATGAGCACTGACTACAATTTTTGTTGATAAAATGTCAGATGTCTTTTTGCATGTGGGTAAATGAGAAAACCAACACAATGAACTCCTTTATTTGTTATTTTTCCAAGGGAACCTACGCGAAATCCTTCCATTTAATTATAACGTCCTTTTTCTGTTTTTAATTATAAAGAGGATATCAGTATTAATATAATTCAATTCCTAGTAATTTGCCCAGTCATTGATCACTGAACCTGGAACTCACATTTAGAGTGCCAATAGCTATGTTATATCTTATAGATGTTCTAAAAACTCCTAGATTCTTAGTTTAATCTGTTCTGGTTGGGCCATTCTACAACAATTAAGGCAGACTTTCTCTACTTTTGTAAAGATAGTTTATAAACTGTGATTGAGAGGCCTGGGTTGATCCTAAAAAAGCACACAACTTGCTGCTGAGACTGTGTATGAACACTTTCCCTAATGATAGAATCAGCTAGAGCTTGTACCCTGATGGGATAACCTTCTGGAATCCAGTCATCTCCATAACATAATGAAGTGGTGTGTTGATGTTCCCTCTCCCCAAAAAGAGAGAAAAAGAGATATACAGAGAGGAATGGATAAAAGGAAAAAGCCACCAGCATAGACCATCACTGTTTCCTAAAGGGATATATTTAATGTAAAATCAATCACTACAACATGAAGACCAAGGGAGTCTGGAAACCTACTCTGCCAGTCAGCATAAGATTTACTTGCCAACTGGAGAGAGATGGCAGCCAAGGGCAACACCAATTTAGAATATAAACCTAGCTGTAATATCTTCCAGTGGAGAATGGTGGATGACTGTAGAAAATATTGCCTCATCAATCACTAAGAGGTAGTGGAGGGAAAAACAAATTTATGGAAAGTCTGGCAACAAACCCAGCTGAGCAAAGTCATTCAGAGGGCATTTGGGAATGAAACAGGATGGGAAAAGGAAGAGAACAAGCATTTATTAAAAGCCTACTATGTGCCAGATAGCTCATTTGACAGATAATAAAATGAGAAAGGGAGATGACCTGTAAAGATATTATTAAAAAAAAAAAAACCTTTCTTTTCCTGCTAATGCCAATGGAGTTTAACCACATTTGGACTGGGACATCATAGCTCCAAATGTTCTGAATGAGTAATTAGAAATGGCATTAAAGAAAATCCACAGCAGCTGGGATTAGATCAGTGTCATATAGATGAGGTCCATTCTAGAGCTGAAAGAGTTTTGAGAACACTGAGGGGCATGATTCTAAAAGTAGAGGAAGGAAAGATACAAATAACCAAGACTTATACAGTGTTTTACCTGTTATTACAATTGGTCATCATAACAAACCCATCACCACCATTTTACAGATGAGGAAACTGAAGGTGACATTGAGTGACTTGCCCAGAGCTAGCAAGAGTCTGAGGCAGTATTCAAAATCAGGTCTTCCTGATGGCAAGTTTAGTGCTCTAGCCACTTCAACGAGATGCCTTTAATTAAATTAAATCCTTTTTTTTTTTGTACCATGCACTTTGACAATCTAGTGATGACATCTTAGAATGTTATTAAATGTATAAAATAAAACACATAGGATAACAAAGGAAATAAATTATGTAGAAATATAGTTATTTTAATGCTAACAAATGCTTTATGCATTCTAAATTGATCCTTGTATTAAATTATATACATAAAATCCTTTGAAATTTTAAAATTAGAATATAATTTTTGCTATTTTTATTTTTTTTACTAAACTATGGGATAAATATCAGTTTTCTTTGTTACCAAAAAGTCATATATCTACTTTTCCATTCCCATAGATTCTCTACAAAATCTTTAGTCATTAAGGGCATCCTTATTGAAGCATGAAAGGGTAAAGGGGGGAGGCAGCTGGGTGGCTCAATGGATTGAAACCCAGACCTAAAGATAGGAGGTCCTAGGTTCAAATCTGGCCTCAGACACTTCCTACATGTGTGACCTTGGGCAAGTCACTTAACCTCCATTGCCTAGCCCTTACCACTCTCTGCCTTTGAACCAATACATAGTAGAGATTCTAAGATGGAAGGTAAGGGCTTTGATTTTTTAAAAAAGGTAAGAGGAAGACTTCTTTAAATAATATTCCACAGAATATGCATTTTTGTCATCATACAACTAACTAAAAAGTGTAAAGACTCAATGATGTCACTATACTTAGATAAATATTTGATCTAGTTGAGAGAAATCTTTTTTTTTTAACATTGTTTTATTTGGTCATTTCCAAACATTATTCACTGGAAAGAGAAATCTTTTAAAAAAGCTTTTCAAATGAATCCCTTCCCAAAAGCATTTATTAAGAACCTACTGTGTGTGTGTGTGTGTGTGTGTGCAAGGCAATGTATTAGGTGATGGAAATACAAAGACAAAACCAGAGATGGTTCCTGCCCTCAAGAATCTTATATTCTACTATATTACAAAAAAGACAACTCACATGCAAATGTCAAAGTTGTACAAGATTCCTTGAGGATGTGGCAACAGATGTAACCTTGTTAGACAATGATCTGATTATTAATACCTGGCAAGAAATAAGACAAGGAGAATATCTTTTCAAAGATATTTGATACCTTCATGTTGAAAGTCTAGTACAAAGTTCAAATGGAAGAGATTCAGATGGAAAGGTGTTCCAGATGATAATGTTTATAGGCGATATTGCATTAAGCCCTGAAACAGTCTACTAAATGAAGTCCAGAAGCGCTCAAAAGAATTTGATCCAATTATCCACACAGTAAAAACCAAGAGAATGAAAAATGGCTGTTGTCTAGATTACCACATGCAGTCTATAGTAAAACCGTCAAGACCAAATGGTTAGCTCATGGTTTGAAAGCTCATAAAACTGGTTCATGCCTAATCTTAGATAGAGGAATAGATGATGAACAAACCTCAGAAGAGCAGAACAGATTGCCTTTGGCAATATGTACAATGCTTTTAATGATTCAAGATTTTTTTCTGAAATAAGGATTTATCTTTTTAATGAAAATATTCTTCTGGTGGCACTGTCTGACTGAGCTCTAGAGTATAACAGTTTCTCCAAAATTAAATTCAAGGGTCACCCACAGGCACATGAATATAAACAAACATTTCTCACAAAATACAATGTAAATAATATTGAAAATCATTTGCCTAAAAAACTGATAGGTCAGTTATTTATCAAAAACAAAGGATGACTTGAAAGACAGCCCACATGCTCAACTGTTATCTTTACAACATCAAGAGAAGTGGAAGAAAATCTCTCTTATGTTGGGTGAATCCTCTATGGAGGATTTATAGAAGACGTGGAAAAGGATGGGGAGGTTTGATTGGACTATGATGTGGATCCCTGGATAGGGTATTCTTCAATGCAATTAACAAAGTTTCTGAGGTATCACTGAATCAAAATAGCATATTTGAAAATTGTCACAATGCCTTCTTCCATGATTAGTTATTGCTGCCATGACATTCTCCAGTCTTATTCCTTATACTCATGTATAAATCACCAAAAACACTCAACTAATGCCAAAGTACTCATTACAGAGATGACAACATTCCAAAGTAATGTCCTTATAAGATGATGACAATAAACCTAGAGATAACTTTTTTAAAATCACTGCAGCGATTTACCACAGAACTTATTCTCTTGGTCTGAGGTACATCCTTTCCTGTAGAAAGTATTAATAGTTTTATTTTAAATATCAAGAGTTCTGCAATTTCTGGGAAACCAAATACCACAAAATGCCTTTTAATGGTTTAGTTGGAAACTAATCAGTTTAATGTGGATGAAATTTATCTTTGTAATTTATATTTAGGTTTAAAACCCAAGGAGAAAAGTTTTCTAAGAACTCTGAGAAGTATAATTTTTGAACCCCAAGTGTTTGCTATCATTATTCAATCCCTAATACAGCTGGACTTGTTCCCCTTTAGCCATGAGAACATCTACAGTCAGACACCATGGCAACCAGTGGGAATCTGAATTTCAGAAAATAAGAAAACAAACTCTGAGGACAGAAAGTTTCTTTCATTTCCTCATGAAAAACTCCAGCAAATGAGAGGAAAGATGACATCAAACACAAAGAATGTGATAAGCAATAGAATGTCTTCAAATGGAATTTTCCTATTAAAAAAACCAATCTTGTATATTTCTTAAACAGAAATAAGAAAACAGTCTCCCTTCAGTAATGCAACAGTAGCACTAACTGCTACATGGCCACCTACAAATCCAAATGGTAGTGATGACGTAAAGAGAATTCATTGTAATTAAAAAACATTAATAAGTGCCTGCTATATATAAGGTACTGTTTTAGATGCAGGGGAAACAAAGTTTAAGAGTCCCTACTTGGGAACAACCTACCAGGGAGGAGAGGACACATATATAAGTTTAAGACAAGGTAGGGTATGACAAGAATAAAGAAACGATCCTGACAAAATTACCCAGAGACATTTGGATAGGATACTTTCATTGTGATGATAGTGGTCATAGAGCTGGTGAACAGAGAAGACTTTCTCTCTTAAGCTCAACATATCTAGCATTCCAACACCTTTGCCATCCCCCCTCCTCTAATTTTCCTCCATTTTTCCAGTTGTTATTCTTTCCAGGAGGAAAAAAGGCAACATTAGAGCATGAGGGAACTGGAAGTATTGGGAAGAACGGTATTAGTTATTTCTGTACTTTTTTTATTTGAGGAACAAGCAAGATGAGCAAAAGACCTGGATGCAGGAGGAAATTTGACACAGAGATGTGACAGAATGAGATCCATGGATAGAGTATAGCCCTGGAAAAGTATAGCTTATTTAAAATGAAAAAAGATGAGTGACCACAGAAATAGGGCATTATATAGGAAGAAGGTAAATCTGAAGAGCAAGGGGAGAAGCTGAGAAGAGAGAGGGAATATTCAAGGGATGATAAAGAGGCAAACAGAAAAGTGCTTATTATAATCACAACACTCTACTGTCCCTTGCACAGAAAACACAAATATTTACAACTTCTCCTAGGCACTAAGTCATTGTAGCTTGATATCAGGAGAGGGGACCAGCTCTTAGCCTTGGATCATGAATAACTAGGGAGGGTATCTGAACCAGTGCCAATCTCTGATCTCTGGAGAACTAAAGCAAGGATATGTTTTAGCTTGTGCCCACACCTCTGAGAATCCCTAGTATTTGAAAAGTTAAGCTCCAGCTTTGTTTCCCACAGAGGATCTCCTGATCCTCTCGGCTGACATTGCCTGAATTTATTTTCAAATGTGTGGGTGGCATATATACATACATGCACATATATATGTTTACATATATGTTTAAATGACTGTGGATAGTTTACACACTTATGTAAACACATAGTCACATATAATCCTTTACAAGTCAAATCTCTCACACATATTTGCTTAAAACCACTAAGATTTTTGTACATCCTTTTATAAACACATACATAAACACACATGCTGTCTTTTCCAGTAGAAGATATAAGCTCCTTGAAGGTAGATAACTACTATCTATCTCCAGGACCTGTCACAGCCTATTAAATGCCAGATAGTGATAATAATATTGAGGTTTTGATGGTTACCACTACAAAAAAAATGTAATAGTTACTCCTACTAAAAGTATTTAAGAGTATGTTTATACTAGGTCTGTGTTCTTTACATAAAAAATAAAGAGGAAATTAAATAGAAATGGTCAGTTCCTTTATGGCATAACAAAATGAAAGGAACAACTTATGAAAGATAATTCTGAGAAGTGAACACTCCATTTAGAACAATCATAGACATTTCATAGAAATATAATGTAATGAAATGTTCCCTTTCACATATAGACAATATGTGAACCTAGAACCAAAAGAGCAGCAGAGGAACTAGAGACCAAACTGGTAACATTTGCTAGATAAGGAAGAAAGCAAAGGAGTTCGAGAAAAACATCTACTACTTCATTGACTACACTAAAGTCTTTGTGTGGATCACCACAAAATGTGACAAGTCCTCAAAGAGATGAGAGTACTGTATCATCTTACTTGTCTCCAGAGGAACCTATATATGGATCAAGAAGCAACTCTTAGAACTGAACATGGAACAACTGATTGGTTTAAGATTGGGAAAGAAATATGACAAGGCTGTCTATTGTTACCTTATTTATTTAACTTATTTGCAGAGTTCAACATGTGAAATGCCAGGCTGAACAAATCAATAGCTGGAATTGAGGTTGCCAAGAGAGATTTCAACAATCTCAAATATGCAGACAATACCACTCTGATGGCAGAAAATGAGAAATTAAGAAACCTCTTGATGAATGGGAAAGAGGAGTCTAAAAACTGGCTTAAAGCTTAACATAAAAAAAGGATCATGGCAATTGGCTCACTTTCTGGCAAATAGAGGGAGAAGAAATGGAAGCAGTATCAGATTTCACATATTTGGGTTCAGAAATCACTGCAAATGGCAACTATAGTTATGACATGAAAAGATGTTTTCTTCATAGAAGGATAATTAAGTCAAATCTGGATAACTAAAAAGAAGAGATATCACCTTGCTAATGAAGGTCTGTCTAGTGAAAAGTATGGTTTTTCCAGTAGCAGAAAAATGGCTACAAGAGCTGCCCTCTAAGGAAACTTGGGGGTCACAATATCAATACTCTCAAATTATGGTGCTGCAGGACTTTTGAGAGATCCTTGGAGAGCATGGAAATCAAATCAATTAGTACATAGAGAAATTAATTCAGAGTATTCATTGGAAGGACAAACACTGAAGATGAAGCTTAAATACTTAAGTCACATGATGAGAAGACAGAAGTTATTGGAAAAAATCTCTGATGTTGGAAAAGATTGAAAGCAAATGGAGAAGGGCATAGCACAGGAAGAAAGAGATGGATAAATAGTGTCATGGAAACAAACAGCTTGAGCTTGGACAGACGTCTGAAAATAATGGAGGATAGAAGAACTTGGTATGCCATGATCTATGGGGTCATGAAGAGTTGGACATGACTGAATAACTGAACCAACAACTGAACCACAACAAAAGTTATAATTATTATTATTGAATTTGCATCTGATCGATGTGAGAACATTGAGGTTGATAACTGAGAAAACCTGGCCTCCAGGACTGTTTGGTGACTATAGGACAAATGTATAATACCTGGTTATAGTTTTATTTGCAGAAATTTGGATTTTGGTTTATCTTATGGGAAAGAGGTGAGTTATCTCCCTGAAAAGAACCTACTTTGGGAAGCGGTAGCCTAGAACACAAAGATAACCCATAGCTCATGGAGCAAAAGAAGAGCTGAGCTCAGAAGAACTGACTGCAGAAATGATCACGTTAGGCTTGGAAGAAAACTTAGAGCCAACAAACAAAACAGACTAAATGAAGACTGAGTCTGACCCTATTATTACCTCCTGCATAAGAGGTACAAATCCCAGAAGTCTGGACAAGGTACAAATTCAGAAAAGGGCTGCAGATCCCAGGTTTAGGGTTTTTGCTTTCATTGGAAGCATATTACATTATTTCAGCAGCACAGCTGAGGAGTGGTCTGAGATAAATGGATAGCACAAGAACGATCCTGTGTGTTGGGAGTGTGGAGGGGCTCAGGAGTGGGGCTGGGGGAGCAGACAAGAAAGGAGAGGTCTATCCATCCATGACAACAGAGGGCACCCTGCTTCAGAGCTTGCATTCTCTTTATGTCTGTTCCCTCTTGCAGACACCGCCTCTAATGGTAGGAGAGTGAGCCTATGTTTATGGATAGAATCGTATATTATTATTATACTTTCTTTGATTGTGTTTAGCAAACATTTTGGATGAAGAATTGATGGAGTCCTCTTGGCTGACTCCTTAAATGGCAAGCACACAGGTCAGGTCTCAGTGTAGAAGCAGAAGCGGATTCTCCAAACTAGGGTTGCACCTGAATGCTAAGATAATCAATTGTTACAGTGGCTGCTTCCTCCTAGAACCCCTCACTGATTTGTTCTGTGAATGATCAAGCCAACTCCCAGGCCCATGCAAGAGAGGTGAGATCTACCCACTTATAAAATTCAGTTAAATTAGTTGTGTCACAGAAGACATAACCACTGAAAAATTTTTACTAGCTCCTATTTTGTTTCAAGGGAGCACACTAAATGGGACAAATGGATCTCTGAGTGGACTCTTGGTACCCTTCAGTATTTAACTTCTAGAAAGTTATTGAACAGCCTCAGGGTTTTAAACATTTGTAGAATTTGGGGCTGAAAGGAATCCTGGAGACCTTGTTATCCAGCCTTCTCATTTTAAGATGAGAAAACTGAGGCCCAATAAAATAAAATGGCTCACTCAAATAAAAAGGTATTAAGTAGCAAAGCTAGAATTTACACAGGGATCATTCTAGTGCAGTGACATGTTCAGCAAATGGAAAGAAAAGTCACTTTGCTTAGATAAATGAGGAAAAAAAGTATACTGATAAGATTCTAGAATTAAAGTATTCTGACTTACTCTTCCTTAGTATAAAAATTTGAAGAGATAAACTGTCCTTTCTCTAATGCATATGAAGCATGTGATTGCTTGAATATTGCATTCAAATTAGTGGCTGGGCCAGGGCTAGTCCTTAAGTTTCTAGACAAGAGGCCTCCCAAGTTGTTTGCCTCTAGGGATTTGGCCTTCAATAATTCTACTCTTATCTGGATAAGCCTGGCATCCAAATATAGTTGGATCAGCTCAGCAGCAAATCAACTTAGACACATTATCATAATGGCCTCATTTCCTGGATTTTACATTACTTTCTAAATTTGTTTTCTATCCAAATGCTCTGAAAAAACAAACAGCACAAAACAATCAACCAGATACACACCACTTTTTTACCTCTTGACATTTACTTAAAAACAAACAAACAAACAAACAACAAAAACTAACCCTTGCCAGCTCACAAGCCAAATTTCCTGAAACCTCAGAAAAGGTTTATATTTATTTCAGTAAAACTTGAGGATAGACGTTCAGGCCAATTCTTATTTTAAGAAAATGGGTTCCCCCACCCCTTGAAGCTTAACTTACAGCACGTAATTATGTCTGTGACCACAAAGGCTAAGATGATTTGTGATGTGGATCTGGTGTTCAATTTCAGAAAATTAAAATATGGGTTTAAAAATGAACAAACTTTCTACCATAAAAGTTTGTTTTCCACACAAAGGGTACTTTGTAACATCCTATCTTCTTTATGCCTTCGTAAGATCATGTCTCTCTAAACAAAGTGGAGTGAATACTAACGGTAAAAATGTGGATAACTCAAGTTGAAACAAATGAAGAATCATTCTTTGGACAAGAATACTCTAGAGAGCCCCAAACCAACAGGAAACTTTCTATCTCTTAATACAGAGAAGATACTAGTTATCATCCATGATATAAGTGTTGGGAAAATCTTTAAAACTACACAATCAATCTTCATTATAGAAATATGTAAGCTCGTGCCACCTATGGAAATAAGTTCACTGGCTGTGGACTACCTTGTCCAGAGGAGAACTATTTCAGATCATTCAAACCCAAGCAAGTTTCTATTTTGAGAGATGGCTATTAGTGGTGGAAATGCTCAATAACTTAATCAGCAAGCATTTGTTCACTGTTTTACTATATGCTAAATGAACTCTGTGCTAAGCAGGGGGGAGGGGTGGGCTAGAAACCAGCCCCTGCTCTCCAGGAGTGTGCCCTGGGAGGGAGAAGGGTGCCTACAAGGTGCATGCGTGGGAACATTCCAGGGAAGTGGTTGACATGTGGAGGACAGTGTGGAAGCAGTTCTTGGGCTTAGACTTTAAGGAAGAGGCTCGTAAAGGAAATTCCAAGAAGATAAAGTCAGAAGAGAAAGCAGTCTGGAAATGCAGGACAGCCAGCAGAGCCACAGAATTCTTAGATGGAGGTTAGGATGTGGGGAACAGAGAGGAGGCTGGTATGAAAAGAAGCAACTTGTAAGCAGATGGGAAAGGTCTTAAAGAGCTTGAATGCAAAACTGAGAATTTATTAAGATTCTAGAGGGAGCCATAGGAAGCTACTGAGGAGAGATGTCATTAGATTTATTCTTGGGAAATAATCACCTTGAACTGGAGTGGGAAGAGACATTGGGAAGCTCATTTAGGAGACTACTATAAAAATCTAGGCAATGGGTTAGGAGGAACTAGATTAAGGTGGCTGTGTAAAGAGAGAGAATGGGATGTATGTGAGATGTTATAGAGAAAGAAATTATAAGACTGGTAATGAATATTACCAAAAACTATCATAAAATGTAACATACTGCTCTAAATCAAGGGTTCTTAACCATTTTGCATCTCATGGAGTCTTTTGGCAGTCTGAGGGAGTCTATGGACTGCTTCTCATCATAATATTTTTAATTAAATAAGATAAAATACATAGGATTACAAAGAAAATCAATTATGCTGGTATATAGTTAGCAAAATATGTTTTTAAAAAGCTGTGAATCTTGAAATTTCTCAGACTTGTGAATGTTAAAAGATTCTCAGACTCTACCTTAGATCATTTGGCTAAGACCATTCCCCATTTTAAACAATGAAGCTACTTAGATCTAAAATGTGAGAACTCTACTTAGATCAGAAATAGGAAGACCTCTACTCCACTGGTACTTAAGACTGCTTTAGGGAAGAAAATTCCTTGCAGCACAATGAAAAGTACTTAGACCCATACTTAAGCCATGCCTATTTTTAGAATTATTACAAAGGGGTGCTAAGTACCTATAAAGGTCAGGCAACTTGTGAACTTAAAAGGAGCAAAGAGGAAAAAACTTACACAGGGATTCTAACCTACTCAGGTGTGGATTACTAAAAGGATTAGTCTACTCAGGTGTGAATTCAGAATGGGCTGTCCTTTGGAAAACGTCTACTGTGATTGGTAGATGGAAGAACTTAGGGGAGGTAACATAGGAGAAAAACCCACTATATAAGAAAAAGGACAGACTGTTGAGAAATCTCTTGAGATATACAGGCTCTTGAGAGACAATCTCTAAGAAGGTCTTTCAAGGGAGGCTGACTCTGGCTGGAACTCCCTCTGGGGAGACTCTGTCCCCCTGAATACTTGCTTGAACAGATTTTATGGTGAGTGATTAGGACTGACTGATCTTTTTTTTAGGGCTTAGGCCTGGGTTGTCCAGGGCTGCCTGGGCTGGCCTATTCTTTTCTAATTTATTTCCTTTTTTTCTCTCTCTTTCTTTGATTCCTCATTGTATTATTAATTAAAAATCTCTATAAAACCCAGTTGACTTGGGTATATTCATAATTGGGAATATTTCCCTGGCGACCACGTTAATTATTTGATTTAAAACAAGACACTGTGGTGAAAACATATTTCCTGTGGTCACAATTTACTCACCCACTCTTATATCTATCAGAATTTATATCTTCCACTATTTTAATCACTACAGTTTATGTCTCCAACCATTTTAATTATTACAGTTTATGGCATCCACTCTTTTAAATGCCACAAAGCACAAATTTCATGGACCTCAAATTCCGCAATAATTTCTGTCATTCACTTTCCAGTTTTCCCAGAACTCTTGTCAAATGTATTTTTCTGAGTAGTTTGTTTTCAGGTTTATGAATTATTGAGTTTGACTATTATTGAGTCTGATTGCTTCTGATTTTTGCTTATCTAGACTTGTTTACTTTTTTTTTAAACACCCATACCAATTTTTTAAAACCACTACTGCATTATAATATAAAGTGAGGTTTGGAATTGCAATTCCTCTTTAATTCCTACATTTTTAATGATTTGTTTTAAGATTCTAGTTTTTTTGTCCCTTTAAGTTAATTTCATTATTATTTCATCTATCTCTACAGAATACCCCCTTGTAATTTTATTGATATAATTTTATTAGGTAAGTATAATATTGCTATTTCATTCTTTTGGCATTGTCCAACCATGGTGAATAGATATCCCTTACTCCTTATTTCTTTAAAGATTGTTTTATCATTGTATTTACATATCTTTCATAGTTCTTAGATAATCTCCCAGATGTAGTCAATATTTTAAAGTTATTTTGAATGGAATTTCCTTTTCTATTATTTTTTCCTGGATTTTGTTTACCATACAGAAATACTGACAGTTTTGTGCATTTTTTGTTTTATATTCTGCTACTTTAATGAAACTATTGCCTCAATTAGTTTTATTGCTCATTCTCTGGGGTTGTTTAGCAAAGGAATAATTCCTTCTGCAGCTAGGGATGCTTCCCTTGGCCAGTAGTCTTACTTTCTTTTTCTTGTTATTGCTTTCATTAGTATTCCTAGAACTACATCAAATAATAGTGGGAACAACTATATCTTTACTTTATTCCTAGAATTATTGGTGAAGTTTCTAATGTTTTCCCATAGTTTTTAGTTTTAGAGAGTTACTATTTGTCAAACTAAAGAAAAGTCCATTTAGGATCACAGGTTCATTGGCTCATAAATCATAGGCAGAAAGGACTTTAGGAACCATTTACTTCAATTCCTCCATTTTATAAATGAGAAAACAAAGATCCCAGAGAAATTAAATGACTTGCTTAAAGTCATACAAGTTGTAAGTGGCAGAGCCAGAATTTGAATTCTGGTTTTGTGATTCCAAATTCAGCTCTCTTTCTAAAACACAATGCTACTTCTCATTTTTTTCTTTGGCTTTTTAGTATTTTAAACACAAATGAGTGTGGTATTTGGTCAAAGGCCTCTTGTTCATCTATTTATGCAAGAAGGCTATTTAAACTATTTTTGTTACTAACAAAATAATAATAGTTAGCATTTATATTCTGCTTTAAAGCTTGCAAAGCATTATATATATATATATATATCATCTTCTCTCATCTTTACAACTCTGTGAAGTAGAAGGGATTATGATTTCTATTTTACAGATAAGAATACTGAGGCTGAGAGGCTAAGTGACTTTCCCAGGGCTGCTACTCAAGGTCTGAGGCAGGACTGAAACTTGGTTTCATGTCCAGAGTTCCATACACTATACCACCTACCTGTCCTAGAATTAATATAGTTTTGCTAATATTAAACATTTTCTGGTAGAAATTCAATATAATAATACCAAAATAATTTAAATTTTTTTTTGCCAAAGTGTCTTTTCTAATATTTTATTCAATATTTTGGCATCAATGTTTACTATAATATTAGTTCAAAGGTTTCTTTTTCTGCTTTATCTTCCTTGTTTGGGAATTATATCCATATTTGCATTTCTGTTTTTTCAAGTGATTTATATAAAATAGGGGTTAATTGTTCTTAAAATATTAAGTAAAAAATTGCTTCTAAATCCATCTGGTACCAGGCAGAGTTCCCCAATTCATCCCCACACACAGACACACATCCCTTGCTTTGGGATTTCATTTTTAGTCTGTTCCAATTTTTGTTTCTGAGATCAAGTTGTTTAGATTCTTATTTTTTTGTTCCATTAATATAGTTATTTTATATTTTCTAAATATTTATCCATATTGAGTTTTTGCTTTTAGTGGAATATTATTTGATGTAATAGTTTTGGCATGACTTAATCCCTAATATTTTTATTTTCATGGTTTGGGCCTGAGGAAACCTTCTGTACTAATGCATATCTTTATCTGTGTTTCTGATAAGTCAAGTGATTTGCCCAGGGTCACATACCCTGGCAATATGTATCAGAGATTAGACATGAACTCAGGGGCATGACCTATTCTTGATGAAATTATGATGTCACTAAATTATCACTACTTCTATTTCCAAATGCCAATACTCCTTTAAAAATAAGTTTAAGAATTTTGCCAGTCAATGAAGTAAAGCTTGGCCACTCATAACTGAAAAATTGCAACTTTTCCCCCCTTTTAAAAAAAGGATAGAGGGCAACTAGGTGGCTCAGTGGATAAAAATGGGAGGTCCTGGGTTCAAGTCTGAGCTCAGACATTTCCTAGCTGTGTGACCTTGGGAAAGTCCCTTAACTCCAGATGCCTAGCCCTTTCTGCCTTGGGACTAGTACACAATATTGATTCTAAGATGGAGGATAAGGTTTTTGTTTTTTTTTTTCAAGGAAGACATTCCTCTTTCTCCAGTTCTGCAGTACTTCCTTTGTTCTGTATGAGTTCCAGAAAATACTAAGAATATCTCAACAACTATGTTGGCTAGCTCCTTAAGTATTCTGATAGTTCTTTAGTGCCTAATGACTTGAACTCCTAGAACTTATGGTGGGCACTTAAATGTTTGTGAATGAATGGGAGACTTTTTGAGCCAGAAGAAAACCTGGAGATGATTTAGGGCAGTCTCTCCATTCTACTGGAGGAGGCTGGGGCTTGTTTTTTTGGTGATAAAGCTATTTAGAGGTAACTAATCAGCAGGGGCTTTTCAGGACCTTCTCAGATCCTTGAAGGACCTTTAGTCAACGGCTACTTGGTAAGGGGACAAAAATCCATGCAAAAGGAAACCTGTTTCTTAAAATGTCAGCAGAGTTTTTGAAGGAAATTGTGGAGATCCAGAGATTTGAGTCTGAAAAAATAGTAAATAATAGTCTGAAGGAATTAATGTATTAGTGGAACATCATTCATAGAAATCAACATATGCACATTTTGATGGAGTTTCCTTTGATATGAGTAAAATATATAGCATTAACTATATTTATGATAAGATAAGCTGTCAAATGTCTTGCTCAGTATCAAAAATCTCTACAAATTATATATTCTGTGGATTATCCCAAGACATATTATTTACATCTAAACTGGTTTTTCTCTGCTATCCAGAAGACAAATCAATCCTGGCAGTGACCAGGGTGACAGATGTTCTAGACAGATTGTCCTTACACATAAGTCTTTTGCTAGCAGGATTCTGGGCAGTGGCTTCATGCAGTTATGTACACTCAGGGGATGAAAATTGGTTCTAAAATCTGCCCAAGACAAATAATCAAAAAGATAAAGTTATTTCAAAGACTTAGAATAGACCTAACTTGACATTTGTTAACATTTTTAGAGAATTTAACAGAAATGAATATTGTACCAGTTTTTCATATTTCTTGGATATGTCAGTGAAGATAATTTAAGGCATAAAGTTTAATATAAATAGTGAACTAATACTGCCATGATCCTTACTATATAAAAAAGACTTAGTAAAGGGATGGGCCAACCTATATACAAATCATCAATATGAGAAACTCTTTCAACCAGGACAAATGCAGATGATAAAGAAATAGCATGAAGGCTACAAAACAAATACTTTGAAAAATAAAGGGAGAAGAAGAGTAATACATTCAGAAAGTAATCTAGCATCATTAAATGTGTATATAGATCCACATGTTTCATTATTCTGCAAGAATTTAAGATACGATTTTACGATAAAACAAATGTATCTAGTTCTGTGGTTAGAAGAGACCTGATTAACCTTTTGGAAAATGAAACCTTTTTTTTTTTTTAAAGATGAACTGAGAGAAAAAGACACAGAAAAGGCTACTGAAATCTTCACGAAAGCAAATGAACATCATGTTAATCAAACTTTTAGCACGCTATTCCTGAGTTGTGCCTCCATAAGAAATTTTGGCTTGTAAATCACTTTGGCATTCCTCTTCTACAGGACCAACAATGGGGTTGTTTTGAGTTTTCTGTTAGAGGAACTGATGTTATTGCCAACTAAAGACATTCTGTCCAAAGAGTACAAAGGGGAAGAAGAGGAAATGGGGAGGAAGAAAATAATAATGTTATAGTATAAATAGAGAAATCATTTTTATAATTGAATGAGAAGTCTCCAAGGAAATGAAGAAATCACTTTTATGACTAAATGAAAAGTCATGGAGGACATGTTCTCACAAATTACTTTTGTCCTATTACTTAGTGTGTTTCTATCTCAACCACACTGTGAAGGCAGCTTACATTAACAAGAAGGGTTCCTGTTCCCAAATGCCTCACTAAACCATGACTACAAGAAGGCTTATATAGCAAACTTGCTATTATCCAACAAAAATAATGTGGGACCATATTGCCATCACAATCTTATATCAGTATGTAATTAAGGAATGGGAAGCTCTTAAGAACAAAATGTTGGTAGAAGTCATATTCTGATGAGAAAGAAAGTGAAAGGTTTAGAGATCTAAGAGATCTGAAGAAAATAGGAAAGGTTTCTAAAGATGTCACTGTACAAGGAACTTAAAGAATTAACTCAGATTTTAAGAGGATAAGTACAAGATATGGGACAAAGGGCAGCTAACAGAGGCTGAATATAAAGTAGTAGCAAGTTATCATAGAATTATATCAAGAAAACTAAAGCCCAGTATGACTTAAGTTTTATGGTAAATGGTCCATCTTAGGGAACTAGTGAAACGCCTCCACCCATCCTTGCTTAGGTTGACCTGGGGTTCATGGAGGGGGTACCATGGAGGAATAGAGGAAATAATAAGCACTGAGAGCACAATAGGGAAGGCAGTGTAACTCTACTGTAGAGGAAAAGCATTGTATTGTGGTCAGAGCCACTAAGGACGTCAACAGTTTTTTCTTCTTCCCTATGGAGACTTCTGCCATCAAAGTACATAGAACTTGTCAGAAAGACACATCATATGAGGCTCAGGGGTGCCTTTTTCCAACTCTATGGTACATTTGCAGCTGTTCAGTAAGTATATGGCATACTCACTGAAAACACTGAAAAGTGGTGTGACATAAGAGATTTTTGGTAACTGTGTCCTGCTACACCAGATCGCAACAGTATAGGGTAATGGGCAATGATGGCTTGTTCTCCAAGTTTAGATTAGACCTTACTATTAGATGAGTCTACTCCCCTCTCCCTGAAAGATAATTTTCTTTTGTGCTAACCTTATGAACAAAGTAGAGTATGAATGGGGTGATACTATATTTAGACGTTTGAAATTGAGTAAAACGACAGAATCTGAAGGACTATTTATCAGAAATATTATAGAAGTGAATTGTGTTTATACACAGATTGGACAAGATATTCTGAAGTCCATTTCAACTTGAAACTTTTGAGATTCTGTGACTAAAACCCAAGAGCATTAATTAATGGAACTTTCATTTGTGGGGAAGTTTCTAGTGAGATGCCCTGTTCGTGTCCCTGGTTCTATTCTGTTTAAAATTTTTATCAACAACATGGATGAAAGGATGAATTTAAACTCTTCCCAGATAATAGGTGACAAATTGTGTGGAGGAATAGCTAATAAAGAACTAGATTCAAAAAAATCTTGCCATGCTAGAATAATGGGCTAGATCTAACATGATGAAATTTAATAGGAACAAATGCAATGTCTTTCACTTGAGTAAACAAAATATAATGGGCTACAAGCTCCAAATGAGTCAGAAACATTATGTGGCAGCCAAAAAAAAAACTTTAGCCATACATCACAGTGTCTAGGAATAGGGAGAAGATTTGATCCTCATCTCAGGAGCTAAGAGATTAAATGATTTGTTTTATATGTACAAAAATATTTACATCATTTCTTTTTTTGAGGGTCAAAAATTGCAAACTAAAAACATTCATTGATTAGGGGATGACTGAGGAATTTGTGGCAAATAAATACAATAGGATATGATTGTGCTGTGTAAAAGGGGATTCAGACAGCCAGCCCTTTCCACAGTTAAGTTAGAGCAAGGGATTAAGAATTCCCTTTACAGCTGTAAGAAATGAAGAAATAGATGATTTTAAAAAGACATGGAGAGATCTGCATGAATTGAATCAGAGATAAGCAGAATCAGAAGAACAATTTATATTATTATATCAGTATTCTAAAATTGATGATTTTGAAGACTTTTATAAACTGATGAAAAATAAAATTAACAGAATAAAACAATATAAACAAAACAATAATTCTCTAAAGACAAACTGCTCTGGAAAATGAAAGAACCATGATAAATGCAATTACCATCCATAATTGCAGAGAATTGATAATGAAACATATTTTTCATTTCTTGAAAGAGTGATCAATTTAGTATACAGAATGAGACATTTTTAAAAACATAATTGATAGAGAAATTTGTTTTAATTGGCTACACATACATATTATATATTTATATGTATTTAATGTTAAAAATATTTTAAAGAAGGAACTTGTTTTCCTTTCTTTTCCCCCCTCAATGGGGTAGAGAGAAGAAAGAAAAGGGAAAGAAAATAGATTTCTATTCATTAAAAAAGAAATCATGTCTATGGCCACATAGCTAAGAAGTGTGAGAGACAAGTTGAACACAAGTCTTTTCTGACTCCAAGTCCAGCAGTCTTTGCACTATAAATATTGGATTCACTCTAGTTGGTCCCTGATAGTAGAACTAGGTAGAACGTACATAAGTTGTTGATTTTGGCTTGATTGAAAACAATACCACTTTCCAATACTTTTAGCTATCTAAAAGTGGAATGGAGGAGTGAGAGTGAGTTTCTTTTCAATTGATTTTCCTTTCTCTACTAGAGGTCTTCCAGAAGAAACACACTGGAGCTATCTGGACAGGACCGATAAAATTATTAAATTTTCAGTGTGAGTATTTACACCATGGAAATTGTCAAATACTGCAAATCAGGGATTGATTTATTGTTTTATTGATGGTCTAGACTTAAATAAATGATGGACAAAATGTTAATAATGCTGGATGAAACTTAAAAGTGTCTCATTCATATCTCTCCCTAGTCTTTTGGCTGTTAAACATTTTACCAGGATATACTTATCTTCAAGCAAATGCTGGAGGACTATTTATTAGGAATGTTTTAAAGGAGATTCTTTTCCAGGACTGGACTGGACAAGAGAGGTCACTGAGGCGCCTTTGAACTATGACATTCTGTGATTCTCTAATACATCAAAAGAGTCAGAAAAGGAGTGGTCAGATAAACATGAGAAAACAGAAGCATGGAAGCCAAGAGTACCATTTCTCAAGGATGGTTAAGAAAGAATTTTTGCTCCATTAATGGTTGGATTAGAAAGCCTCTGAGACCCCTTAAAACTCTACATTTCTGTAACTTAGTGGCTGCCTCTCACCACAGGGGGCCCCTCTTAGATCATGACTTCAGATTTCTTTGCTCCTCCTGCTTTGTGTTTACTAGACAATACTTCTAGACCATTATTAAACCTCTTTCATTAATGTTTAATAGACATTCCTTATCAAGTCCAGGAGACAGGGATGTAGACATTCCTTATCAAGTCCAGGAGACAGGGACTAGAAATACAACAAACATTGCAATAAATACCAGTCCTTTGGAATTTAAATCTATCAAGGGACAAAAATTAAAGCCTCTTCCCCAGATGCATACCCAGGATACTGAGGAAATTTAATCACTTAGAACTTAATTATGAGCTCTTTGAATTTTTTGTGAGAACCATTCAATTAAAAAATGAAAGAAAAAGTACATATTTATATTCCAAATTTATTAAATTTAAGCTAATAATTTTTTCTGCCATGTTGTATTATCAATTCTGACCTTAAGAAGCATGTTTAGGGGTGGAACCAAAATAGTGGTGAAGAGGTAGACACCTGGTTTAATTCTCCCAACATTCCCTTCTAAACAACTTTAAAATATCTTCTCAAATAAAATTTGTTGCAGCAGAGTCAATAAGACAGACTGAAACGTTCTCTCCAGCCTAAGGCAACTTAGGAGGTTAGCAAGAATCTCTGGGATACCAGGTTGGGGGCCAGCCTGGAGTACAACAGAAGCAACAGCAGTGGACCCTGCTACTGGAGGTCTCAATTAAGATGTGGTAAGGGGGCTACAGAGCAGAAGGAGATCACAGGGGTCAACTCTTTGCTGGAACTAGGTGTAGATGGTGCTGACTGGCAATGCTACTGCTCATAAACAGTTTGGGGTTGCAATTCCACTCAGAGTTCTAAGGCATAGAATAGTGCTAGCCCACAAGGCTCCAGGGGACCAAGGGCCCTTCGTGAGCAAAGGCCAGAGTGCAGACTAAGAGAGCAATGACTACATCTCTCCCCAGATCACACCAGCTTAGAAACAGTCTGCAGAACCTCAAATGCACTTCTGAAAACAGCAGCACAAAAAAATCCCAAAGCTTGGGAAAGTACCTCTCTACTCCAAGGTAAGCAGAACCCAATATAAAAGTTCAAATAAAAAAAAAGTTCAAATTCAAGAAATACACTGGAAAAATGAGCAAACAAAAATAAAAAGAACAACCAGAGTAGGAATGGTATCAGGGAAGGCCAACCACAAACATGGAAGAATGTAACAACAGCTACAAAGAAAGCCACCAAGGCATATGCTAATGAAACACAAGCCCAACAAAAATTCTCAGGAGAGTTAAAGAGATAAGAATACTAGAGAAAAAATTGGGAAAAGAAATGAGAGTGATGCAAGCAAGTTATGACAAGAGAGTTAACAGCTTGCTAAAAGCACAAAAAAATACTGAAGAAAATAACATCTTAGAAACAGAATTGGTAAAATGGTAAAAGAGGCACAGAAATCCATTGAAGAAAAGACCTACATAAAAATAAGAATTGGTCAAATGGAAAGAGAAGTACAAAAGTTCTCTGAATAAAATAATTTCTTAAAAATTAGAATTAGGTGTGTTGAAATTAATACCTCTAGAATACATCAAGAAACCATAAAATGAAGTGAAAAGAATGAAAAAATAGAAGAAAATATGAAATATCTCATTAGAAAAACAACTGATTTAGAAAATAGATCAAGGAGAGATCATTTAAGAATCACTGGGCTGCCTGAAAGCTATGATCAAAAAATGAGGCTAGGCATCATATTTTAAGAAAATATTATGGAAAACTGCTCCACTCTCCTAGATCCAGAAGGCAAAATAGAAATGTATTTATTTATTCATTCATTTATTTATTTTTCAAAACCTCTACCTTTAAAAACCCTATCTACTGGGTATTGGTTCCAAGGCAGAAGAATGGTAAGGGCTAGGCAATGGGGGTTAAGTGACTTGCCCAGGGTCACACAGTTAGGAAGCATCTGAGACCAAATTTGAACCCAGGACCTCCCATCTCTGGGCTTGACTCTTAATCCACTGAGCCACCCAGTTGCCCCCTCAAAATAGAAATTTAAAGACTCTACCTATCTCTTAAGAGATAACCAAATGAAAACTGCCAAGAATATTATAGCCAAATTTCAGAGTTTCTATGTAAAGAAAAAAAATATAAGTAACCAGAAAGATCAGTATCAAATAAGATTTAGCAACTTCCAAATTAAAGAACAGAAAGACTTAGAATATGATATTCAAGATGGCAAATCAGGTAGGATTAAAACCAAGAATAATCTACCCAGCAAAACTGAGTATAACACTTCAGGGGGAAAAATGGATATCTATTGATATCCATTTTATATATATATATATATATATATATATATATATATATATATATATATATATATTATACATTAAAGTATTCATGATGAAATGACTAGAGCTCAATAGAAAATCTGAAATTTAAACATAAAACTCTAGAGAAGTATAAAAAGATAAACATGAAAAAAGTATTTATAAGAACCCAACAAAGTTATTGTTTACATTATTTATTACATGGGAAAATGATACATGTAACTCCTAAGAACTTTATCATTATTAGGACTGTTAGAAGGAATCTACATAGAGTCAATTATGCTGGAATGATCTTAAAAAATTAAAAAGTGTTGAGAAAGAAGGAGTAAGGGAGAGGTGAAATAGACAAAATTTTCTTACATAAAAGAAACATGCAAAGGACAACTTTTATAGAAAATGGAAATGGTGATGGTGGTAGGTGATGCTTGAATATCATTCTCATCAGAATTGGTTCAAAGAGGGAAAAATATACACACATACATTCAGTTGGGTATAGAAAAATATCTGACTCAACAGGGAAATAAAGAGGAAGGGGATCAAAGATATGGAGAGGAGAGATTATAAAAGGAAGGGCAGACAGAGAAAGAGTGGTTAGAAATAAAAGAGACTTGTGAGGAGGGAAAGGATAAAAAGAGAGAGAAAGATAAAAGAAAATAAGACAGAGGGAAATATAGTGCTTAGTAATCACAATTCTGAATGTGAATAGGATATGTTCACTCACGAAAAGGAGTGGATAGCAGAATGCTAATTAGAAACCAGAATTCATCAATATGTTAAGAGACACACTTGAAATAGAAAGACACAGAGTTATGCTTACTTCAGCTATTTTGCTTATTGAAGGAATAAAACAGGGTTAACAATCATGATCTTAGATAAATGCAAAAATATACTTAATTAAAAGATATAAGTAGGGAAACTAAATTTTGCTAAAAAGTACCATAAGCAAAGTAAAAAATTTTACATCAAGTTTTTGTAATGAAGGTCTTACTCAAATACATGGGAAATCGAGTCATATTTACAAAAGTTATTCCCCAAGTGATACATGCTCAAAGATATGAACAGGCAGTTTTCAAAAGAACAGATTAAAGGTATTTATAGTCACATAAAAAAACCTCTAAAACACCATTTATTAGATAAATGCAAATTAAAACAACTCTCAGGTATCACCTCAGAATGAAAATGCTGGAGGGGAGAAGGAAAATAGATACACTAACGAACTGTTGGTGGAATAGTGAACTGGTCTAACCATTCTGGATAACAATTTGGGACTGTACTCAAGGGGCTACAAAACTGTGCATACCCTTTGACCTAGGAATAGCACTACTAATTCTTTATCCCAAAGAAATCAAAGAAAAAGGAAAAGAACCCATATCTACAAAAATATTTATAGCAGTTCTTTTTTTTTCCTTTCTACTTCCTTTATTTTTTAAAATTTATTTTTAAAATTTGGTCAATTTCAAACATTATTCCTTGGTTAAACAAATCATATTCTATTCCTCCCTCCACTACCCCTGCCCTTCCCATAACCGATGCACAATTTCACTGGGTATTACATGTGAACTTGATCAGAAACTATTTCAATGTTGATGTTTGCACTAGGATGTTCATTTAGAGTCTACATCTCCAATCATATCCCTTTGACCCATGTACTCAAGCAGTTGTTTTTCTTCGGTGTTTTTAATCCCACAGTTTTTCTTCTGAATGTGTATAGCATTCTTTCTCATAGATCCCTCAGGGTTGTTCAGGATCACTGTATTGCCACTAATGGAGAAGTCCATCAAATTTGATTGTACCACAGTGTATCAGTCCGTGTGTACAATGTTCTCTTGGTTCTGCTCCTTTTGCTCTGCGTCAGTTCCTTGAGGTGTTCCAGTTCCCATGGAATTCTTCCAGTTTATTATTTCTTTGAGCACAATAGTATTCCATCACCAACATATACCACAATTTGTTCAGTCATTCCCCAATAGAAGGCATCCCCTCATTTTCCAATTTTTTATTACCACAAAGAGCACAACTATGAATATTCTTGTACAAGTCATTTTCCTTATTATCTCTTTGGGGTACAAACCCAGCAGTGTTATGACTGGATCAAAGGGTAGACAGTCTTTTAGAGCCCTTTGGGCATAGTTCCAAATTGCCCTCCAGAATGGTTGGATCAATTCACAACTCCACCAGCAATGCAATAATGTTCCAACTTTACCACATCCCCTCCAACATTCATTACTTTCCCTTGCTGTCATGTTAGCCAATCTGCTAGGTGTGAGGTGATACCTCAGAGTTGTTTTGATTTGCATCTGATTATAAGAGATTTAGAACACTTTTTCATGTGCTTATTAATAGTTTTGATTTCTTTAACTGAAAATTGTCTATTCATGTCCCTTGTCCATTTATCAATTGGAGAATGGCTTGATTTGTTGTACAATTCATTTAGCGTTTTGTAAATTTGAGTAATTAGACCTTTGTCAGAGGTTTTTGTTATGAAAATTGTTTCCCAATTTGTTACATCCCTTCTAATTTTGGTTGCATTGGTTTTGTTTGTACAAAACCTTTTTAATTTGATGTAATCAAAATTATTTATTTTATATTTTGTGAGTTTTTCTAAGTCTTGCTTGGTTTTAAAATCTTTCCTTTCCCAAAAGTTTAACATGTATACTATTCTGTGTTCACATAATTTACTTATAGTTTCCTTCTTTATGTTTAAGTCATTCACCCATTCTGAGTCTATCTTGGTGTAGGGTGTGAGATGTTGATTCAAACCTATTCTCTTCAACACTGTCTTCCAATTTTCCCAGCAGTTATTGTGAAATAGTGGATTTGGGTCCCAAAAGCTGGGATCTTTGGGCTTATCATAGACTGTCTTGCTGAGGTCACTTACCCCAAGTCTATTCCAATGATCCTTCTTTCTGTCTCTTAGCCAGTACCAAATTGTTTTGATGACCACTGCTTTGTTGTATAGTTTGAGATCTGGGACTACAAGGCCACCTTCCTTCACATTTTTTTTTCATTATTTTCCTGGATATCCTTGATTTTGTTTGTTCTTCCAAATTAACTTTGTTATGGATTTTTGTCATTCAGTAAAAAAGTTTTTGGTAGTTTGATGGGTATGGCACTAAATAAGTAAATAAGTTTGGGTAGGATGGTCATTTTTATTATGTTAGCTTGTCCTACCCATGAGCAATTAATGTTTTTCCAATTGTTTAGATCTATTTTTAATTGTGTGGAAAGTGTTTTGTAGTTGTGTTCATATAGTTCCTGTTTTTGTCTTGGCAGATAGATTCCCAAGTATTTCATATTGTCTAAGATGATTTTAATTGGAATTTCTCTTTGTAATTCTTGCTGCTGAGATGTGTTGGAGATATATAGAAATGCTGATGACTTATGTAGGTTTGCTTTGTATCCTGCAACTTGCTAAAGTTGTTGATTTTTTCCACTAGATTTTTAGTTGATTCTCTAGGATTCCTTAAGTAGACCATCATATCATCCACAAAGAGTGATAGCTTGGTCTCCTCATTGCCAATTTTAATACATTCAATTTCTTTTTCTTCTCTAATTGCTACTGCTAGTGTTTCTAGTACAATGTTAAATAATAGAGGTGATAATGGGCATCCTTGTTTCACTCCTCATCTTATTGAGAATACATCTAGTTTATCCCCATTGCAGATGATGCTTGCTGATGGGTTCAGATAAATACTGTTTATTATTTTTAGGAAAGACCCTTCTATTCCTATACTTTCTAGAATTTTCAATAGGAATGAGTGTTGTATTTTGTCAAAGGCTTTTTCTGCTTCTATTGAGATAATCATGTGATTTTTGTTGGTTTGCTTATTGATATGGTCAATTATGTGGATGGTTTTCCTAATATTAAACCATCCTTGAATTCCTGGTATAAATCCCACCTGATCATAGTGAATAACCCTCGTGATCACTTGCTGGAATCTTTTTGCTAGTATCCTATTTAAGATTTTTGCATCTATGTTCATTAAGGAGATTGTTCTATAGTTTTCTTTCTCTGTTTTTGACCTGCCTGGCTTTGGAATCAGTACCATATTTGTGTCATAAAAGGAATTTGATAGAACTCCTTCTTTGCCTATTCTGTCAAATAGTTTGTATAATATTGGGATTAGTTGTTCTTTGAATGTTTGATAGAATTCACTTGTGAATCCATCAGGTCCTGGGGATTTTTTTCTTAGGGAGTTCTTTAATGGCTTGTTCAATTTTTTTCTGATATGGGATTATTTAAGAATTCTATTACTTCTGTTAATCTAGGCAATTTATATTTTTGTAAATATTCATCCATATCACCTAGATTGCCATATTTGTTGCCATATAATTAGGCAAAATAGTTTTTAATGATTGCCTTAATTTCCTCTTCATTGGAGGTGAGTTCTCCCTTTCCATCTTTGATACTATTAATTTGGTTTTCTTCTTTCCTTTTTTTATTAGATTGACCAGTATTTTGTCTATTTTGTTTGTGTTTTCAAAATACCAGCTTCTAGTCTTATTTATTAGTTCAATAGTTCTTTCACTTTTGATTTTATTAATTTCTCCCTTAATTTTTAGTATCTCTAATTTAGTTTCTTCTGGGGATTTTTATTTTGTTCTCTTTTAAGTTTTTTGATTTGCATGTCCAATTCATTGACCTCTGCCCTTCTTAAATTGTTAATATATGAACTCAAGGATATAAATTTCCCCCTGAGTACTGCTTTAGCTGCATCCCATAGATTTTGAAAGGATATCTCATCATTGTCATTTTCTTAAATGAAATTATTAATTGTTTCTATGATTTGTTCTCTAACTGATTTTGGAGAATCATATTATTTAATTTTCATAAATTTAAATTAATTAATTTAATGGAGTCTTCATTGTGCTATCTCCTTGAATGGGCACTCATAGTCTGAGGTCCTCAGCCTGCTGGGGCCTCAGGTCTAGCTGCACTCAGGGGTAGGTCTTTGGTGGTCTCAGTCAGCTGCCAAGGACCCAGAAGTGCCTGTCACATGCTCCAGAGGTGCCCCTCACTCACTCACTGATTCTAACATGCGCTGACTCTAGCTCTGGTTCTGTACATGGGGTGGGGGAGGGTAGATCAGCTTGTGTTTTGGTTGGAGCTTTTTCACCCAAATCCACATACCTTTGGTGCTGTACTCTATTGTAGAGTCCCTTTGTTTCTAAGAATTTTTTTTTTTGGCTTTTGGAGGTAGTCTGTATTGGTAGGTGGTGGGGAGAGGAAGAGTCCTGCATCTAGACTGCCACCATGTTTACCCGGAAGCCCCATAGCAGTTATTTTTGTGGTAGTAATGAATTGGAAAATTAGGGGATACTCATAACTTGGGGAATGGTTGAAAAAGTCATGGCGTCTGATTGTGATGGAGTATTATAGTGTTATATGACATGATGAGGGGGTAATTGCAGAAAAAAATATGGCAATACCTACATGAACAGATGCAAAGTGATGTGAGGAAAAAACTGGGAGAAAAAGCAATGTTGTAATGATGATCAATTGTGAAACACTTGGTTACTCTTATTGAATCAATGATCTGAGACAATTCCAAAGCACTCATGATGAAATACTGTTAGCCATCTCCAAAGAGAGAATTAATGAATTCTGAGTGCAAATAGACTTTTCTTACTTTCCCCTCTTTTTTGGCAATACAGCTAATGTATAAATGTTTTACATCATTTCACAAGTACAATTAATTGATATCATTTTGCTTGACTTCTCTGTGGGTAGGGGATTAATGGGAGGGAGAGAGAGAATTTGGAACTCATAATTTTAGAAGTAAAGAATTTTTTAAAATAAATAATAAAATTTTAACTGAACCAACCCCCCCCAAGAAGAAGCATGTTTACATAAGAAAATCTATTCCTTCATATATTTGAAAAAATAAACATTTATGAAGTATAAAAAACATGAAAGCCACCCTGAAGTTATAGAGTTGAGATCACTTTTTGTTAAACACTTTAAAGGAAGTGTTAGGGGAAATTATTTATGTGTCTCCACTAACTTGCCCAGACCATAACATTTGTACTACTGTCAGTATAATATGCTGGGATGCAGTGATGGATGTTCCCTGTGTACTTGGAATCTTTCCTTTTATTTGCTTTGACTTTTGGATACAGTCATCTTTTTTAAGGCATATTTTCCCCTTACTAAACACATGATGGAAATCTAAATTAGAAAGAAGCCTGCAGAGTTTGCAATGTTATGGAACTCTGGACTGAGCTAAGTGTTCCAGCTTGCATAGCAGAAGTCATGAGAATACTAGCATTCCCAGACTCATGGTATCTTTTTGGTTCTCAAAAGAGGGGGTGTTCCAAGCATAGCCATTTATTTCATTTTGTTTCCTTGAAACATAGTGGGAGTTAACACACTTAGAACAAAGTTAAATGCCACTTTCTTTTTTGCATAAACATTTTCTATTCTATGACTACAAAGATCTACAGAGCATCTTCAATAATTTTCACAATACCCCAAGTAAAAGAATAATGCTGATGTACCATGGTCTAGAGAGAAAAGCATTGCATTGAGGGTTCAAGAACTTGAGGTTTAAAATCAGCTCTGCTCCTGACTATCTATGTGATAGATAAATCACTTAAAGATTCTGGGTCCCAGTTTTCTCCTCTGAAAAACAAGGATTGGAGTAGGTTATTTCTAAGGTTCCTGTTCAGCTTTAAATCCTATTATTGTCCTCATTTTACAATTAGGGAAGAATAGGGAGAACGTCTGGCAATAGTCAATCTAAGGTTAAAATCTGAATTTTTTTTTTATTTTAGTGTTATGAAAGTGATTGAGACAAGATGTCACCAATTTGATAAGGAAAATATCCAAATTATATCACTTATTTTCTTTAAGAGGGAAATATTTTTGGTGATTAAAAGCTGGCACACCTGTTGAGTATGTCCTCCTATCTTCATATTCTGTCTTGATGTTATTGGCTCCCATCTGTTACTATCATTGCTCAGATGACCCTCAAATCTACACATCTTTCCCTTCTCTTTCTCTAGAGCTCCAAGACCATGTCATTAACTGCTGGCTGGGCATGGTCTCCTGCATGTCACATAGTCATTTCAGACACAACATGTCCACAATAAAACATTTCCCTCATTACCCATCTCTTCCTAACATCACTATTTGGAACAAAGGTACCATCATCTTATTTATTTTTTTAAACCCTTACCTTCCATCTCAGAGAATACCATCTCAGAATCAATGTTATGTGTTGGTTCCAAGGCAGAAGAGTGGTAAGGGCTAGGCAATGGGGATTAAGTGACTTGTCTAGGGTCACACAACACTTGAACCCAGGATCTTCTACTCTTCGCCTGACTCTCACTTCACTGAGCCTGCAGCTGCCCCATGAGCTCAACTTTTGAGAACAAGGCCTATAGCTTCTCTCCCTTAATATCTCCTGTTCCTACCAGAGACCCCTGTAGGAGGAACTAACAGCATAATTATTTCTAGCCCCTAATTGTTGCTATGAGCCTTTATTCACTGCTTCTCAGAACACTGAATTCTGCTGTGCAGAGGACATGGGGATTGTGACTAGGGGAACAATACAATAATCTCTAAAGAGACAGTAGCCAGCAGTAAATGCAGTATCTGTTGACCTAAACCAACTTGGCTTTGGGGAGAAGGCCTCTCTCTTCTTCTAAGGCTGGAACTAGGGAAAATAGAATGTGGAATGGAGTCATGCAGAAGGGGGGAGAAAGAGCCTCCATTTTCAGTGAGGAGGTGATGGTCTGTGGGGAGGGGAAGGGGAGAGGTGGGGGACTTGAGAAGAGAAGGGAAACTTTGGAAAAACATTGGGGAATGCAACAGAGACTGAATTAGAGAAGAGTAAAAGGTTTGCTTGTAACAGTGAAGGCTCAGGATTACTTTGTGTCTCCTAACCATGTCTTCATCACCATCACTGATGTAGAGGATCTGAGAATCCCAGAGTATGCAGGTGAGAGTGCTTCTACAGGCAGTTCATGATTCATTAGTTAATAGTAAGGGGCAGAGAATACAGATGATTTTTTTTCCATTTTATCAATGATGAAAACTTGGAGGCTTAGAGAGGATGTCACAAAAAACAAAAGCAGGATTTGAATATTGGTCTTTGATTTCAAGCCCAGCATCCCTTCCATTGTACTCATCATTAATTATGTTCATTCAACAAGTTACGAATCTACCTAAATTCCCAGCTACTGTTTCTTCTTGCCTTTAAAGATATTAGCAACAATTTTATTCCATGACTTACAGAAATTAAACTTTGGCATGTTTAATAGAATTTACTTCATTTTCCACTCGAGTAAGCCTGAATTTTGAATGGAATATAGTTTAGTAATAGGAATAGCGTTAGAAGATCCCATATCCATGATGGTGAACCTATGACACATGTGTCAGCACTGACATGCGTAGCCATTTTCGATGACACACGGTCGCATGTGGGCTCAGTGCTCCTCAGGGCCTGGAAATTACCTGGAGAGCACATGCCCACAGCCATGACCTTGGCCATGCCCCAGCCCGGCCCAAGGGTGGGGGTGGGTTGCTCCACATGCCTGGCCCCGGGGTAGGGTGAGTGGCTGGTGGCCCTCACCAAGCTGCTGGGGTGTGTGGGGCTCTTGCAGGGGCAGGGAACCAATTTCCAGACACTTTTAGCATCCTGAAAAATATAGCAATGGTTCTACTCACAATTTTTCCCTCTACATACATTTGTGAGACTTTATTCTCAGCATTAAATAATATCAAAACCAACAAAAGAAACAGATTGACAGATGGTTAGTAGCACTTGCTTGGGTTTGAAGTATACAAAATACCAACCTTCAATTGAAGATTTAGCCAATGAAATTAAGCAACAAAAAAATCACTAATAGTCAGGTTGATTAAAGAATTCCCCCTCCCCCTCACTTATCTGAGTTCACAGAACCCCACTGTGTCAGTTAAAATGGTGGGATGCCTTAAACTGTTATAATTAAATAGTTGGATGTCATAAACTGTAAGAGTTAAAATAGTTGGAAGGCCATCAACTGTAGTGAGTAAAATAGTGGAAGATATAAATTATGCTAGATATAAGAGTGGGTAAGTAAATTGTGACCGCAGAAAATATGTTTCACTACAGTGTCTTGGTTTTAAATCAAATATAAGGTGGTTGCCAGGGAAATATTCCCAATTATGAATATACCCAAGTCAACTGTGTTTTATAGAGAATTTAATTTATAATAAAATGAGGAATTAAAGAAAAGAGAGAAAGAGAGAAAAAGGAAATAAGTATGAAGGGCCTTAAGCCAACATGACCTAGACCTGAGTCTTAAGAGAGAGAGATCAGTCAGTCTTTTATTACTCACCACAAGGTCTAAGCAAGGATTCTAATGACACCAGTCTTCTCAGAGGAGCTCCAGTGAGACCTCCTTAGAGATTGTCCTCCAAGAGCTTCCCTTCTTCAGAGCCTCTCTCAAGAGATTCTTCCCAAGCGATCCTCATCAGAGATCCTCCAAAAGGATTCTCCTCAAGCGATCCTCATCTGCCTCATAAGAGATTTCTCCAAAAGGATTCTCCTCTCAAGAGATTCTGCTTTTTCTTATATAGGGGTTTTTCTCCTATGTCACCTCCCCTAAGTCCTTACATGTACCAATCACTGTAGATGTTTTCCAAAGGACAACCCATTCTAAAAACACTGCTGGGTCATCTTAATCCCTTTAGTAAGTTTGAATCAGAAAAAACACTGCTGGGTCGACTAATCCCCTCAGGAGAAAACCTCTGAATAAGTTTTACCTCTTTTCTCCTGGCAAGTTTACAAGTTGCCTGACCTTTATAGGTACCTAGCATCCCATTGTATAAATTCTAAAAACAGGCATGGCTCAAAGAACTCCCTGCTTCATCATAAGCATGGGTCCAAGTACTTTCATTGTTTAGCAAGCAGTTTTCTCCCCTAAAGCTGTCTTAAGTAGGGGTGGAGTAGAGGTCCTCCCATTTCTGATCCTGGCGAGTTCTCACAGTCAAAATGGGGAATGTTCCCAGTAGGGAATTGTTCCAATTGAGAATTCCCCATTGGGGAAAATTTTTAAGATTCACAAGTCTGAGAAATTTCAAGATTTACACCACACAAGTTAAATAATATCAAGACCAACAAAAGAAACCAACTGACAGAAGAACAAAGAAGTCACTAAGCAGGTAAGTTAAATAATTATTTTTTAGTTTATTAAATGCAGTTATATATTACAATTATACATTTTTGTCATTTAAATTATAAATATCACAGAATTATGTTTTTTTTTTTCTCGAAGTGACACACCACCCAAGGTATGCTTAGCTTTTTGGCGAATTTTGACACACTAAGCTCAAAAGGTTGTCCATCACTGTCCCAGATAGAAGTAATAATGAAGCAAGAAAGGATTATTAATATGGAATACATATATACATATATATATATATTATATCAACTGTAAGGGGTAAATTTGGGGTTTTTGACTAATATATTATCCTTATGGCTGCCAGGGATTAATTCAAATCCAAATAAAAATACTCAAGTCAGTTTGGGAATTTTATGGTGGTTTAATTAATATAGAGGAAAGGAATTAAGAAGAAGAGAGAGGGAAAGGGGTATAAGATTTCTCCGGCCTAGCCTGAGCCAAGGGGAGTTCCGAGACCTTCCAGCCATGAGACCTCCTTCAAGATGAGGGGCTTCCTAGGAGAATGGTGTTTTTTAGGAAAGGTAAAGGAAAAAAAGGAATCAGCCTAAACTCCGAGAGAGCTCAGGGAAGACACCTCACCTGAACCATGCCACTAAGCTTCTCCCAGTCACTTCATCAAGGACACTCACTGCCAAACTCAGACAATAGCTGCAGCCACACCAAGACACCCAGCACACTGCCACCAGCCACCTCTCCGCCAAAAGAGCTCTGAGAGAGGAAGTGACGTGAAATATATAGATCGTTTTTTACATCACTTTCTGCATCTCACATGTACCAATGGTAGCTTAAGCTTGACTTAGGACAGTCCATGGGTGTCTGTCAGTTGTTTCTGATTTGTCACTTGCTAGCACATGTCTGTCATAGGCCATCCTCCTCAACACTTAATCCTTAAGTAGGGGTGTAGACATTCCTGTTTGTTAGAGTAAGCATGATGGAATAAATCTAAAATTCACAATTCCCCCTGATGATGATTGGGAGACTAGACTCCCCAATTGATCACTGAACATAATCATCCTGCACCTCCAAATTCTTCTAACTACAGGTGCATACAAAATTTTACCTTCCAAGAGGAAATTACAATAGTTAGGTAGAAGAGGGAAATAGGAGAGAGAAAGACAGCTGGGCCCATTGACAAAACCAATTAGGGGGCAGTCCCCTTTTGGCATAAGAGCTTACATTCAAATAAATATTCAATCAAACTTCAGTTCAATCAATCACACCCAAAGTTCATTCTGGATCTTCTTGATGTAGTGTAGGTTTTCTGGCATCTTTCTGCAACAGTTCATTTTCTGGATTTAGGAGTTAGCAAGCTTTTATCCTTGAAGATCTTTCTTGAACAAAATTTTAAATCTTGAATTTTTATTAAATCCCCCCCCCCCCCGAAGTGGGTGTTAAGAAGTACCCAGTTCAGCTCAGTATGCATGGTTGAGTTATGGGGTTGTATGAGTCAATTATCAAAAGAAGAGAAAAAAAACATAAAGAAAAAAATGGAAGAAAGTTACATTTTAGGTAGAAAGAAAAAAGTCAACATCAGAATCAAAATATCAAAATCTGTTTATATAAAATGTTGAGTAACAAAGAATAAATTCATAATAGGCCCTTGTATTAGGGTCCAATAAATTTCTAACAGGCCCTTGTATTAGGGTCCAATTAAAGTAATTTCTATCCCACACTGTCGGACAGAATGCAGTAATAGTTCACTTACCCATTTGCAGCCAAGACTATTGAAAGTTGCCACACTATAAGAGAGAAAAAGTACTAGATTTTTATTTTGATAGGGAAGTGTCATTCCCTGGTCTGATTTTTTGTCATTCTCAGGGATATGGGAGCCAGGATGATAGCCAAACTTTGGTACTTGTCTGTGAATATTTCACAAACAATGTGGATACAAGGAAGTCCTACGACTTAACATATGTCAAGCGTCGTAACCTCGAATCTCACACTAGGTTCAATTCCTTTTGTAATGGCTTAGAAGTACATCAATCCTACCTGAATTGGTTTCTTTCTTTTTACCTGTGTGCTCTTTTTGGCACTATTCAGGTTAAGTCTGTGCTCCTTTTTGATCCCATTTTCTAGAGTCAGACATAAATATTAATCACAGTTTCATAACATTTATCAATAAATGGCAGGTTCCCACAGTTTAAAGCTTTTGGGTATGCATTAATATTATAGCACATATATATATATATATATGTGTGTGTATTAAACATATTATTGCAGAATAAAAAATAATATTAATTGTATGTGCCTTAAGTACAAGAAATGGAAAAAATCAAACATTCAAATCAAAAGAAAAGAAAAGCAATAATAAAAATAAGGGAAAAAATTCAGGGATTCAATGTATTCCCAAAAAACAATATCCACTTGTCTATGGATTATCTCCAATGCATGTGATAGGATACAGTCAATTCAAATGCAAAAAATGAGAGAAAAAAATCAAATACTGTATGGCATAAGTAAAGTGCAACAAAAGAGTACAGATCTATCAATAGTAATTTTCAGCTATCAACACATTATTCTCATGCTCTTAAAAGTTATAGAAACTCAAAACAATGGAGTAACATACAGTTTATTTCCATAGAATCATAGATTAAGAGCTATGTAGAAGCTGAGGTCAGCTGATCTAAGCCATTCATTATAGAGATGAGGAAATCAGCTTTGAGAGGTTAAATTTTTTTGGCCCCAATGAGACAGCTAGCAAGTGGCGGACCTGGGAATTAAACCCAGATTCTCCAACTACAAATCTAGTAGTACTCTTTTCACCAGTGCTTCTGATAGAATACATTTCTTTGACTAAAGTAGAAATTATCTATTTTCCTTTTCTTGCTTTTCAAATATACCTAAAAGAATGACAAATTATTGGTAAGTAGTGTGTTCTACTGGTATTCTAGAGAGATTCACATTGATTGTTTTTAAAAGGAATGAAAGGTGGTTTGGGGATAAGGGAACCCAAGTCCTAATGAGTAAAAGTGACTTGCCCAAAGCCCCAGAATCAGTACTTCAGGGTAGATTTTCTGGCCTTAAATCCAGTGATTCCCCCTTATATTATGCTGTGGCCCAATGTATTAGCCTTTCTAAATAAGGCATATCAAATCTGAACAAGCACTTCAAGTGACAAAAATACAAAGAAAAATAAACCCACTATTATCTAGAACATTTGGGGAATAGTTCTGGTTTACCAAATCATTTGGTAAACAGAAGATTCAAAGAAATTAAACATATGTAGCTATCGGTTTTCAGACTTTAAATACAGTTAATAGTAAAAAATTACTATCAGCATATTTTAATCTGCTTTTGATTATTTGAAAGTTGCTTCAGGATTTCCAGGTGTCTCAATTTCATCTTTAAGAACTTAGATTATCATCATGCAAGGACATGATAAACATTCTAGATTAAGGATCTCTTTTTTGTGGATTCAGCATAACTGAGAATTCATTCATTTTATATATGCTTGCAATATGAGTATATATTATATATATGCATTCATTCATATGTATGTGGCTTTAAAAACTAAAGGAAAATTGTGAATGTCATAATGATGGAAGCTTCCTTTAATGGAAGTTTAATACCTTGAAGTCAGAGGTCTCCTAATGTTGAGTCAGCAGCACAATCTTTGTATAGAAATGATATCACAATGAAAACCAGATCAGCTTACAGAATTATGCTATACACATAGTTTAGGGCCCAGATTCAATAATATCATAAGGAGTATATAATTTCTTAATCATATGTTTTGATTTAAAAATTATTTGTAAGAGTTTCAATTCCTCTTTATTAGATTAGAAACTAATTAAGATTAGGGACTATGTTATTATAAAAGAAATTCCTTAGCTTTCTAACACCTAGCACCTAGTGCTGGGGCACATAGATGTTTTTAGATGCTTGTCATATCTAAAAGTAACCAACCCCCAACAAAGTATTAAAACTTAAAAAGAATGAAGGAAAAGAAGAAGCTAGAAATGATCTCCGAGATTAGAAAAGAGAGCCCCATAGGCTCAGCTTTGAATGAACAATTAAAACGATCATCATTCTGGTATCAACAGCTTCGAAACGATTCCCTCCACTTAAGACACTGATAAGAATATTAGAGTGATAGGGGAGCAGGTTATTTAGATATCTGAGTATTATAGTTTTCATATTTCTTCTTTTCTAATGACCCCTTTTGGTTTTCTTTCACAAACAGAATCCAAATGGCAATGAAGGAATATTTATTCCCTGAGTAATAAAATAGGTTACATTTATATTTACGAGGTACCAGTAACCTATCGCATCTGCTAGTAGAATGGGAAACATTACCCCATCCAGGGAATGGAGTTCTTGTTTTTGAAGTGGGCCATCACTAATAAATTTGATGACTATGTATGGAATTAAGATCCAGGTGTGAATGACAAAAAATACTGTTTTTTTTTAAAAGTTTTATGAATGCTTTTTGTTTTATATCAGTTATTTTTGAATATACTCTCTTCCTTCTAGGTAGCTTTTCCTGGTTAAAACAAAATTCTGTTAAAATCAACCAAGGCACTGATTAAATCTAAGAATCTACGCAACATTCTATACTCCTAACTCCTATATCTCCAGAGGAGATGCTTTCACTCGCTTTGTCTCTAGGGTCAAGCTTGGTTATTATAATTACTTCATTTCAGTATTCTTGTCACTGACATTACTGTGGTCATAGTATATATGGTCCCAGTTCTGCATTAGTTCATACAATCTTCCCATGTTTCACTTAATTTCCCATATTAGTTGTTACTTACAATAAGGTGCTATTCCATTACACTCACATACTACAGGTTGTTCATTTTCTGTTCGTTATTCAGTTATTCAGGCCCTTATTTCGCTTCCATTTTCTGTTACCACAATGGCATTGCTATGAATATCTGTTATATAGGGGGACATTTCTTTTGTTTCTTGACTTTCTTGGGGAATATGTCTAGCAGTGGGAAAATCTCTGGGTCAAAGGATATCAACATTTTCACCACTTTTAAAAATGTAATTCCAAAATCGCTTGCCAGAATGGTCAGACCAATAGTATATTAATGTGTCTGCTTTCTCACAGTCCTTGTAGTACTGAGCCTTTCCCTCTTTTGTCAGAATACATTGAAAATGCTTTCTGCATATTGTAACTATTATTATTAGTGTCATTATTTTTGCCAATCTGTAGGGTAGAGAGTAAAACCTGAGTTTTCATTTGCATTTCCCTTATAATTTGAAGTATATCTCAAATGGTTGCTAATAGTTTTCATTTTTTCCTTTGAAAACTATTTTAATATTTCTAGTATTGGAGGATGGCTCTTGGTCTTTTATATTTGAGACCATATAGGACTCCTCATCTATCTTGGAGATGGAATTTTACTAGATATATTTGATCAAAGTTTCCCCACTCCAGTCAACATTTTCCCTTTTTATCCTCAGGATCATCCCCAACTTCACAACATACCCAATGAGTAATCATCCAGCCTCTACTTTAAGACTTAGAAGGCATGGGAAGCTTTCTGGGACAGTTTGTTCTGCTTTGGGGGTAGTTTTAAATGTTCTAAATGTTTTCCTAACTTTGAACTCCAAATTGCCCTTTGCAACTTTTACTAGTATTATTATTTTTGTCTTTTGAGATCAAGAAGAACAAGTCAGATTTCTTGTCCACAGGAGGGCCCTTGGAATATGTGAAAGGTAGCTATCATGTCTCCTTTAAGCCTTCTCTTTCCTAGGAGGAACATCCCAGGGCTCCAGTGATCCTCACACAGCGGAGATTAAAGGAAGTCCCTGGGCTCTCTAGACACCACCTCATTTAACAAAAAAGAAGAAAAAGAGGCCAAGGGAGGCTACGCGATTTTCTGGGTTTATGCAGATAATAAACACCAGCAGTGGAATTTCTACCCAGGTCTCCTAACTGTAACCAGTGGTCTTCCCACTCTTTCTAATGTACAGTGTGGATTCAACATTATATGGAGCCTGCAGATACTGTTGTCTACTTCCTGGCTAGTCATGGCCTGAGAGCTGTAGGGCACATGCCTCAGCTGCGTAGGACTCATCCCCAAGGATGCCCTCATTGGCCCCTGCGCTGAGAGGCTTTTTATTCAGGAGACCCCTCCAAAGAAGAAACCCCTTTCCTTGGGAGCCTTGTAGCTGCAGTCTCCGGGTGATGAGTCCAGGAGGGGAGGAGGACAGAGTCTCTCTGCCTGAAGTTAGGGCAATGAGTGCTGAGGTGAGCCCGAGCCAGGCCCCTGGCTGCCTTTCCTAGCTGTTGTGTTTCCTTTTCCTTTGCAGGTAAATCCCATAAATATAAAAAAGTCTGGAGGCCACTCAGAGACTTTCTGAACAGCTGCTGTTGCATCAGGGAAAGGAGAGCCTCATTGGAGCTGGCAGCCACGTCCAGGAGAAGGGCCCGGCATGGCCCGCTTCTCTGGCGCACTTGGATTAGGAGTTCATCAGACAATGCTCAATGGAGAAAAATTGTTAAATGGATAATTAGAAGTCTTGCAAAAAGTGTTTTTTATTATGATGAGGCTCAGCCAGCCCCCAGCGGGCTCTCCCAGCAGTTAGAACCAAGTGACTGAACGACATTCTCATCACTGTGTTCATTTGGGCCAGGAGTCCTTGATGCTTACCAGCATTTTCTGCGTAGGAGTACACTGATATGTGTGTCCTGACCCCATTGGGTTAGAAGCCCACTTTTTGGAAAAAACTGTAGACAAGAGCTCTAAGTAAAATAGTCTTTTTGAGGGTTCATTTGTGAGCTGAAAAGGGGGCCTCTCATTTCCACCGGTTAGGGGGCAGGTTTCCCTAGGACGAAGCCACGGCAGCAGGGAACGGCTGTCCTAGTGCTCTCAGCAGCGGGGCACCTCTACGGCCACCTGGACCTCTTCTATGTGTTTTCTCTCCCTTATCCAGCAGTCTGGAGAGCTCTGGAGGCCTGCTCTGTCCCATGGTGGCGAGGGAGCTTGGATCAGCAGCAGAACAGGCTAGCGGAGGAAAACACCAGAGACGGAGAGGCCCCAGCCAGAAGCTCTCTCCTCACTGAGCAGGTCCTGTGGGCATTGGGGCTCGGGCCGGGCAGCCAGTGAGTGGCCTTTCAGCGATGAGTCACACGTCCCGGGCCAGAAGCGGCCTCCCACAGCCCTCACACAGGCTACAGAAGCCAGCAGAGGCTGTCTGCGCCGTCTGTACCATCCACACGGCAGGGATCTGCTTTTTCTCTCAGGGTCTCATCTTTCACAGCATAGTCCCAGGCTTGGCTAGCACTGCGGCAGAGAAGACTCTCGGGCGGGCCCCATTCCTATCTCTGCTGACCTCACAGCACATCATCCGTGAAGTCCTGGAAACCCTCCATCCCCATCTTCCCTCTCCATCCTCTTCTTCCTCCTCCCAGGCAGGACGTTCTTCAGGCCCCTATCGCTCCTTGCCTGGATTAACTGAATAAGTCTTTTCATGGGGCTCCCCTCCTCAGTCTGTCACCGCCCCTGACAGTGGGAACAAAGAGTCCCCCTGGTGGCGGCGGCAGCGGCGGCCTTCGAAGCGCATGACACAGCTTATCCCCACTTGTAGGAACCGCATCTACTGGATTCTCACAGGGACCCTTGGAGGAAGTTTGCTATTTTGCTATTCCAAATGGTGGATGATGAAAACTGAGGATTGTGGAAGTTCTGTGCCTTGTGAGGACTCTCTAAAGCTGGGTTTTCCTCATTCCAACTCCAGCATTCATCCACTATACCATCTTGTTGCTACAATTTCCAATTACAATTTGGTTTTTTTCTAATTCCCTCCCAATTTTCTAGTGTTATATCTTTTGTTTCCCCTATTTAAAAAGATTTCTGGCCAAACTGGATGACCAACTTTCCCTCAGATATTTCATTCCCTCCCCAACTCCACGCATTTGCAAAGGCCATGGCTGATGTCTGAAATTCACTCCCACCTCAACTTTCCCTTTCCCAATCCTTGGCTTTCTTTAAGAGTTCATTTCGGGGCCATCTTCACTGATCTTATATAGTTATTCACTCACCTTGTAGTAAACTTTGCGCATAAATGTTAAATCTTCCTAGTAGAACACAGAATCCACCCAAAGTTTTAGTATAATTTTAAGGTATCCAAGCTTAAAACTGCATTGAGACTTTTAGGAAAATGATGATGATGGGTAGCATTATATGGGACTTACCAAGGCAATCTATGATATATACTATGCTAGGAACACTATACATATATACATATATATATATATATATATATGTATCTAGCACTTTTGTAAGTCTTACCTCATCTGATCCTAACAACGACCCTAGGAGGAAGGAACTATTATTATGTTCTATTATTATCTCCGATGAAACAGAGGTAAAATGACTTGTCCAGGGTCACAAAGCTAATAAAAATATCCTGAGCTGCATCTGAACTTGGTTCTTCCTTTACTTTATCCACTTTATTCCCTAGCTGAGATTCTGTACGCCTAAATGTTATACCTTTGAACCTTAGGATTTCAGAAGATGGAGTGATTGAGGAGAGGGTGGGATCTCTTAGATTCCCCCACTCAGGATGCTTGCCTAGATTTAAGGGCATAGAGTCTTCTGACATGGCAAAGCGATCACCTGCAATTTCCAAGATGGTTGGTTTCTCTAATAGTGAAGAATGGTTTCCTGATATGACTCTGGACCTAAAGCTTGCTCTAAAGAGTATTTTGTTTTGTTCACATTTCTGTGCTTGCACACTGACTTCTTGGGTTCTACTGAATGGTATAAAAGGCTCTTGCAATTCATCCAAATGTATTACTTTCCATACATACATACATACACATATATATGTATATATATATATATATATATATATATATATAAATCCAAGAAATTAAACTGTTAATAAACATTTTCAGGTTTCATAAAAAGCCTAAAACATCAAAAAGGAAGTGAGAGTATGAGAACAAGGCTACAAGTTGTCTGGTTTCCATTTCTGTTTCTTGTAGCCTAAACAGAGTGATTGACTGCCTTAAACACTGTCAGAGAAAACAAAATCATCATGACCCAGAATGTGCAGTTGTGTTATTTTTACATCTTATCAGAGTTACAGGAGTAGAGTCAGGCTGGGAGACCCAATGAATTTCAGATGAGTGTTTTGACAAGGAGTCTGGTCCTGTATGAACCATGGAGAACAGTTTTCTATCATTTAGAAACACACCAGCAATAAGACCATTTCTATGGCAGCTAAGTTAAATGCATGGCAAGCTGGGAATTTGGAAATTTGGGGCCAGCTAGAAACTTGGGAGTGGCCAAATAAATTGTGGTCCAGAAATATACAGTGGAATAGTGCTGTGCTGTCAGAAACAATATGATGAATACAGAGAAGCAGGCAGAGGCTTATATGAAATGATGAAGGAAAAGAAAAACAGAAGTGAGAAAACAATAATGCAATGACGACAACAATATAAATGTAAAGGATAATAACCACAGAACCATCTAAAGTAAATTATATTAACAATTATAAAGAAAAAGCACAGCCTCCAAAAAGATACATGAGAAGATACATCTCCCTTCTCCTCTGATGAAGTAGGAGGTATATGGGTATTGAAACATTACATATATTTGGAATTTTAAAAATGTAATTGATTGATTTTGCCTTTTTAAAAAATTTTCCTTTTTATTTTTTCTTTAAAAATTTTCAACTCTAAGAGGGAAAAGCATACAAGGGAAAATCCAAGGGTTGTAAAAACAAAAATAAATAAAGATTTTTTAAAAGAAAAGTTAACGTAACTAATTATGCAAAGTCATCTCAATAATAAAAGGAACACATAAATCTAACAGCGAAAACATTTAATTAAGATATGAGACAACATAAATGAGGAAGGAAATCTAAGTATTCCTTTTATGCTAGTTCTCAGATGGATGTGATTCATGTAACTCCAGAAAAACTATAATTAGTTACTATCTAATTTCTGTGATTTCTCAGGATATTGGGAGGAAATTGTCATGCCAGAACGCATGGTTACAATGGCAGATATTTAGCGCTGGGTATCATATTCCTCTCTAAATTTCCACCCATGAGTCTCAGGGCAGGCTGATGAATGCTTAGAATGCTTAAGCTTCATGATGTTTGGAGTCATTCATAATAGATCTCAGAGTTAAGCATTTCACTCCATGTGTCCCTTCTGGCCAACCAGTCCATTTATTTGCTCTCCTTCCCATTTGTGCCACCACTTTTTAAGCCTCTCCTCTGTTAGGTATTCTCCACACCAATTGTGGTCCATATGTGATGGAACTAAGAGGTTGTGGTCAGTCCAACCATGAAGTTCTAGGGATAAACTCACTGCACATCTAACAATGGGCACTGTGAAAACTCAGCACCCAGAAGCCAGAGGTGAACTTCACTTGCCTTAGATCTACAGGTTGATCTAAGCTGCAAAGATCATAACTACACATAATGGACAAATATGGGCAAAATCAGTAGTGATTATTTAATCCTCACCAACTAAAGCTTGAATCCACAGTATCCCCAAAGCATATAAATATTTATTCTATACTTGGAGAGTACTTAGGGATGTCTGATAATGACTAAGTCTAAAGTGAATTAATATCAAGATGGTTTAAAAATTCATCTTTATTGCAAAAGTCTCACTAATATAAAACAGCATGATAAAAAGGAAAATATTCATCATTAAATTGAAAGCAAAGAAACTCAGTGGTAGCAGAGTCTTGAAGAAAGAGGTATTCTCATCCATTATTGATGGACTTGCAAACTTGTGGAATCATTTTGGAAATCAATCTGATAGTATACAATAATTTAAAAAATACCCTTTGACCTAATAACTACATGTTGGGAATATATTATGAAAGCTTTACTTAAAAGGAAGGCACTCTCTGTTCAAATATTTTCCTAGTAGCATTATACGCAATTGCCCCAAACTGGATGCAACTTAAATATACAACAAAAGGAGGACTAATTGTGGTACATCAATATGGTGGCAGACTATAAAAAAATTAATAATATAATAGTCAGGCAGTGTAGCCTAGTAAACAAAGTAGTGATGACTTAGAGCCAGGAAGACCTAGATTTGAATCGTGCCCAAGACATTCACTAGTGATGAAACATTGAGCAAATAAGTCACTTAACACTCTCTGAGATTCAGCTGCCTCAACTGTAACAAGGGGGATCATAATAGCATCTATCTCACAGAGTTGTTGTGAGGATCAGTTTAGAAAATACATGTAGGGACAGCTAGGTGGCTCAGTGGACAGAGAGCCAGGCCAGGAGACAGGAGGTCTTAGGTTCAAATCTGATCCCAGACATTCCCTGATTGTGTGACCCTGTACAAGTCACTTAATCCCATTTGCCTAGCCCTTAGCCATTCTTCTGCCTTGGAATTGTTAATTAATATCAATTTTTTTGGTTGCATTTTTTAAATCCCAAATTTTACAAAATAAAATAAACAATTCCATATACAAAAAAGACTGTACCTAAATGAAATCACAACACATACATTTAGCTTATTTTTTTCATATCTACATAATAAATCCCATCTAGAAGGGTCCCATCCTGTCCTTACCCTCTACACATGACAGAAGGTTATGTCCAAGTACAGACATGTTCATACAAATTAGGTTTTCACCTTTCAGTTGACTCTTTGGAGGTAACATTTTAAATGTATTCTTCTAGTATTATATTATTACTATATATAAATATGCATATATTTATATATAATTAAAATTCGGTAGCTGTATATAATGTTCTCTTTGTCCTACTCATTTCACTGTTCATTATCCTGTGTGGTTCTTTATAAGATTTTTAAAAATTAGCCTGCTCATTGCTTCTTATGGAGTAGTAGCATTCCATCACAACCATATGCCACAATTTATTTGGCCATTGGGCTTCCCTTCAATTTCCAATTCTTTGCCACCACAAAGAGAGCTGCTACAAATATTTTGGAACATATGGATTCTTTTCCCTTTTCCCTGACCTCCTTGGGAGACAACCCATTATTGTGAGTCCTTAGTATTGATTCTAAGACAGAAGACAAGGGTTAAAAATATTTAAAGAAATATATAAATATTAGCTAATACTGTGAAGATTGAAAAGTATGACATGCTAAGAAATTTGGAAAGATCTTTCTGAAATAATATTGAGCAAAAAACACAACTAGGTGTCTGGAATATACACGAATTAGGATGATATGAGGAAAAGTAAATGAAATGAATGAACAAAGAATCTAGACATGGACTTAGAAGGGAATGACTGAAAAAGGGTATTTTGATAATTTGTTCATTGAAATTAAATGTAAACCATTACTAACCAACTTTATTGTTGTATTTATAATCATTGTTGAGTTTCAGATATGATATTTAATTTTTTAAAAGAATGAACTATTTTTATGCATCACAACATGCATAGTTTGTTTCTACCCCACCCCACCTACTTTATTCAGATTTCTAATGATTCCCAGTTTAGCTATGAAGACTATCACTAATGGGCCTTATCCTAAGAAGATTCAAGGATAGTAAATTCTCTCTTCTTACAGAGAGGAAGAAACAGGAGAGAAAGAAGACAGATCATTGTCAAGTCATATAGATCCAATATGAGAAACAGACACAGAGACAGAGAGAGAGACACACACAAATGAGAGGAGGAACAAAAGGAAGAAAAGAAAGATAAGGAAGAAGAGGAAAAAGAAGGAAAAGGAGAAAAAGGAAACTTCAAACTTATAACAATGTCAACAAGTGTTAATCCAATGGTGTTCCAAAATACATAACCATAAGGAATTAGAGAATTGGACTAGTAAAGACCTTTGGATGAAGATTTTGGCATTCACAAAGTGATCCCAGTATTTCTTTAACACACTTCAAATTAATTTTTCAGCTAAAAAATTCATCATCATTGTAGGATATATAGTTCTGAAACAAGTTTTCCTTTGGTCCAAAAATGCATTCATCTATCTTAATTTTGAATTAAAGGGAAAAAAAGATAAAAGACAGAGATTTTTGCACTTAATCAAGCAACAATCATTTTTTTTTTACATGCCCGCTATGTTCCAGGGCTTGTGCTAAGTTTATCTTGCCTTCGAGGACCTCATATTCTTTTTTTAAATTATTATTATTATTTTTTAAACCCTTACCTTCCATCTTGGAATCAATTCTGGGTATTGGTTCCAAGGCAGAAGAGTGGTAAGGGCTAGGCAATAGGGGTTAAGTGACTTGCCCAGGGTCACACAGCTAGGGAGTATCTGAGGCCAGATTTGAACCCAGGACTGCCTCTGGGCCTGGCTCTCAATCCACTGAGCCACCCAGCTGCCCCCCTCACATTCTAATAGGGAATACGGTGCATATAAAGAGTACAGTAAAGGAAAGGCAGTTTTGAACTAGGTTAGTCACATGGATTGTGAGTGAAACCATTGGGCTGATGATTACTAAATGATTCTCAAGAGTAATGGTAGTATTGATTTGAAAAAAAATATTCCCAAAGCAAGAACAAGAAATAGCCATGGGAAGTGGAGAGCCTCCATAGAGGATGGGGCACAGTATGCAAGTAATAGTAGGGGGAAAGCAGCAAGATATGGGGTTTGAGCAGGTCCTAAGGGTTCTGATGGATGGCTAAATAGAATATAAAATATAGTCTCTTCCTGTTTAGACAGTGCATTCGGTGTGTTTACCCACCCATCAGAATTGTTCAGTCTCAAGGGGAGTTCCCAAACTGCATGGATTAATTCACCTTGGGTAGGGAAGTATGGCATTTGGACATGGGAAGGAGAGGGATGCTGATGATGGTGAAGAAGAGTAATCGCAGAGTAGAAGACAAAGTGCTCACACTGGTGAGTCTTGGTATCATGGCTGGTTGGCTGGTTAGATGGTTTCCAAAAGTTTAGAGTAGCATATAAATTCATTTTTCTGAAGTCTTTTTTCTTATGTTTATTATATATTCTTATTCTAAGAGATCAGAAGACCAGAAAGGCATCAGAATTGTTTTTCTTTCATTAAATAAGTGGTCTTCATTTTTTATTTTAAAAACTGAATATAATATTTAGTGGTATGACTAAATTTTGTTAGCTAGATGGATAGAGTGCTGGGCCTGCAGTCAGAAGGGGCTCATCTTCCTGGGTTCAAATCTGGCCTAACTATGTAACCCTGGGCAGGTCACTTAACTCTGTCTATTCTAGTCTCCTGAGGGGAAATGGCAAACTATTCCAGTATCTTTGCCCAAAAAAAAACCTCAAATGGGGTCACAAAGAGTTGGACGTGCCAGAAAACTAAATTTTTACTGGAGTTTCTTAATAGGTCTCCCTGCTTCCATTCTCTTCCCTATACAATTTATATTCCAAATCTGCCAAATGGAAATCTTAAAACACAAATCTTACTATTTAATCCCTTATTAAATATTTTAGTGGTTCTGTATGATCTATAGACTAAATTACAAGCTCTGTTTAAAGTCCTCTATCATATAACTGAATTCTACCTTTCCAGTCTTTGTTTTGATATCACTTCCCTTCCACCACTCCCTATGTAGTCAAATTGTCCTGCCACCTGTTTCCCAAATACATCATACCATCTCCTCCTGCCTCCCTACCTTTACAAAGATTGTCTCAAATGTCTAAAATGTACTCCCTCATCAACTCTGCCTCTTTACGTCTCTAGCTTCTTTAAAATCACAGTTCTGGTGTCACTGTCTTTAGGAGCTTTTTCTTGATTCACCAAGTTTGGTGGCCTCTCCCTTTTGAAATTACTCCATATAGTTTTATATATCTGTATGCCTTTCTATCTAATCGAATCTATCTATCAATCCATTCATCTATCATCATCATCATCATCATCATCATCATCATCATCTCTCTCTCTCTCTCTAATCCTTTATCCTTGGCAGAAAATAAATTATCTGAGGCAAAGAATGTTTTGTCTTTGTTTTCAAAGTGCTAAGCACAGTGTCTTGTATTATTTGTTGTTCAGTCATTCAGTACTGTCCAATTTTTCATGAACCTGTGGATCATAGTATGCCCATACTCTCCATGGGGTCTCCTTGGCAAGGATACTAGAGTACTTTGCTATTTATTTCTCCAGTAGACTAAGGCAAAGAGAAATTAAGTTTCTATTCACTGAACCTGACTTTTGCCTAGCATATAGTAGGTGCTTAATAAAAGTTTGTTGAATATCAAAAAAAATGAATCTGAAAACAAAATAGCTACTACTTCATAGATTCCATGAATCTTAGAAGGCCCATTAGTTGCTGACCATGGGCCAAAAGCATCTGGTTTGGAGGTTGGGCTTATATCTGATACCACCTCTGACTCATCTGGCTCCAATAGATACCTGAGATTCAATAAAATACTGAATATCTGAATTTTATCTATTCTATTTTATAAAGAAATGAAATGAACATCTCAAAAATAAAAATTTATACTTTGTTTTGGAGAGAGCCAGAAAAGTTGTATTTGCTACAAACTTGCTAAGTCTTTGCAGAAATCATCAAGGGCGATTGGCATGAGACGGGGAAGTAATGGGAAGGTTTAGTAAAACTAAGAAGATCAAATATACATTTAAGAAATTATTGTTTCTTTGGAAAGTCTGTGGCTCAGTGTATTGAGATCCAGGCCTAGAGATGGGAGGTCCTGGGTTCAAATATGAACTTAGCCACTTCCTAGCAGTGTGACCCTGGAAAAGTCACTTGATCCCAATTGTCTAGTCCTTACCACTCTTCTGCCTTGGAACCAAAACATGGTATTGAATCGAAGATGGAAGGTAAGGGTTTTTAAAAAAGACTATGCCACTGGGAAATAACTAGAAACTAAATGCATGCTCATCAAAGGGGAAATGACCGAACAAATTATGGTTTATGAATATAATAGGATGCTATTATAAGAACTGAAGTGCAAGATGGTATCAGAGAAACCTGAGAAGACCTGTATGAACTAATGAAGAGTGAAGTGAAAAGAACTAGGAGAGCAATTTAAACTATAATGTCAATAGTGTAAGAACAATTAAAAAAAATTAAGAATTCTGATCAATGTAATGGATTAGTCATGATTCCAAAAGACCAATTATGAAAAAAGCTACCCATCTCCTAACACAGAGGTGAAAGACTAATATACAGAATGAGATCCACATTTTTAAACATGACTAGTGTGGAAATTTATTTTATTCAACTTTTTATTTATTGCTGGTGGCTTTCCCCCTCTCTTCCTTCCTTCTTTCCTTCAGATGAGAAAAGAAAAATATTTAATTACTGAAAATAAATTTTAAAATATCTTTTAAAAAGAGGAAGGATTATGTAACTAAAATGAAATGCTTACTGTACAAGGTTTGATAAAAACTTTTATGAAGCCTACTTTGATCTTGTCAGAGCTAGTAACAAATTATGATTGACACACTGGTTAGTTTGTACGTACATGTTGTACAAAAAAACCATTTTCCTTATTCGTGGGTGCCAGTTCCAGAAATCCTTATAATCAGGCAGATGCTTGATTATTTCAGATGTTTCAGATTAGCTCTAACCTTTTCCAACTTCTTTCATTTCCTTTTTTATCAAATTGTGGAATAAGCTGTAATTAGTTGCAAACAGTTTTTTTTTTTTTTAGTAACAGTTAATCTACTCTTAACCAGGAGAAGAGTGGAGGTGGTTAAAGTAGTGTGGGCAGGAGAAGGCACTGAATATTTGAAATCTGCATTCCTGAATTGGAAAATGAAGAGTACTTCCCATCCAAAGTGATCCAAAAGTTCCTGAGCACTGATACTGAAAACAACAAAATCAGTACTTTTGCAAATGAGATAATAATGAAGGTATATATTAAAAATGATGGGGTAGTAATTTTCAGCATTATAATTTCAAAAAATATGTTTATGTCTACATATACAACTAATAAGATAATGCTTAAATTATTCTGTATGTGTCTATGGCAGGCACATCTACTTAAATATCTGGACTGTGTCATGTACTGGAAAGCATAATGAATTTGAAGAACCTGAGTTTAAAATCTGGTTCAGTTATAACATATAAACTCAGGCAGATGACTGAATACAGGAGGCAAGTGCCAGGCAACTTGCACCACCATCTTGACCATCATTTTCCCTTTGATCCTGATGTAGACAGGTGCGGGCTCTGAATCCAAAAGTTTTGGGAACAGCAGTGTCCTCCAAACCACCAGACTCACTTCTAGTCTACCCCTTGCAGCCACCATCAGGGGATAAATCGTTGTGAAAAAGAGAACTAACACAATGCCTGGCACATAGTAAATATTCAATGAATGTTTTCTAACTGGTTGATTTCTTAAATTTTCACCAGCAACAACTGGTAGGCAATTGTCCCAACAGGTAGACAAGTATAGGAGTGCTAGGAAGGGAAGCACTGATGAAGCACTGGTCCTTGATTAGCCTCCATCCCCTGCCAAAGGCTCCTGTGGAGAGGGGGCCAGCCATTCCAACAAATATTAACCACCTACCATTCAGAAGGCAGATAAGGCAGGGCAACCTAGGGGAGGGATGGGAATATACATCTCCTCTCAGATTCTGATGGAAAGAACCCAGTGTTCACAGTCAATATCTTGGGAAGCAAGCCCTGTGAAGATGCAACCTGACAGGGCTACTACAAAATTCTAGAGGTACATTTTTTGGCTGACTCAAAAGGCAAAGTACTTTGTAATATCAAATGGTTCAATATCAAACACTGATATGATTTTATCAGAGTAAATGACCTAAAAGAAGAGGCAGCACCATCTGCTTTGCTGCTGTACTCTAAAAGCCAAGGGATCTTTGCAATTAATTTGTAGTTGAAATGTGTTGTCTTCCATGTGTTGTCTCATCCATGAGAATGAGATTTCTTTAAGAAGGAGGACTGTCTTATTTTGTTATTTGTATCCCCAGTGCTTAGCATGGTGTTCTGCACATAGCAAATTCTTAACAAATGCCTTTTTCTCCATTAATTAAACAACATGAGCTTCAGTTTCTTCATCTGTAAATTATGTTTGGTCTAAATATATAAGGTCTATTCCATCTCAGAATATATTATCCTATGACTAGTATTGAGAAAGGTTCCATAAGAAAGATTCCACAGTGAGAAATGTAGAACTAAAATGTATTTTATTGGAGTTAGAGGCAGAGATATTTAGCATATATCATAGGGAGGACTTGGTTTGATAATGAAGGCTGACTTATGGTTGATGAGAAACTGTATGCATCTTGGAATGGCTTGGCTTACATCTTGCATAGATTGGATTCAGTCCATGAAAGTAGTATGCTTTCTCTAAGGGGTACACAATAAACAGAAAGGCATGAAAATTTAAAATTCAATAAACCTTCTCTGAGAAAGGCAGTAGGAACATTTAGAGTCTCACTGATTAACAACGGTGCTCAGGCAGGGACCCACATCAACACTACAATTTGGAAATCCAGGACTACTGTGAGGACAAATTAGGATTAAATGACAACAAAAAGAAGCAAATCACAGCAGTAGAGGGAATGGCTTCAAGCCTTGTCTGCAGTGACAAGATTCTGGAGATGAATGGGCTATTACTAACAATTCTTGAATGAGTAACCAGTGGGAATTAACTGGTTAGCATTACCTAACTGGAACATTTTAAAATCTCAGAGTATGACGCAATATCCCCTATAAACCCACTAGAACAAGCAAATCACCCCCAAAATAAGGCAGTTCTTTTTAAACGTTCTACACCAAGTTGCTCACTTGTTTCATCCATATCTGACTCTTTGTGACCCCCTCTGGGGATTTTTTGGCATAAGATCCTAAAGTGGTTAATTTTTTTTTCCAGCTCATTTTATAAATGAGGAAACTGAGGCAAACAGAATTAAGTGACTTGCCTACAGTCTCTGAAGTCAGATTTGAACTCAAAAAAGATGAGTCTTCTTGACTCCAGGTAAAGCACCCTATCCACTTAGCTGTTCTCACTCATATAGAGTTCAGTTCAATTCAGCAAATGTTTATTAGGTTGTTATCAAGCAAGGAACTATGATGGAGATATAACACCAAAACAAGAAAGAATTTCAGGGATTTACTTCTATTAGGAAATACACTATTTAAGCAGATAGGCAAAGACAAGACAATTTAAGGAGAGAAGAGAAGGCTAAATGGAGATACCTTTGAGATAACCTATGTGGAAGTTCCTTGATACTGCATTGCAATAACAATCAGAAACAGTTGACCAAAAACTCTTGAGTTCAATGGAATGGGCTGAATCTTGGGGATATTCAAGAAATTTCAAGAACACTGCTCTCCTCTATTCTTCCCCTCTTCCCTTTCATCTTGCCATTCCTAAACAGAACCCTTGCTTGTAAAAAAAGAAAAGCAGAAGTATCCTTCTCTACAGAAAGAAAAAATGCATTTCATCATGTCTTCTTTAGGATCCAAACTGGTCATTTAAAATAATTTTAATGTTTGCTTTGTGTTTTTTTTCTTAAACATTATTTTTGTGTTCAATGTATAAACTGTTGTCCTTTGTTTCTTTATTTCACTCTGTATCAACTCATAAGAAGCCTTTCCATATGTTACTAATTCCTCATATTATCCATTTATTACACCAAATAATATTACATTATATTAATATTCTCTAATTTTTAGCTATTCTCCAAATCACTAGGCATTTGTTTCATTTCCTTTTTTCCCCCTACCACAAAATTGTGCCTTTTTCTTCTTTTGATCTTGGTTCTTGCTCCTAGATGATAGTCTTAGAGAATTGTAGGATTAAATAAAAGATATGTAGAAATAAAAAATAAAATAAAAGATTGCCACATCGGTTCTTCCCTATGACAAAAAGAATGACTCTGAATAGCCTACCAGTGAAAACCTACATTATATCACTTTTCTTCACCCCAACCCCAGCAATTTTCTGCCACAACAATGCCACAATGAGCCAAATATTCTTAGAAAAATCTTGCCATTTAAGAACGTTATGCTTTCTCTTGACAGCAAAACCAAGCAAGTAGCAAGGGGGGAAAAGTAATGATGATACAGATACTTCCCTGGATCTACAAATTAGTTGTCCTTTTGTTCTAAAGGCACTGCAATTCTGATTTATTCAGTATCTTGAAAAATATTAGTGTCTGCTGTTATACCCAATTATGACAGAGGGAATCATGGAGTTAATAAAATAATAGCAAGAACCTACATTTGTGAAGGAGGAACTTAGTGCTTGTAGAAAGATGGGTTAAAAGTCGACCATTCTCATTTGTTCCTCTAGTCCCTAAAAGGTGATTTCCATGAGCAGCCAGACATATGTGAGGCATGTGGAATTTTGTCTCTGTAACTCAAGAGAGGAGAATAAATTAGAAAGACAGACGTCTTCTCTGGTTTTGCCTAAGTCTGAATCAGAAATGATCAGGGAGAGCCCTTGGGACTAGAGCAAAAAGGGCTGATGGACTCCTAGTCCCACCAAGAAAAAGCAGAGAACTGTAGTTAAATGGAGTGCCAAAGATGGCAGCCCTAGAGAACACCAGAGACTGACTTCTTCCAACTGAGCACATAGCAAGGAAGCAAAAAATAAATGTACAGTAGCGGAGGAGTAACCAGTATGCAGCAGCAGAGAAAGCAGTTTGAAGCACGATTGAGATTTGATTCCTTGCCTCCGGAGTTCAAATCTGGCCTCAGATATTTACTAAACTCTGTGCAAGTCATTCAACCTTGTTTATCTCAGTTCCCTCCTTTGTCAAATGAGCTGTAGAAGGAAACAGCAAACCTTTCCAGTGTCTTCACCAAGAAAGCCTCACAAGGGGAAAGAACAAGGACAAGGTGGGAGGTGGAAAGGGCCAGTGTTGGGGGGAGGTGGCATTTCCCTGAGATGTTACAGAGGAGAGCGAACAAGGAGTTGAGAATGACCCTCAGGTGGCAAGCTGGGGGTGGGGGGGATAGGAAGGATGCTGGTACCCTCAACAATAATGGAGAAATAAGGAAGAGGGGAAGCATTGGGGAAAATAGGTAATGACTTCCATTTTGGACATGATGATTTTAATGTCCATAAAATATCCTGGTAGAAGTGCCTAAAAGGAAATTAAAGACACAAGACTGGAGATCAGGAGGGAAGTTAGGACTGGACAAGAAGATTTGAGAGTCATCAGTACAGTTATGATAACTGAAACCATGGAAATGGATGAGATCACCAAATAAATAGCATAGTGAAGGGAAAGGGCCCAGGGTAGAGCCTTGGGAAGACCCCCACTATTTGCAGCATGCTGTTTCCTTTTCAGGTAAAAGAGCCAGCAAAGTTCACTGTCACAAAAGCCTAGAAAGGAAAGGAGAGCCAACAGTATCAAAGATGTTAGAGGGGTCAAGAAGGATGAGGACTGAGAAAAGTCTATTAGATTTGGTAATTAAGAAATGATTAGCAATGTTAGATCAGGTTTGGTTGAAAGATGAAGTCAGAAGACAGCCTACAGAGTTAAGGAGAGAATGAAATAAATGGAGGAGAAATATAGAATGACAGATAGAGGGAATGAACAGATCAAATAGGTTTTTTTGAGGATCCAGGGAGATATGGGCATATTTGTAGGCAGTTGAAAAGAAGAGAAGCTAGTGCTTTGAACAGAAAGATGAGGTCCCATGGAATCTGTTGAGTATCACTGCAGCATAGGATTCAAATATAATATTCTCCTCCAAAATATCATCTTTTTATTCTCTTAGCCCCCATTTTCCTTGAGTTATTATAACTTTGTTCTTTTGTTCATTATTTTAAGCCTCACTATTTTTTCCATTAGTAATATATCTCTCATTTTCTATTAAAATACCTGAAATGTGGTTTCATTAAAAATATCATTTTATCTGGGAACAAGAGAATGGGTTCAAATTCCCCCTGTGGTACTTAGTTGTGTAGCCATGGACAAATCACTTAAGATTTTCTGAGTCTTGGTTTGCTAATCTTTAAAATGGGGATAATAATGTTGTGAGAAAGGCACTTTGAGAATTTTTCAGAGCACTGTATAAATTTGAACTTAATATTATTATTTAAGGGGCAGGAGAGTAAAAGAGAGTGGGAGTCTCCTTTTTCTCCCAAAGGAGGGCTAGGCAGAAAATCAGAATGGAAGGAAGGATAGTGACTGTGAAAAAAACAAACAAGTGGAACTGGTGAGCCAAACCCTAAAGGAAGGTCTGAAGGAAGATTTATGGAGTCATGAGGCTGCCATAGATGAGGGAAACTGGGTATAGCAAGTATTACTCAGAGAGTTTTCCTACCTTATGTATATTTAAAACTTGTCTATTCACTAGGGTCTCCTAAAATTGTTGTAAACTTTACCAGATGGGAAAACAAGTCTTACATATGTGGGTATCAGGAACCCTCTCCATTCTGGACAGGAACATGGGACTCATCTATGCCAACTTAAAGCTGGGATACATATGAGAAAAGAAAATCCTGAAATCTAATTGCCAGGGGGAAGGGATAATGATTTTTAACTGTCTGCTGTACTGTTGGGTAATGGTATTTGTTACCATGGTAATGCAGTGCCTGATACTAGGATAACTGCACAGCTATCAGGAAATGAAACTCTTTTATTTTTCTCTATCAGTTCCTATCTTTGTTTCAAAGGCCTGGGTGGTCATTGTGCCTCTATTTCAGGTCAAAAAAATTCAACATGGAAACTTACAAACCCTTTAAATGTTCCTCAGAGACACAGGAAGTTTCCAGGTGGGGCAAGAAGGGAGGCAAGAGAAAGAAGGAATTCTTAGATATTAATTTGATATGTTTCTTAAAGAATTTGGCTTGGGAAACGCTAGATCACAGACAAAGAAATGGAGGAAAAAAAGATGGAAGGAAAATTTTGGAGGCAACTTTCATAAATTCCAAACTTTGGACTCATTCAGGAGGCTCCTTCCAGAACCATATGGGACAAATGACAAAGAACAGGCACTGTTGGGTAAATTAAAATAAACTGTCAAAGTATAGAACCATGTGAAAATAACCAAACATTCAATTATACGGTGACAATTAAAGCATAGGGAATTTCACAGAGATTTATGAAGCAGCTGGGAAGAGTTGATAGCCCTAAGGGCAGCCAAAGAATTTCAGTCAAAGAATAATTCCCAGGAATTACTTCATGTTATTTCCTCTATTAAGCAGAAAATGGAGGAAAAGCCCTAACTGATTGGTTTGGTCTTTTCTTCTCCCTTCTGTCAATGGATGGTTGAGCTTCATTAAGATCCCTAAGGGGATAATTAGGCAGCTTGGTCCATTTCTCCCTATGCCAGTCACTTTCCCCCCCTCCCTTTTTGGAGGATTTGTTCAGGAATTCCCTGATGAGGGAACTTATTGTCTCCATGTAGAGATTCGTAGATTCTACAACTTAAGAATCTCAGAGAACTGCTTGGTGCAGAGGTTCAATGACTTATCCAGGTTGATGTTGTGAAAAGGAAATCACTTTAAAAGACTGATATATATTAATTTAAGGTCGCCAAGGAATTCAGCTATGTAATTCCTAAATGAAAACTCAAGTCAGCAGTCAGCCTTTTATGGAATTTAATTACAAACAGGAGGAAGAAAGGGAGGGAGGGAGGGAGGGAGGGAGGGAGGGAGGGAGGGAGGGAGGGAGAGAGAGAGAGAGAGAGAGAGAGAGAGAGAGAGAGAGAGAGAGAGAGAGAGAGAGAGAGAGAGAGAGAGAGAGAGAGAGAGAGAGAGAGAGAGAGAGAGAGAGAGAGAAAGGGGAGAGAAGGGAATAGGGCTTAAAATACCCCCTCTGTTTAGGCTGGGCCAAAAGGCCCAAGCCCTTAGATAGCTGAGGCAAAGAAAAGAGATCAGTCCCTATCACCACTCACGTGACCAAAATGGAGAAACAGTCTCAGGGGCCTCTACCTCCAGCCTCCTTCAGAGCAAGCTTCTCAGAGCACAACCTCTCCAACCACCCCCTCTGTCCTCAGACCCCTCTATCTTTAAGGAAACCATCTCAGTTCCCTCCCCTCAGTTCTCACATCTACCAATCACTGTCCATGTCTTCCCTCTGCCAATGGTGGCTCTAGCTTAACCCAGGACCACCCAGAGGTCTGCCCCTTTGCACATGTCTGTTGAAGGTCATATTCTCAAATAATTAAATTTTGATCTATGCTGCAGCCCTTCCTAAATCCTGTTTGGACTGAGTAGGGTGGAGATTGTATTTTCCAAGACCTGGTTCTGTCATTCCAAGTATCTCTATTGTATCAATTCTAAAATCAATCATGACTCAAAGAACTTCCTGTTCTATGCTTAAGCATAGGTCAAAGCCCTTTCCATTGTTCAGCAAAAGGTTTCTGTCCTAAAGTAATCTTAAGTAGGGAGGAGAAGGACCCTCCCATGCCAAGGGGGGGTTCACATTCCAATAGACTATCAGTAGGAAATTTTTCAAGTATGAAATTCCCCAATGGTGAAATTTCCAACATTCATAAGTCTAAGAAATTTTAAGGTTTACAATGTAGACAGCATGTATAAGAGAGAGAAAGGATCTCAATTCACATTTTTGTGATTCTGAGGCCAGGTCATTATTTAGTACATATTTGTTCTCATGCCAAAATCAAATATAGCATAAAACTTAATAATAATAGCTAGCACTTATAAAGGGCTTTAAGGTTCACAAAGCACTTAACACAGGCTTACCAGGTTCCTGTGAGTTTGGGGCTATTATCCCCACTTCAGATGAAGAAGCTGAGGCAGAGAAAGGGTAGGCAATTTGCTCAAGGGTGAGTCACATAACTAATAAGTATCTAAAGCTGGACAGCAACTCGAGTCTTCCAGACTCAAAGTCCAATGCTATCTATTGTGGCAGCGAGCTCCTTCTCCCCCTTTCTTCAGTCCAATTGGGTTCAACAGAACCTTGGGAGAAAGTCAGGGCCATAGATTCAATAACAGTCCTTCCAAAGGCAATATTGATTCTTCCCTGAATTTGAAGGGTTGGGAGTGCCTGCTTGCAGGTCAACAAGCTGGAGGGGACCCAGGCTCTCAAGTCTTGTGCTCCTTGAGCCTGAGCTCTGGCAAATTCTGTCAAGCTCAGGAGAGGCGTTGAGTGTGGACCTCATTAGAACTAGCATTGTTTCCTAAGCCAGCTTTGCTAAATATGGAGAGATACATCACCCTATTGGCTAAAGGCAGATTGATTTTCTCAGCCACAACAACTCTTGAATGTCATGTACTAAGAGGGAGGAAGGGTGGAATCTGTGTCACTGGAAGACCCCTGATCCTGGAAGTAGGATGTATGTCCTAATGCTGATATTCAAGGCATAATGTGGAATAGCAAGGAATAAAAGGTTCTGATCAGACCTACGACTCAGGCACTAAATTATCACAGGCTGTAAGGATGCTCTCACCAGTAGCTAGTATTTCAAATCATGAGTTCTGGGATTAATTCAATTTTTGCTTATTCCCCATCTAAAGCAGGGGAGAGGAATGTGTATCTCTTTAAGAGTAGGTATTTTTCATGCTTTATGATCTCATAACCATGTCTATTCCAGGGTCTAAAGCTGGTCTTGTAGGCTCTAGTCTATGGCAACATTAAATAAAAATAGAAATTCATATAATACTTAGGTCTATTTTTTAAGATTATTGATTATTTATTATATTTATTATATGTAATAATATATATTATTATAATATATATTAAGATTAAGATTATTTATTATATCGCTGTATTAGTTAAATTAAATTAAAGTAAAGTAAAATCACACAAATAATATTGATTCCCTTTTGTTATTCTATTTTCCTTTAGGTATCAAAAAGGGGAATAACTTGGGATGAAATTTTAGAGTTTTATATCATCTATCAGCAGGTACTGGCAACAATTATTAGAGCTACAAAGGCCCTCTGAGGTCATCTAGTCCAATTCCCTCAATTTTACAGGTGTGGAAACTGAGGCCCAGAAAAGTCATATGGCTTGTATAGATGGTTCATGATTAGGCTAAGATTTGAATCTGGGTTCTTTGTGTCTCCAAATGTAGCATGTTTTCTACTTTGCCACACTTTTTTCTAGGACCAGGCACTGGGGATACAAAGAAAGAAACCTACTCTTAAGGCGAAACACAATCCTCTCCTCTGTTTTAGATGGAAATAAGCAAAAATGGAAACTTCAACTTTTTCCCTTTGCCTAAATTTCTTAATATAAGAAACAGAAGAACAAAGAAGATCAAGATAGAATCATTTGAGGAGTAATAATAATTTCATTATTATTATTATCATCATTTATGGCATGTTTTAAGATTTTCAAAGTATTTCATAAATAATCTCATTTGATCTTCACAATAACTTTGTTAGGTAGATGCTATTATTTTCCCCATTTTATAAGAAAGTAAAGCAGATGGAGGCTAAAAACTGAGGGGTCTTAGATGATCTCTAAAGTCTTTTGTAGTTTTGAGTCTATGATGCTAGGACTCTATCTTATGATGTCACATGATTTTCCCAAGGTTCTAAATGAAAATATTTAGTTATAGGCACTAGGCATATGACAGCCTAGTTGAAATGTGAACCATATCAAGAACAACTTGGAATTTGAGATGTAGGGTTGAGCCTGTTCAACAGCAAAGATAAGTTTTAAATGCAAGCAGCAATCCCCTACCCCCAATCTAAAAACAGATGCCTTAGACCAATTTATTTTCCATTGTTGAAATGTTTAGGAAATTAACTGTTAATCATGCCTGGGAAAAAACAACAGAGGTCACATACCAGCTCCCTGAAGTCCTTCAGTATCCCAAACTTCCTCCATACTCCCACCCTACTGACTGTTCTCCAACTCTGTTTTATCTTGTTTTCCTACAAGATTTGGAAATAGCATCTGGATGGCTAGATTTGGAGTTGTCTGAGGAGCCATGACCATACTAACAAACAGCTGGGCTTTATTTATCTCTCCTGAAGTAAAAATAAGAACAGATCTGAGGGAAAAAATATAGATAGGAGGAGGTTGGTTGTTCCACAGTCATTCTTAATTTTGTCTTTAACAACAGGTGAATTCTGTCCTCTCTGAGAAAACCCATTTTAAGTATAAGCATCACAACCTAAATTTGGGATTGTTCTTAGTGCTAAAGATCCTGAAGACAATTTCAAAATCCATTAGAAAACAACTTCTATTCTGGCACATTTTTACATTACCTCACCCATCCATGATGTTCAGGCTTGCAACATTGTGACAGTCCTTCTAATATTTTGCTGTTATATTGTTCCAACTCTTGGTTCCCATATTATTTAATTCTAGATACACTGGAAATTAGTTGACTTTCTGTGGACCTCTGGCTCTTTCAACACCAGGTCTGCATCAGAGGTGTTGCAGAAGAAGGAAATCCTTTGCTTGATCCCTTATTCAACAGCTCCATTATTGCTTCTAGTCTAAATATTACCTATTTAAGATATTCCATAATTTGCATCATATCTTTCAAATTCTATTTAATTTTATTCCTCCTCATGACACTTTATGTACCAGCTAAATTGAACTCAACTTGTTCTCTTAACTTGCCATTCCATCTCTCCTTTATATGATTTCATATAATTCCATCAATTTTCAGTCAAGCTTTAATCAATCAATCATGTATTAAAAGTTAGGACTAAAAGAAAAAGTAAAAATTGTCTTTGCCTTCCAAGAATTTACATCTTAATGGAGAAGACAACAGTCCCGTCAATTGGTACACTAATGATACTTGGTCTGAAGGAAGGTACTAGCAGATGGGGAGAGTAGAATATCCTTCTGCATGAGAAAGTACTGGAGTTGAATATAACAAAACTTAAGATTCTGCAAGGTTGAAATTAGGAGGGAGAACATTCCAAGTATGGGGAAATAGTGCAAAGTCACAGAGATCTGAGATGGATTGTCATGTGTACAACGTACAGCAAATGAGTCAGAATGGCTAGACTTCAGCATGTGGGGAAATGAATTATTAGGCCAGAAAGGCAAAAAAAAAGGTAGCATTATGAAGAATCTTAATTGGCAACATGGAGTAGCAAGAGATGTGGGACAGGCATGGAGTCCACTTGGAAGGCTACTGTGACAGTCCAAGTGAGAGAGGCTAGCCGTCTTACTGAGGATGATGGCTATGTGAGTAGGGAGAAGAGGTTGTATGGGAGGAGAGATGGCGTGGGGAATAAAGCATAAGATTCAGAAACTGAATGGATAAATGAAGTGGGTAAGAGTGAAGAGTGGAGGATGGGGTCTTACTGTGCCATAAGAAATGACAAACAGGATAAGTCTCCTATAACCAGGGAAGACTTATGTGAACTGATGTAAACTGAAGTGAGCAGAACCAGGAGAACACTGTGTATAGAAAGAGAAATATCGTAGGATGATCAATTGTGAAGTACTAAACTATTATCAGCAGTTGTAAGGTTCCAGATAAGCTGCATGCTATCCATATCCAGAGAAGGAATGGTTGGAATCTGACTTAAGATCAAAGCATTCCATTTTTCACTTTATTTCATATCTCATTCCTGAATTTTTTTATTGTACGTGTGATGTGTCTTCTTTCCTAGCATGAGAAATATGGAAATATGTATTGCATGACAGCACTGCATGACAGTATGATTTATATCAGACTGTTTACAGCCTTGGTGACAAGGGAGGGACAGAAAGAGACTCTGAATCACAAAATGCCAGATAATAATTGCTAAAAATTATTTCTACATGTAATTGAAAAAAGTGAAAAAAAAAAAGAATTGAGGATGGCACCAAGGTTGTAAACCTGGATGACTAGGTTTATCCCCTTGAGTTTGAGGAGAAAAATAATAGGTTATTTTTTGAATGCATTAAATTTTAGATGTCTACAAGTAATTTATTTGGAATGTCCTATAAGAAAATTCATGATATGAGACTGATACACAGGTAAAAGATATCAATCAGATAGGAATAGAGATCTGGGAATTCTCTTCAGAGAGGATAATGAACCCATGAATGCTGATCAAACAAACAATTATATAGAGATAGGAGAAATGATACTAGAACAGGTCCTGTTTTAGCTGAAGTACAGGGAGACCCCAACAGTTAATAGGCAAGACATAGAAAGATCTAGATAGAAGCAGGCAGTCAGGCAAGTGGGAGGAAAACCAAGAAGGTAGAGTCAATAAATCAGAGACGAGAATATCCAAGAAAAGAAGAGGGTCAATAGTGTCAAAGACTAGAGAAAGGTTTATATCAAGAACACTGGAGTGCCATTAGAATGAGTAACTAAGAGTTCATTAATAAATAGCTTCGGAGAGAGCAGTTTCAGATAGGTAAGTTTAAAAGATGCATTATACACTAGGTGTATATGGCTTTTTTCAGGAATTTAGAAGGAAGAGGGGAAAAGAAAGAGCTTTAGGTGAATGGCTTCCACTTTATTGATAAAGTATGAGGTAACACTGGAAGCAAAGCTTAATTATGATGATACAGAAGTTTTGCAGATATAAGAAAAGATTTGGATAGTTACTCTGATGAGCATAATAGGACCTCAATGAGAGTATAGTTGTAGAATTTTCTTCTTGTAGTGAGAATCTAGTTGACATTCAGTAGCAAAAATTTGTAGTAGACCAAGTCAGTACAGTATTATTATTTCCTCCAATTTCATTCACAAGTATGTGAATATGAGTGAAGGAGATGGATGCTAGGAGTAATACAGGGATGGGGTTAGGTAAAATAGGGTCTGTGATAGGATAAGGGAACAAAAACCACAAGAGTCCTGGGAGTGGCAATAACACCATCCCTCTACCTCACCCCTAAAACAGGTGCTTATTCAGTGCACTGCCTGGATTTTTAAAAATATTTTATCCATATTATATACTACTTTCCTTCAAGTACTCTTCAATTCAACTCAAATTGATTTTCATGCTATTCCCCACAGGGTACACTCTATCTTCCATTTTGGTAGGCTGTCCCCATGCCTGGAATGTTCATCATCCTCAAATCTAGTTCTTAGAATCCCAAGTGTAAAAGTTCATCTCAAACATTATCACCCTAATGAGCCCATCCCTACATTGCCAGTACCTGCAACCAAATTCTCTAGTATTTGTTTCGATATGCTTCTATGTGTACATGTGTCTCCCACTATAGACTATAGTTCATTGAGGGTAGAGTGTGCTTCATTTTTTGTTTTTATGTTCTATATTTTTTATTTACTCTATATGTATCTTATATGTATTTACACATAAATATACCTATTTTTGTTTCACATCATCCCCATCCCCATTAGAATGTAAGTTCCTTGATAGGGACTAATTTGTTTTTAATTTTTCTTTGTATTCCCAGAGTTTTGAATATTTACTGGAATATTACTAAAAACTTATTGATTGGTGACACAATGATAAACAATTAGTATCTCTCCAATGAAGTCTTCCTTTATTTCTGTAAAGAATGTTCCATCACTGTATTCAAATAAGATCTAAGAATGTCTTGGTAAATTAACTCCTGGAAATGTTATTCATTTTGTGGAGTTTCAATTTTTCTCTCTCTTCTTCTATCTCTTCCTGTTGCCTTTTTTTTGTTTGTAAATATACAGAAATTCTGATGATTTCTGAAGGTTTCCATTCCTTACTCTTCACTGAGTTAGTGAGAGTGAATTTTACTCACCCCTTTCCTATTTCGAGGATTCATGCACCTCACACATAACCTTCCTTACTCATTCTATCAGACTGCCTGTAACAACTTATTCCATGGATATTTCTCAACTCCCATAAAGCCTATAGGTCCTAAAACTGGGCTAAGTCCAAGGCACCAAAAATCTGGAGGGTAAAAGCAGGGCTGGTGGCCCTATGCCAGCATTCTTGCTGCCAAGGCAAAAGTCCAAAGGGAGGGGCAGAACTGCCAGGCTCCTCTTTTCCCATGTGAACCCTGAAAGAAACATATGAATCTGGAAATTTCACTTTAGAACCAAGAAAATGGTAAACACCTTTGCAAGAACAATCTGAAGAATGATTCATGGTGTGGAAAGATTTCAGATTATTTTGCTATTTTAAGAACCTTCAGAGAAATATGTGAAATTACACATCTACAGGATAAATGAAGGGAGAAAACAGCTGTAGTACCTCTCTATTTTCAGGGTACATTTTGACTACATGAAAATTAATCTCCAAATATTAGACACTGGCTTTCCTCAAGCATAATATAATAGAACTTGTCATTTAGGAAGAAAGTGATACTCTTATAAAAAGGAATCTTTTAGCAGCTTCATGAACATTTCTTATCCATTCTCCTACCCTATCTCTCCTGAAGGACAAAAACTCTCCCTCACAAACCTATTCCCAACCCCTCACCCCAACACACACACACACACACACACACACACACACCCATGACTTCTTTGGGAAAAGCTTTTTGTATAGGCATGAATGGGGAAAAAAAGAAAGAAACTCAGATCTTTGTAGAAATGGGTCTTTTGGAAAAGGTCAGTAAATAAGAAAGATTTCCTATAGGCAAATTTCATTTATGTATACATAGCTAGCACACATGTTGTTCAGAGGGGACCTATCTCCTCCAAGAATGCTTGGAGTTCAGTGCAGGTGATATTAAGTAAATAGAACTTACTGGTTCTATTTATTGGAATATTTCCTGTACAGTGAGAAATGACTAATAGGAGAAATTCAGAGAAAATATATGTATAAAACTGATGAAGAGTGAAGTAGGCTCAAAAGAGCAATACATACAATGACATTTTAAAAAATCACTACAAAGGAGTCTTTTTGAGTAACTGAAAAGACAATGATGGTTCTGAAGAACAGATAATGAAAACTGCATCTTTCAAGATAGATGAGAGACTACAAGGATGGAATATTGTATATGTTGTCAGATGGTGTCACTATATCAGATGTTCTTGTTTATTTTTCTTTGTCATAATGGAGCATTAGATAAAGGGGAGAGGAAAGTAGAAGACATAAGACATCAATAAAATGTTTTTAAGGAAAAAAATAGTTCCTAAACTGACAAGAAGTTCCAACAAATATACTCATAGTATACTTATTTTCTTAAGTACTTAATAGATGAGGGGCTGATCATGTCTAATCACAGATAGTGTGACTTAATTGGCAAAGAAAATAAATATAAGAGTAGTAGTACTCATTTCTGGTAATGAGAAATGTTCTATTGTAAAATAGAATGGCCTGGTTCTAATGTTGGGGAGGTTGACCCTAAGAGAAACATTTTCTTTTGTCTCAATGGCCCCTTTTGGAATTACTTCAGGAGAATCTCCATATAATCAAAATATAGCTTGTTAGGCTTCTCTAGGTATGAGTAACAGAATTTTTAGCTCACATATAAACAGTCATGATAGCATATATAAATAATATATGTGACAGGCTTTATTTAACTCAACAGAAAATTCAGAAGACACAGGAGTCCATAAACAGATACAGAAAACACATCTGCTAGTCCCAAGAAGGGAACTAAAGCTAAGATTGTTGTTTCTTTGGCACACTAATGAGCATCTTGGTCTTATCCATGGGGTCCTTGTTTCCTTTAATTTCATTACTTTGATTGGGTAACTCATTGAGTAGATCAGGAACTCCTCCAATTAACTCCCCAAACTGACAATACCTCCCTGTGGCTGAGCTTTCTCCAGAAAGGTAAACATGTTTCAGGGAGTGTGAAATGAGGAATCCCATCTTCCATCACATCTACAGTCTGAGGAACACATCGGTTTTGTTCTCTAAGAAGGCAATGAGTACCATGTGGGTAGGCTTCTCCTTTATTCTAGAGCAAGCTGAAATCATAAAATTCCCTTCTCTCTAAAATGCCCAATCTCCTACTTCTCAAACTTGGGAATTTCCAAACTTGGAGATACACAGGAGGCAATTCCCAAAGTTAGTTTGGCCCCAGGATATCTCCTTTCTCTGGCCAGAAGCCCAGATTTATGGATCATGTTGCCTAGGGAGAAAAATAAGCCCCTTATCCACAAGGGAGTTGGGGTTCACAATGTCCACAAACTAGCCTCTCAGGTCTCCTGACTGGGCACATGGAAACCCTGTTTATCTGCCACCAAGTTACTATCTACTTACTGCTCCTTGGAGAAGTAAAGTGCACATGGGCACAGGTTTCCTTTTCCCACTACTTCCACGCCCAACAAGGGTCTACAGTTATTGCTTCCACATGGTGTTATTGATATATTTTTCATGAGCATAAGGAATTAAGTGGGAATTTTAGGGGTGCCCTGAACAACACAGAAATTCTAAAAACTCAGAAATGCATATTTAACCCAAAATTTAAAATGAGGCACTATAAACACCCCATAAAAAAAGAAGAAAGAAAAAATCAGAATTCTCCTCTGGAAACAAGGGAGAGCCCCAAATTTTTATGTGGATTATCTAGATAAAAGGGGTGCCATACCCCTAACCTCTATGATGTGGAAGGGACAGTTGTGCTAATTTTTGTGAGCTGATCTGTCTTCTTAAGTTCCAAAAGTAGGAGTAAGCTGGTTTCACTAATTTTATGCACCAAGGAGACCACTGGCTCACCTGAATAAATTAGTCTCCTTGATTTGGAGGAGGTGAATAATCAGGTTTCTCTATTTCCTATAAGCAAGGAACTGAGGACACATCTACATTCTCATGAGGTGTCATGAGAGATACTGAAAATAAAGGTCCATATCCTGTAATCTCATCATTTTGATTAGGTAACTTATTAAATAAATCAGAAACTCCCTAGATAAATTCCCACCCTTTAGACTATATTCCATTCGATGCTTGGTGCTAAGATTAATTTCAGATGGACTCTTAGACATCCATCAGACACTAAGTGAATAGGATGTTGTGACATCCACACAGACTATCATTAGTGTATGTTCTTTACAGGAATAAATATTTAATCTATATCCCAGAGTACCAGGGATATATTTAATTAATATCTTCAAAATGCCTTAAGAAAATCCTTGCAAAACATCAATAGGGCCATAGCTAATCACTCAGTAATTGCTGACATCTGGAGAATTCTAATTCTAATAAGGCATCTAGAAGCAAAGGAAATTCCCACATATCATGGGCGAGGTGCCATTACCAGGGTCAAGCAGGGCTAAAGATCAGGGGTGAGGGAGGCAGCTTCACAGTGCCAGCCTCTTCTAGGAAGATAAAACCACACAGCATGAGGGGGTGGTTAATTATGAAATGAAAGGCTAGGACAACCATGACAGATCATTGGAAATCACTCAATCATTGCTTCCCACTCATTCCCTTATGACTAAGTAGCTGGGCCTCTCATTTGCTAGGTGAACAGTTTTGTCTTCTGATACTGAAGACAAAGACTTTCACGTGCTATCTGAATGTAAAACACTGCTGCTTGTAATTTTGCTTTTTTTTGCTTGTTTTAATGATCAATCCTTCTCCATTAATATAAAAAGCAAAGAAAAGCTTTGATTTCAGAACAAGGGGAGGAAAAGGGATTTGTTGCTACCTGGCACTTCATTTATATTTTTATATAAATAAATCTTTGATAAAGGTGTTGCTTAATTCTCTCCTTTGAGAGCTCACAGTGTATTCTCTGCTTATATCCATTTTGATTGGAGAATCACTCATTTGCAAATGTGTGATCCCTATTTTATTTATAAATTCTACTGTATATGGGTGTATGGGGTGCTCAGGGAGGAGTAATATCTTTGGTATGGAGGGCTTGTTGTGCCCTCCTAGGGCAGCTCTCCAGCCTCTGACCCTCACCTGACACCCAGCTCTCACTTGTGGCTCCTAGTAGCTGCTAGCATTTGGCAGCGGCCACATCCCGGGCAACAGCTTCAACAGGCCGGCTAAACCTTGTGAGGGTAGCCATCAAGTTGTCGTGGACCCCTAGTGAACTAGGGCTTTGCTCACCCAGCATGTGAAGAAAGCTTCGGCTGAACAGACGGAAGAAACCAATAAGAAGGTTCAACGGCTGAGATGGCAACGCAGCAAGGCACTGTGGAGTGCTCAGGGCGTGTTGGAGCACAAAAAGACAACACCGTCATCCAATGCAGCTGAGGAAGTCTCCAGATGTAACAACTTTTTGTGCCACTGGACCCAGGCTTCCAATGCTGAGAGAGTGGGACTGTCTCTGTGCATTGACTTTTCCACTTAAATCTTTATGCACAAGTGTCTTTGTGCACAAAAACACACAAAGACAATAGTCATCCTTGGTTACCGAGAGACTACTACTATACTATACTGTATATAAACTACAAGCAATAATTTGGCAAAGACCAGAAAATGTCTGCCATGCACTTCCCCCACAATTTGTGACATTAAACTGTGAATTTTGGATTTATTCCACCCTGCTTAGTCTAACAAACAGGAATATTTACACCCCTACTTAAGGATTAAGTGTTGAGAAGGATGGCCTATGATAGACATGTGCTAACAAATGACAAATCAGAAATAACTGACAGACCCCCTAGGCTGTCTTAAGTCATGCTTAAGCTACCATTGGTACATGTGAAATTCAGGAAGTGATGTAAAAAAATGGTCTATATATTTCACATCACTTCCTCTCTCCGGTCTTTTTTTTTTTTGGCAGAGAGGTGGCTGGTTGGCGTGTTGGGCGTCTTGGCGTCTTGGCATGACTGCAGCTATTTTTGGGGTTTGGTGGTGAGCATCCTTGATGAGGTAACTGGGAGAAGCTTAGTAGTGTGGTTCAGGTGAGGTGTCTTCCCTGAGCTCTCTCGGAGTTTGGGCTGATTCCTTTTTTTCCTTTACCTTTCTAAAAACGCAATTCTCCTGGGAGGCCCCTCATTTTGGAGGAGACCTTGTGGCTGGAAGGTCTCTGAACTCCCCTTGGCTCACGCTAAGTTGGAGAAATCTTATACCCTTTTCTCTCTCTCTTCTTCTTAATTCCTTCCCTCTATATTAATTAAACCACCATAAAATTCCCAAACTGACTTGAGTATTTTTATTGGGATTTGAATTAATCCCTGGCAACCATAAGGACAATATATTAGTCAAAACCCCCTAAATTTGCCCCTTACAAAACTCAGGACTACCTCCATCACACAGCCTTATGTGTGAGGGCGTGTGAGGCATTCTTACCCTATTTACCTTTCCACTTAAATGACGTAGCCCTCCACAGATCTATGGGAACACACTCATCGGCTCAGAAATTCGAAAATAGGGTTTAATCTAAGTCAATTGAAAAGGAAACCCCATTGTGCAGCTGTGTGCAATCCATTCCAGCAAGAGAGAACTAGAGCACTTTCATTTATTTATAATAAAGGCCAAGAGAACATTTTCTTCTGCCCAGGCAATTACCTTTTCTGTTTGATGAGATGACCCTGGCTTCCTGAACTGGCATAATGAGCATTATCAGCTTGTCATGACATTGGCACAAACATGCTGGAAAGCTATACCTTGACTTAATCACTCTTTGGCTCTCAGAATGTTTGAATGCAAAAATGTACCATGGAAACTGCTCATTATCTCACTGCTGCAGACACCTTGCAAACTAAACATATTCATCCAATATGCATTTGTTAAATGCCTACTATGTGCAAGACACTCTGCCTGGAACTAATACAATAATGAAAAATCCCTGTCCTCAAAGAATGTATATTCTACTGGGGGAAACACACAAGCATCTAAGTAAATAGAAAATACATAAAAAGTAGATACAAAATAATTCTGAAGTGTATAGGACATAAGCAACTGAGAATACTGGAAGAGATTCCTTTCGGAAGTGGTACCTATGCTGATCTTTGAAGGAAATTAGAGAATTTAAACAAAATTGATTCTAAATCAAGCTTTTAGAAGTAAGGAATGAATTGTAATCATGGGGGACGCCCTATACAGAAGCAGAGAGGGGCGACAGGATAGCTCACATGTGGAATAGTAAGTAGGTAATTCTGACTAGAAAGATTTTGTGAAGGAAAGCAAAGCATCAGAGTAACATACAGTGACTACCACTAGACAAACTGAGTAATAGGAATAAGTATGTTGACCCAGCATAGCCCACACTCCAACTGACTTTAAGCCTCCATTTTTGCACTGAGTTATTTTCCTTACTGGATTGTTTTTCTCTTTGTTTTTTCAATAATAAGATAATCACATCTGTGGTATAATTTGATAAAGAACATTTGAGAATTCCTAAACAAATCTATGCAGGCCTTCAGAGAGAAAAGACTGTCAATGAAAAATTATGGTTTACAATCTAGTACCCTTGTGAATTTCAAAACTATTCCACCCTAATCAGACCATTCTTTAGAAGATGTGAGTTAGCTATTTCCTGATCAGTAACAATGGAGATACTTGGAATAATAGAATCAGGTCTTGGAAACTCCACATTCTTCACCCTACTCAATGTAACAAGATTTTGAAGGTCTGCATCAAACTCAAGATTTAATTATCTGAGGAGATGGCCTTCAACAGACATATGCAAAAAAAAAAAAAAGGACAGACCTTTGGGCTGTCCTAAGTCAAGCTAAATCCTCATTGGTACAGATGAGATGCAGAAAAATGATGTAAAAAAGTCCATATAAGGCACGGCACTTCCTGGCCCCTCTTCTTTCCCTGGAGAGACAACTCTGTCTGGCAGTGTGCAAAGCATTCTGACATCTTGGAGTGTTAGGTGGTGAGTTTTGCCCATGAGATGATTTCAGGTTCGGGCATCTTAGCTGAGCCCCATTGGAGGTCAGCCTGATTCCTTCCTCCTTCATAGTCTAAACCCTTACTCCCTTATCTCCTGATCTCCCACCTGATACTAATCAGGTGGGGGAAGAGGGAGAGAAAAAACCTACTCCTTCTTCTTCTTCCTTCTTCTTCTTAATCTTCTCCACTATCAATTAAATCACCACAAAATTTGGCAGATGACTTGGGTATTTTATTATTTGGAATTTCCCTTGGCAACCACTTAAATTTAGATTTTTTCAGTCTCAACCATAATTTTAACCCTTACATCCTCATCATTGTTTAAATCTGGGAAAGTACCAAATTATGTGGTCAATGAATTAGGTAAAAACCACAAATCAGGATTTGGGTGTATGTTCAGAACACCTTTAGTTAGCTCTGCAAGAAGGCCAGTGAAGGCCCCCATCACCAGCTTAGATCGGGCCTAGGATGGACTCCTGAGAGGGAGACCGGACCTCTGCCCAGGCAGAGAAGGACACCCCTCGCCTGGGACCTTTGGGATCAGGCTGGCGGCTTTGATCCCCAGGAGGTGACATCCATATCACTGAAGAGATAACAAAGAGTGATTGCACAGGCATTGAGGAGTCAGTCTCATTTAGTTTTTCTGTCTAACTGGGCAGCCAAAGTAATGGGACCTGGACTTAGCATGCACTTATATTAAGTACCCTTTTAAGGGAGGCTGGAGGCAGACTATGAAGGACTCCACATAGGAGTTTCTAGTGTCAGACACAAGAGGGATCATTACAGCTTTTTGTAGTTGTGGAGAATTGTGATTTCATCAGCGTAAGAATTCCCAAAGAAGAAGAACCTCCCTAACAATGAAGATGGGCAACTCTTCTGCAATTTATAGCCTTAGAGCATTGCTAAGGTATTTAAAGACTTATGGTTACTTGGTTAATGATTAGGTATTAAGTGACTTGTGTCTGGTTGGACAACTGTCATATAAAGCATCTAGGTCAGAGGCAAGACTTTATTTCAACCCCTCTAAGACTAGTTTTCTATCCACTACTTCAAGCTACCTCTTGGGATCAAGTCTGTGCTTTAATAAATAATATCAATTCTGCAGCTGTGGAAAAGGTTTGGAGGCAAGATAAATTAGAAATTATAAATTAGAAAATTATTATCATAGGCCAGGAGAGAAGTGATAAGGCCTTGAATTAAGATGGCGGCCATGTGATTAGAGAAAAAGGGACAGATGCCAGAAATAACAAGTTTTGACAGCTAATTAGATATTAGGAGTGAAGGACAAGGGAAAGTCAGGGCTAACTTTGAGATTGCAAACCAGGGTGAATGGAAAGCTAGTGGTTCCCATGGCAGAAACTGAGAAATTGGGGAAAAAAAAGGAAAAATTTTGGAAAAAGAAAATGATTTCTATTTAGGACATGATGACTTTGAGCTAGCTATGAGGTTTCTGTTTGGAAACATCCAACAGGCAGTTAGTTATACAAGACCAGAATTCAAGGAAGAAACTCAGGCCAGACATATAGATCATAGAGTTATCAAGTATAGAGAGAATAGTTGGACCCAATGGTGTTGATGAGATCATTAAGAGAACATATGTGAAAAAGCTGGGCATTCTGGAGAGGGCACAGGGCAGAGCAGTGGGGAACAAAAATGCCCAGGGATGGGGATTCGGCAAAGAAAACTACAAGGAGCAGTCAGACAAGTAAGAGAACCATGAGAGAGCATAAAAACTGACAGAAGAAAGAGTAAGAGAAAAGGAGATGGTAAAAAAAAAAAGTCTGATTTGCAGTAAAGGGTGGAGCATGATTTAGAATATGCAGAAGGGATCTGAGTAGATATATATTTATGGAAATGTTTTCACTGATAGATTTTTAGTTCAGGATATGGACAGTTGGATGGATTTTATCCCACCAGTATAGTGGATGTCCCCTTCAGTGGAGCAAATGAAAACCCACCTACACTTCCTCAGGTCGTAGGACTTCACATGTTCCCATAAGGCAAAGTCTACTCACTGTGCTGGGCCATTATCAGGACAACACTGATATCAAGAGTATGGACCCACTAAAAGTACTGTGTAAGGGACAGCAAGGTGGTTCAGTGCACTGAGAGCCTGGACTAGAGATGGAAGGTCTTGGGTTCAAAAGGGCTTTAGATACTTCCCAGTTGTGTGACTCTGGGCAAGTCACTTAACCTCTAATTGCTCAGCCATTACTGCTCTTCTGCCTTGGAGCCAATACTTAGTATTAATTCCAAGATGGAAGGTAAGGGTTTAAAAAAAAGAAAAGAAAATACTGCATAGTTGTCCAAAAGCCCAGCTTCCTCCTGCTGTTCACTTTTGAGATTACTTCACTGTGTATACACTGTATATTTCCAAGATACACAAAGTGATTGTAAAAGTATTTGGAACATCCTTTCAAGCTTCATGGTAGAGTCTGGACAGGCATTCCTCATCTATTTGGTTCTTATGTGCAAACTCTTTTTAAATAATTACATTTCTATCTCATCAAGGAGGCTCTACATTCACCAAGAGAAGCCATAGGAGGACTTTGTTATCTCTAATTTGGATTCTACATTGGAAATCTTCCCTGAGAGTGGTAAATAAATACCTCTGTCAAGGACACATCCCCCTGTCTGATGTTATATTTGATATAAATGACAATAGGGTCATTTCTGATGTTTCATCCCACAAGGAACCTTGTACTGAATTTGACACATGCACTGGGGATATCTTCTTGGAACAGAGCTTTTAAGGTGGCATTTTGCTCCTAAAATCAAATGACATTTTATAATTGACAAAAATAATTATTGACAAAATATAATTGACAAAAAATAAGCCCAGGAATCTTATATTTTCTACAAGTTTCTATCAATTGTACAGCTCTCAAGATTGGATATACTACTGAATCATGCCTTTATCTAAGCTACTTTCCATGTATGTATATATTATATTGTTCTTGTAATGATTTTGTAGAGATTAAATAGTACAGGTCAGTGACATTTTCTCAAGCATCTTTTTGTTGTTGTTGTTGTTGTTAGTCTATGACTTCTGTAATGTGATGGAAGAAAGATTTGGAAGGAAAAGTTTGCAATAGAGCTGGAGTAGCTGGGACTACTGAGCTGTCACTC